>NW_015160213.1:619731-719416 GCF_001447785.1 Gekko japonicus
TGACCCTGGAGGTCCCTTCCAACTCTATGATTCTAGGTAGAAATGTTTTTATTTAGTTCAGTATTTATAATATTTATATTTATAATATTTATATTTATTATAACGATTTGGCCTTTCTCCCCCTTTTTTGTTGTACTTTCGGAAAGCAACGCCTGATCTGGAATTATATATTAACTTCTGAATGTGTGTCTTTTTGAAATAGCATGTATTATTGACCACTGAGGAAGGCCCTAGAGGCCAAAATGTGTTCGGTCTTTTCTTTGGGGGGGGGTATTTTGTATGTGCGCGTGTGTGCCTGGAAGTCATGGTTGACTTCTGGTGACCCCTAATGGGGCTTGGATGTTTCAGAGAGACAGCTTGCTGCATCCCAGCTCTGTATTCCTTGGAAGTCTCCCATCTAAGTACTTTCCAGGGTCAACCCTGCTTAGCTTCCAAGGTTAAACGTGTCTGGCCTTGTTGGTCTCCGGGATCTCCACCAGTTCCGGAGAGTGGTGAAGACGGAGCTGTTCCGCCAAGCGTTTAATAACCCAGACCAAGCATGATAGCACTTTATGGTTGCCACCATGGTTATGTTGTACTGTGTGTAAGTTGCGATTTTATTGTACTGTTATAGACTGTTTTAGATGTATTGTTTTATTGGTTTTAATGTTGTAAGCCACCCTGAGCCGCTTTGGCGGGAGGGCGTGATACAAATCAAATAAATAAATAATAAATAAATATATCCATCAACTATGTATGCGATATCATCAACTTTGTATGTAAAATTATTATAGCTTATGTAAAGCTCATGTTGGTGTTCTTTGTAGTTGTAGTTTTTAATGTTTTTAATCTTTGCCATTGTGTACACCATATAATAAATATGTATTTTTGATAATATTTTATTTGAGGTAGCTTGACCCTCGCAGCATAGACTCAGATTCAGCCAGGATTTTGGGGGCTCCCTACTCTGTTACTCAGTGAATCACATCACTTCAGTCCTTTTGAGCCTCAACCCTAAGAGTAGCAAAGCCAAAGGGCATTCGCTGGCTCTGATCAAGGCTTGCAGTCTCAGTCATTAGATAATATCTGCCCTCACTCATAGCTGACAGCTTTGTCACTTCATAATTGCACCTCAGGCGTCGGTCTTGCATGAGCTTGTAATCAGCAGTACCACTCGTGAGAGTGAACTGTTTGTGGGAAACGACAGGACTGCCTCCTTCGGATAGTTCTCCCCTTAACCACTGTGTCTGCTTTATGCAATCTACCAAGCATCAGATCCTCAGCTTTTTAGCTTAAGGGGCTTTCTATATAATTCTCTGGTGGCAGATTTACAGTGAAGCTGCTCCTGCACTGACTTCCACCCCACTGAAGTTTCACTGGAAATTACCGAGAATCTTGCCTAGATTCCAGTTTATGCTGGAATACATATTGTTAGCTTTTAAGGGCTCCTGGGATCCTGTTTTATTTTGCCTGGAGAGGTTTCCTTTTGGCCAACGTGTCAAAGGTGAAGCTTTGATTCACAAATGTTGTGATGGGTGGGGGAGGGGTCAGCAACAAAGAACTGACCTGGTACTGAAGAAAATGCCCGATGATTTTTTCCCCCATAGTACAAAAATAACCGTGTTGGCATTTTTAGTTTACCAAGGGGCTATGAAATGCTCTTTCTCCTACAACATCACAGTTAGATTACTTCTGACTTCTCTCACCTCTGCTGCCTGCCAGCATTCCTAGGTAATTGCTAGTTAATGGGATAACTGACATTTTGAAAACTAGTTCAGGGTGTGAAAGTATTTTTGTTTCAATCAGCGTGACCCCCAGATCAGTTGAGCTTGCGTACTTGGACTGAACCCAATCCATTCAACAGAATTAAATCAGCATACAGTTTCAGGACTTTGGCACAACTGGCTTATAGAGCAGAGCCAAAAAAACATATGGATATTTTATTCCTGGAATGTCAGACTAGGGAATGCACAGTTAGAACTAAATATTTCAACTTTCTCTCAATATATTTAATGCCCCCTAAATGTGTTCCAAACTAGGATCATGGTATACTCAGAACAGATCATGCACAGGTTGTTTTTTTCTTCAAAGTGTAATAAAACTAGTCCTGCCTGTTAAAACTGTGGGATAATTTCTGAAACCAGTTAGGCCTGTGTGTGGGATTTTGTGTTTCTTGAAATGCGGGTGCTTACAGGAGAGTGGGCATAAATTAGCATATCAAGCCATGTCAGGAGGACAGGATCAGCTGTGAGCAATAACGAGAGTTGGCCGCCCATGCACGCACACACGAGACAATTTTCTCTCTGTTTTGGAAATAACTTTTATTTCTGTATCTTATATAACACTAATGGCAGTTTGAGATTAATGATGGTAGGGGGTAAAATAGGCTTTGCCAATCACAACAGAAGAATCTTAGGTCCCAGTTTGTACTGGGAGGGAAGCCAAAGCTTGTTGACAGTTCTGGAAAATATTTTTTAAAATCTGCCCTGGAGAGATAAATTTTTTTACAGAGAAATCTTTGTTTAAACTAGTCCATAGAAGTATAGTTGTTAACTCTATCAGAATCCTACATGCATCCTCTAGGCTGTATATTTTCTGGAAGGAAAGCTGAGACCAATTTAAGGATCCACCGTGCTGTGCTTTATTTACATGTACGTTCAGAAGAGATATTTCCCATTAAATATATTGTTTATGAAAGACCCACCTGTTCTGACTCTCAATTGGCACATGGGACGTCAGCAGGACTGTTGACGAGGAGACACCGGTGCTCTGAGTGCTGTTAAGTGGAGCAGACCGGGGTGAGGGAGGAGTGCTGAATGTTTAAGCAGCAGATAATTTGTTCTCTTATGGAAGTTATTTCCAGTGTCTTGTTGAAAGGAGACAAGTCAGTAATGTGATTTTCAAACAAACTGGCATGTGAGTGTGTCCGTACAACTAGAACGGCCTTTCCAAAACAAACATAACTGCAAGCTAGCAGAAAGGTATCTGCAGAGTTTTAATAAGGCATAACCTCCAACCGTATCTGTTTAATAAGCACGGACATTGGTCATGCTTTATTGTCTGTTTCTGTTGGAGCTCGTTCTTACAGCTTTGGTGACATGCCTGAAAAAAATTAATATTTTGTAAGCCAAATTATGTTTGTCCATTAAAATGTACAGGTTTTATTTTAAAAATGTGCTTTTTGAGGGGTGATCTAAATGTGACAACATGTTGATGCAACCAAGCTTATTGGCAAACTCTTCAGCTTTGTTTTACAACCACTGGATTATACATTTTTTCTTGCTACATTGCACCTATTTTCACACTAGGGTTACTTTGGAAACTTCTAGAGGTTCCTCAATGAGAAGATGAGTAATGAGAGATGAGATTCCCCAAATAGACCGCTTGCCTACCACCAATGCTGTTTTTCTTGCAGTGTGGAGTTACAGAGAAGTTTGGCGTTTGTTCTGGGGTGAATGTCATATGAGGGAAGACGAGGAATGACATGTGGCCAGCAGCTCACATGAGATGGATGTATACCCTAGGTACTTCAGAATCCTTTGCAATACACATAGTTTCCAGGCTGAAATTCAGATTTTTCTAGGTAGCTAAGTCTTTGTGGATAGGTTTATGCAGAATATCTGAAGAGCATGATTTACCGTAATATATATCAAGCACACTGATTTTCCTCTGGGAAATGCTACACTGTATGACAAACATGTTCCTTACTAGGTCACCTTAGATATTTTGGAATGTTTTAACTTTAATAACTGATAGCCACAGACTTCACTTAAAGGGAAAAATGACTCATCTCCTCCTCATTTGAAAAAGATATATACTGTGATCCAGTGTTTTATGATCAAGTCACTTTGAGTGTTCTTGGAAATGTAATACAATTAATAACATTTAATGCAAACAGAATTTGACTGAATCATATATTAGGCATTATGGCTTGCATTTAACGAAGCATATATTCCTGGTAGCCTACAGGAACTCTCTTTACTCCACCTGAGGACTGTTGAAGAACATACCTGGAAACTCCAAGTATGTCGTGGTCATCCTAATGTTTTTGACTAATGTTGCCTTGGCAAAACTCTCCATCAATCTCCATCCTGCCTGAGTCTTGCCTTGCTTAGTGGTGACTGAGACAGGCCAAGAAAATAAAAATTTCCCCTTTTCAGACTTTTAATATAATCATTGTGATGGATTATGTGCATATTGGATTTCAGCTTTCTCTGTGTTGTGGAACTGCATTCATTAATTTGATGTTTGGTGAGGCCCAAAATTTTTTGTATATAGTCTGTGTGGGAAGAGAGCCTTACAGAAAGGAGTCCAATCATCACTGAATCATACATACACCACTACTACAATGGTAATTATTGTAATTATCGTATAAATAAAATATCTGGTTTCTGTCTTTGTCAAACAGCTCCTTTCAAGTCAGTGCTGATGACCCCGAGAGCAAAGGAAAGACAACATTCATTCTGTGGCAGAATCTGCACCAGTGTTGTTGAGCAACACATTGAGGCATGCTAGGAATGGACGGTGACAATAATGCAGGCTATCACATTAATAGTCCTTTATTTGATCAACAGTCTTATGTACATTTTTTGTCCTTTGTTAGCATTGATGTGACTCCAGGGGGAAAACAAGTTTGGTGTTATTTTATTTACTTCACTTATACCCTGCCTTACTCTCCAATGGGGAACCTGACGTAACTCACACAATTCTCCTTTCCTCTATTTTGTCCCCACAAAAAACTTGTGAGATAGGTTAGGCTAGGGTTACCTGGTCCCCCCGTCACACCAGTGGGGGGATTTGGGGGGCATTCCAGGAAGTCCCCAAAGCAATGATGTCACCCAGAAGTGACATAATCGTGTCGGTGATGTCAGGGGGTGACACTCTGGGTTTTTGGCAAAATTCTATGGTAAAACCAGCTTCAAACTATAGAGTGTTGCCCTCAAACCAGAGCGTCACCATGTGACATCTCCGATGTGATTATGTCACTTCTGGGTGATGTTATTTTGTCGGGGACATCCCTGTTTGGGGGCAGGGTTTCTCACACTGGCCAGCGGCAGGCAGAAGCCCGGAAAACCAGGGGAACCCCTGCTGGGACCTGGGGTCTGGCAGCCGCAGGTCAGTCTGAGAGTATGTGACTGGCTCAAATTCATCCAGCAAGCTTCTATGGCAGAGTGGAGATTCAAACCTGGGTTTTCCATATCCTAGTCTGATAATCTAACTGCTGCTCCGTACTTGCTGTTTTTCCCCCACGAAGACCTCAGCCCTGGAACATGTGAATTAAAAATAAAGAGTGTTGCTGAGCACATGCAGAATCCTATTCCCTGTCCATATAACTGGAATTGGACGCCAGGAGGTTTTGGGCAGGAAAATGAGTACAGTGTCCTGACGACACAGCATGTGATTTCCAAACTGAGCCCATTTCAAGTACACAAAAGCCAAGCCATGGTTTCTGAGTGCAGCTTTCAGGAAATGCTGATGTCATTGGCACAGCCTCAAGGGAAAACACTGATCCAGACCTCTGACAAGCAGCTCATTGATTCGTACTGACATCCCATCGAGACTGCCATTTGTTTCCCACTCTTTCTGTCATATATATTGGAAAAAACAGATGTGGACTTTTGTGGCACTTCATTTATTTAAAAATGTCTACCCTGTGTTACCTAAATAACCATGGTGGCCAATGACAAACATTAAGTCAATAAGCACAATAAAATGTTTCACAGCTATAAAAATCTTCCAATAACCAAGGTATTACATGTGAAAAATATTTTTAAAAAACCCTCAGCTCTGTGATGGCTATTTTTTCCTCTTTGTATTACAATTTGGGTTCCGTCCGATTGCTATTTTCCCCCTTCCTGTAATTTTCTTTATATCTAGGCCTTCTTCCTCTTGTTCTTCTTCCTCTTGTTTTCCTTCAGTCATCTCTTCAATGAGCCCATTATTTCTGAGACTGAATTCATATGTGACATTTAAGGTACTTTTCCAGCAGGGAACAACTGGAAAGTTGAATTGGCCCAAGAGGAAGCCAGACCGAATGCCCTCTAAAGTGCTACAAGCCGATACTGCAAGGCCCATTATGTTCAGACCAAACCAGTGGTGCCCACAAAGGTGTCAGGTCCCCCAGTACCTCTTCGGAGACCCATTTGTGGGTGCCACTGACCAGGTATGAACTGTTCCCTGCAGAGCTCCTGGGGCTTGGCCCTTTCTCCTGGCTGCCAGCTGCCCACCAGAGCAGTGGGCCATTGTGAACATTCCTTTAAAGTTAAATGGTCAGTCTGCCCTGCTTCTCATCCCTTCTGCTGCTGCTGCTATGCATGGGTGAAAGCCAGAAAGGCAGTTTTAATTAGATGCTCTTGAAACCAGGTTTCTGATTCAATTTATGATTGTGCAAGAAGCTTGATTTACAACTGGGGTTCCCACCTTACTGCGCTTTACAATCTGCATGTGATTTTTGTCCTTGGAATGTGCCCAGCCAGACTCAAATGCCTTTTCTTCATGCTTCATTCCTTTCCAAGATCACCCAATATTTCTTTATTAGTTTGCTCGCTGTCCAACTCACTTTTGGCACATTCTTCTCCAGCTCCAGCACCACATTTCAAACACCCCAAGTTTTCTTTCTTCCAGTTCTTTTTCTATGCTAATTCCCTGTCAGCAGGTGTTCTTCTTATTAAAAAGCTGAATCATCCAACCCTTATTTTGGTTTTAAATTTTGCAGTCAATGTTGACATTCTTATACTTTACATTTGGTTTTTTTGTACCTCTAGATCTGTTGTGACAGGAAATTTCTTATGTGTCACTAGTATCTTTGCTTTATTCTAATTTATTTCAGGATTCAGGAAACAATGAAGCCTTGTTCACTGTATTTACTATGTTCTTCCACTTATTTTCAGTATCTATCACTGCAGCTATGTCAATACTAATCAATCCCCTAATAACATATTACAAAAACCCTGTCTAAAAGGTAATATCCTACATTATTTCCTACAAGCCTGAAGACCTGGGATCCAGAAGGATTTTCTGGGTGCAGCATTTCACAGTATAGGGGCTACCTCAGCAAAGGCCCTGCTGCTTGCCTGCAGGACCCAACTGATGTCCCTTCCTCCTAAGGGAGAAGCTTAAACAGGGTCTTTCTAGCTGATCTTAATGAGGAAGCTGGTTTTCATGGGGTGAGACATCCGAAGTCAGTCCCTCAAGTACATTGTGCAATTGTGCACAGGATTGTGGCCAGTATCTACACGTTGCTGAAGTTCAGCATAGACACTCTCGAGCATATCCACATTTATCCACATCCAAAACACCTGAACCAATGCATAAACATGTATTTTGAAATCTGATTGAGCTCATCACTTGCCAGAGACCTAACAAACATTTAATCCAAATCTTTTTCAATTACTTCATTGCAGATGAAGGACAAAAAAGGGAGTTCCTGAATTCAGGTGAAACCAAACAGACATTTTTGCAAGCGATTTTCATGAGTCTGTCAGGCTTTGTTTACCAGGACAGCTCAGGGTCAGCATCCAATATAAGTGAGAAGGTGGCAAGAAACAGAATGTCAGGGCATGAAGGAAATCAGTTTCTTGATTCTAAAGCATGCTTGTGCCATCAAATCAGTATACTCCCAGTGCAACACCATTTCACTGGTACCTCATTCTCTCTGGGGTGGCAAGTTTATGTTCTCACTGTAGTGCTTGATACTGCAGCAAGAGATTCACATGATCAAATATTATCCTACAGAACACATTCCTCCATGCAGAAAGCTGGTGTGTCATGTTAAGACCCGGCTGGAACAAGCCAGACCTGTTTTCTATGTGAAAATCCCACACACACACAGACACCAAAGAAGCAGCATTCAATCAGGTGAGTTTTATAGTGCTACAGCTCAGACTCAACTTTATACTTCAGTGAGATCTGGGTTCAGGATTCATTGCTGGTGTGTGGTTTTTTGTTTTTTTTTAAACTGGTGCAACTGCGGTGGCTCAAGTGGTTAAGACGCTGAACTGCAGGCTGTGGAAGGTCAGTAGTTCAGCGGTTCAAGACCCGGGTGCCGCAAGACAGGGTGAGCTCCTGTCTCTAGTTCCAGCTCCTGCCAACCTAGCAGTTCGAAAGCAAGAAATTGCAAGTAGATAAATAGGGACCACTTCGGTGGGAAGGTAACAGCGTTCCGTGCGCCTTGGTGTTTAGTCATGCCGGCCACATGACCACGGAAACGTCTTCGGACAGCGCTGGCTCTTTGGCTTTGAAACGGAGATGAGCACCGCAACCCTAGAGTCGGATTCGACTGGCTTTCGAGCAAGGGAACCTTTACCTTTACCTTTAACTGTTCAAGACTGGTATGTAAACAGCTTGACTTAAGACCTCTGGTCAATGAAGCTAATAAATGAAAGGAAAGGTATGTAAACAGTCTGCAAGACTTAAAAAAACCCTGAATACAGTTATTCAGACATTTCTTCAGGTGTAACAAAAACAAAAGGTAAGGATATGAATAGCTATTCTGTATGATGTCTTACTACATTTTTGGGGTAATGGGCAATTACTTTTGTCAGCATTACTTCCGATAAAGCTCTATGTTCTTGCAGTTTAATCTTACAAACATGATTTCCATTGCAGGTGGATATGAGGTCACCCCATAGGTAAAGGTAAAGGTTCCCTTGCTCGAAAGCCAGTCGAATCCGACTCTAGGGTTGCGGTGCTCATCTCCGTTTCAAAGCCGAAGAGCCAGCGCTGTCCGAAGACGTTTCCGTGGTCATGTGGCCGGCATGACTAAACACCAAGGCGCACGGAATGCTGTTACCTTCCCACCGAAGTGGTACCTATTTATCTACTTGCAATTTCTTGCTTTCGAACTGCTAGGTTGGCAGGAGCTGGAACTAGAGACAGGAGCTCACCCCGTCTTCCGGCACCCGGGTCTTGAACTGCTGAACTACTGACCTTCCACAGCCTGCAGTACAGCGTCTTAACCACTTGAGCCACCCCATATCCCACCAAAATTACCTTAACTCAGTTCTTGGCATGTGGTAATCCACACTGACAGTACATAATGGCCTCTTTCACTGCCCCTCATCCACCCTTTTAATCAGAATCAGAAAATAGACAACATAGGACTTTTTTCCTAAATACAAATAATTACATGGCAATCAGATTTCCATTTCATAACCTTGACAATGAATAGGATTCATATAGACACTTCAGTTACCTGTACAGTGACTGAGGGGCAAAAACAACTAAATCCACCCCCCCAGATGTTTTATTAAACAGTTTGTTGTTGTTGTTGTTTAGTCGCACAGTCGAGTAGACTCTTCACGACCCCATGGACCACATCACGCCAGGCCCTCCTGTCTTTTGTTGTGCTCCGGAGTTTGCTTAATTTCATGTTCGTTGTCTCAACAACACTGTCTAACCATCTCATCCTTTACCATCCCCTCCTTCTTTGACCTTCAATCTTTCCCAGCATCAGGAGACTCTCAAAAATCTTCTCCAGCACCATAATTCAAAAGAATTTATTCTTCAGCGCTTGGCCTTCCTTATAGTCCAACTCTCACAGCCATACAGTACTACTGGGAATACCATTGCTTTGACCATACGGACATTTGTTGGCAGGGTGATGTCTCTACTTTTTAATATGCTGTCTAGGTTTGCCATTGCTTTCCTCCCAAGGAGCAGGCATCTTTTAATTTCATGTCTGCAGTCACCGTCTGCAGTGATCTTGGATCCCAGGAACGTGAAGTCTGTCACTGCTTCCACAACTTCTCCTTCTATTTGCCAAGGAGTGATGGGGCCGGATGCCATGATCTTAGTTTTTTTCAGTGTTGACTTTCAAGCCAACCTTTGCGCTCTCCTCTTTTTCCCTTAACAAGAGGCTATTGAGGTCCTCTTCACTTTCTGCCATTAGAGTGGTATCGTCTGCATATCTGAGGTTGTTGATGTTTTCCCCAGCAATCTTAATTTCGGCTTCTGAATCATCCAGGCCGGCATTTCGCATGATGTACTCTGCATATAAGTTAAATAAGCAAGGGAACAATATACATCCTTGTCGTACTCCTTTTCCTACGCTAAACCAATCAGTTGTTCCATATCCTGTTTTAACTGTTGCTTCTTGACCCTTATACAGGTTTCTCAAGAGACATGTGAGGTGGTCTGGTATTCCCATCTCTTTAAGGACCTGCCATAGTTTGTTGTGATCCACACAATCAAAGGCTTTAGCGTAGTCAATGAAGCAAAAGTAGATCTTTTTCTGGTACTCTCTTGCTTTCTCCATAATCCAGGGAATGTTGGCAAAATTTGACCTCTAGTTCCTCTATCTCTTCGAAACCCAGCTTGTACTTCTGGCAGTTCTCTACCCATGTACTGCTGAAGCCTAGCTTGTAGGATCTTGAGCACGACCTTGCTAGCGTGTGAAATGAGTGCAATTGTGCGATAGTTTGAACATTCCTTGGCATTGCCCTTCTTTGGGATTGTATTGTATACTGACCTTTTCCAATCATGTGGCCGCTGTTGCGTTTTCCAAATTTGCTGGCAAATTGAGTGCAGCACTTTAATAGTATCATCTTTTAAGACTTTGAATAGCTCAGCTGGGATACCATCACCTCCACTAGCTTTTTTGTTAGTAATGCTTTCTAAGGCCCATTTGACTTCACATTCCAAGATGTCTGGCTTGAGGTCAGTGATTACACCGTTGTGTTTGTCAAGGTCATTGAGGTCCTTCTTGTATGGTTCTTCTGTGTATTCTTGCCATCTTTTCCTAATCTCTTCAGCTTCTGTTAGGTCCCTACCGTTTTTGTCCTTTATCATGGCCAGCTTTGCATGGAACGCTCCCTTGATTTCTCCAATTTTCTTGAAGAGATCTCTAGTCCTTCCCATTCTATTGTTTTCCTCTATTACTTTACATTGTTCATTCAGGAAAGCCTCCTTATCTCTCCTTGCTGTTCTCTGGAAATCTGCATTCAGTTGAGTAAATCTTTCCTTTTCACCTTTGCCTTTCGCTTTCCTTCTTTCCTCTGCTATTTGTAAAGCCTCATCATATAGCCACTTTGCTTTCTTGCAATGCTTTTTCTTTGGGATGGTGGTGATTGCTGCCTCCTGTACAATGTCACGAACCTCTGTCCATAGTTCTTCAGGCTCTCTAACTATCAAATCTAGTCCCTTAAACCAATTCTTCACCTCCACTGTATATTCATCAGGGATGTGATCTAGGTCAAATCCGAATGGCCTAGTGGTTTCCCCAACTTAAACAGTTAGGTCAGGGCAAATAAGGCTTTGCAGTGAATAGGGTAACATTAGAAGATGCTGTGATGCTGGGTTCAGGTCCTGTGGTTAAGCATTCTTCTTCCTTCTACCTTGGAGGCTGTCTTACATGGAAACAAGGAATGCCCTCTGCATCTCTCTACGAAATGAGTGGATAAGAAGTCTTAAATGGAGATGGACTTCCTCTTTAATTTACTGGGACAATTCCTGGTTGGCTGTTGACATGGAGGGCCAGTGGTGGCCAGAAGCAAGCTGAGACCACATGGCCTCAGCTAGTTCCAAGGCCATTTTAATGTCCTAATCAGCATGCCTATAAAAGGTGCTGTTTGTTCTCTGTTGCTGTCAGGACTGTTGGCAGCACCTGATGCCATGTTTCTCTTCCTACCTCTTCCATGAAGACTTTAGCTTAACCTCTTAAACTACAACCAAAGACAAAGCCCACATTTGTGTAGCTGCATTTCCTGCCCTTGTCTCTTGCCTTCTCTCTCCCGTCCACCCCAGACTAAATTCAAATTGTGTCTTTGTGCAGGGACTGCTGTTTTATTTATGTTACTTTGTAGAGCATCCCATTTATGATCTAACAATAATGAAAAAATTGTTTTGTAAATCCAACCAACCAGCTTTTTTGTTGGTAAAAACTGAAGAAGGGGTTTGCTTTGACCACCAAAATAGTATATGCAATGGATGACAGGATCTATATGTACTAAGGCCACATGGAACATCAGTTGTAGATGGGAGGGGAACTGAGGGCCAGACTAGACGAGACGGTGTCCACGTGTCTGACATGGGAATGCCACTGCCATTTTAAAGCTGAAAATGGGCAATTTAAGAATGCTGCTGGGGGCAGCTGGTTCAGCACTTGAAAAGGCGTGTGGGGAACAAGAGCAGATTATCCTTCAGAGCTGTGATCCCAATCAGGATTAGGCCCTCATGGCATTTTTAAATCACCTGTTTTTAGGCTTTAAAATGGCAGTGGTGTCTCTGGGTTGGCTATGAGGACACTTTCATGTCTAGTTTGGCCTAGAGTGAGATTGAGTGGAAAAGTTGGCTGTATTTGTTATGTATTGCATTGTATATAACTGCTATGTGAACTGTGTAAATACTGATGTGTGAATCGACTGATTGAAACACCATGTTGAGCTTCATCCTGGGCTAGGATCCTAATGTAACCAGTAGGAGCCCTAGCCCAGAGAGTGTCTACCAATCACGCTGTAAAGCGGGACCGCTTGTGATTGGGCATTATGTCTTCAACCTCATAGGTTGTTACTTGTACAGGGGGTGTGGCTAAACTAGCCGGGAATGTTTAAATATAGAGCAGCCAGTGCTTGTCCTTTGGCTCGAGTGGTTCGAATGATGGACCTGGCTGGCGATCGTAACTAAGCTGAAGAATAAACCGCAATTCTTGCTGAATCACTCTCCGACTCTTTGTTAAGCGCACGACTTAACAGTATTCAAACCAATATAAATGATTGGTATCTGAAAGCTTATATTCCGGAAACTTTGTTGGTTTTCAAGGTGCTTCTGGATTCGAATCTGACTCTTCTACTGCAAATCAAAACAGGTACCCACCTGAAACCAGCTTGGAATTTTATTTGTGACAATACAATAGAACATCTTCTGTTAGCAGAGAACAGACGCTTTGGGTTGTTCTGCTAGATGCCAATTTTTCTGCCTGTCCTTTTCAGCTATGTAACACAGGATGACACAAGCCAATACACATAATACATTTGAATATTATTATCACAACCAGAAATTGGTTAGTATTTTTCCCTTGCATAGTTTTTAATGAGCAGGCAGACAAAAAAACAACAACAAAAACCTTATCCTTAGTAAGGCAGATGGTCTGTGTGAACTGTCAATGCCTCTTAAAAATGGCAAAAGGTCTGAAAACCACAACTCCTGGGCCTCGGAAAGAATTCTGCTATCAGAGGTCAGACACAGATGCTCAGGCACAGCTACCATAGGAAGAGACAGTACCCAAGACCTCAGGCACAGTTCTGAGCCCAGGCGCTGTTCCTCATTGATTACAGTTATCTCAGGCTCTGATTCTTCTCTCTCTTTTATTTTTATTACACCTCTCCTTCAAAGAGCTCAGGGTAACATATAGAGTTCTCCCCTACATAGTGAACGTCTTGGCTCAAGCGTGGATTCAAATCTAGGTCTCCATGGTCCAAGGTCTCCCTGGTCCAAGGTCACCCTGGTCCAAGGCCAACCAGTCTAATCACTGGTCCAAGGCCAACCAGTCCACTGGTCCAAGGCCAACCAGTCTAACCAAGGCCAACAGTCTAACCACTATACCACACTGCACCTCTCTCTCTTGCAAGCCTTTCAGGTAGACAGGCTATTCTCCCCTGAAGGCCCTCTCAATGGTCTGCTGAGGCCTGGGCCACTTCCAGCTTTTGAGCCTCCTAAACATAATAGATTTTTAAAAAATTATTTTAGTTTTATTTATTTAATTTATATCTCATCCCATCCCACGAGTGGACTCAGGGCAGCTTACAACATAACACCCATAAGCAATATAAAAGAATAAAACTGTAAAACAATAGATGGCACAATAGACAGTAACAAAAACCCATGCCTCATGTCAGGCAGAAACAGGTACCCCAGAGAAATCCAGTGCCCAAAAAGTATCCAAAGCAGCAGGGCTCTGGGAAAGGGCCATGAACAAGGAAGGCCAGAATGGTCAAATGTCTGTCACCTCAGCCAAACGCCTAGTGGAACAGCTCTGTTATACAGGCCCTGCGGAACTGTAGTATGTCCCACAGGGTCCTGATCTTGAGTGGGAGCATGTTCCACCAGGTAAGCCCTTGCCCTGATTGATGATAAGAAAAGAACACAAAAGAAGAAGAGGAGGAGGAGGAGACTGGATTTATCCCCCGCCCTTCACTTGGAGTCTCAGAGCGGCTTACAAACTCCTTTCCCTTCCCCTCCCCACAACAGACACCCTGTGAGGTAGGTGGGGCTGAGAGAGCTCTTGACAGAAACTGCTCTTTTTCAAGAACAGCTCTTATCAGAACTATGGCTTGCCCAAGGTCATCCAGCTGCTGTGAGTGGAGGAGTGGGGAATCAAACCCGGTTCTCCCAGATTAGAGTCTGCGCACTTAACCACTACAACAAAGAACACAAAAGCAAGCTACAAAACTTACCAAATGCAACAAACAACCCCCACCCCCCAAAACCAAGTGTATATACGTTTGAGGACCAGGTTAAATGGCTCTCCTGCCCTGCCCCTCCCCCACTGCCCATTGGCCCTGCTCCCCTGAACTCCTGCAGGCTTTTGACAACTGCCTTTGCTTGGATAAGAACAAGAAGAAAGGGCCACAGAACGTCTCTATGAATGTGCCAGAGAAACAGTTCACTGCTGCTAAATTGCAATATTATGGCTTCTTTGTAAGGTTTACAGGGCTTATTCCTTGCCTAAGACATGGCTTCTGCTATCTTGTCCCTGCTGTGTCCCCTGGCATCATTCTCCCTTATAGGCTGGGAGGGATATTCTTGGACTGGTATTTCCATCACATTACTATAGTGCAACAACAACAACAAAAATCCATATGCTTTCTTCTTTTTTTAATACGATAAATTTAGTTGGAAGAAATGTCTTTCAACATCAGTCTCATATTTCACATTGGTGTTATTTCAGCAATATGCTGTTTTCATTGGAACCATTTTGTCCTTCATCACATTAAAAAAGTAATTTATACTTCATAAATAAAGAAGCATATTGTGTTGTTATACCAGCTAGAAAAAGCGCACACCTGTTTGGTCTAAGAGATTGTCCAGAAATACTCTACTTTAACTCTGGGTAAAAATCCAAGGAAAACAAATTTTAAGCCTCAGCGCCAGCCACGTGTTATTGTTTGGGGCCAGGGCTGCCAGCCTCCCGGTGGGACCTGGCTTGGGTATCCCCTGGAATTACAGCTCATCTCCAGACAACAGAGATCAATTGCCCTGGAAAAATGGATGCTTTGGATGGTGGACTCTATGGCATTGTACCTCACTGAGGTCCCTGTCCTCCCCAGGTTCCATCCCCAAATCTCCAGGAGTTTTCCAAAAAAAACCCATCCCCTGCCGGTGGCAAAGGGGGACCTGACAACCCTATTTGGGGCAAACTTGGAGATGCCAGTCTCCAGGTAGGCCTGGAAATCTCCCAGAATAACAACTGATCTCCAGATAATAGGGATCAGTTCCCCTGGAGGAAATGGTTGCTCTGGAGAAGGGTGAACTCTATGGCATTATACCCAGCTGAGGTCTCTCCCTTTCTCTCCCCAAGACCCACCTTCCCCAGGCTCTACCCCCAAATTTCTAGGAATTTCCCAACCTGGAGTCGGTAACTCTAGGCAAACTGTGTTCTCTTCAAGCAGGATGGGAAACATTATGGCAAAGCTTTGGCCTGCCCACAACCTGTACCAATCAGCTGATCCTTTAAGGCTCCATGAGAGGGTTTACAATTCCTGCTTTCCTCTGCCAGAGGGCAAAGGCTGCTGCATCCTTTTACGCAACAATTGCCTGAAACTTGGCTCACACACCCCCTCGAATAAGAAACAGATGCTCTACTCATCCTAACATAGCCTAGCCTACTGATACAAAAAGCAACGTGTTGTGTGACATTGCAACAGAACTCACATTTCTATGGCTTCCGAGCTGCTGCCCTGAAATTCCTGAGAACAATTGTTGTTGAGTCAAGCAGAATTCCTCTTAAAGTTTCTGAATGTATAAAAATGCCTGAGTTTTCTTTTCAATTCATAGGAGCAAAATGGGGAGGGAGGAAGGGGGGGGGGAGAAACTCTCAGCTCTAAGCAGGGTTTTCCCAGCCTTTCCAAGTACAAATGCTACACATTCCAGGAATCATATCTAATTTATAAATGTTGCAGCTTTTCCACGGCTAGAACTCCTAAGGAGTTCTGCTGTGTACTGCAATACCTACCTCGTTTCCATGGAAATGTATACAGCCGCAAGACAAGAACCTTAATTAGTAATACAAGTAGTGCATTTTGTCACTTGCTAAGATGGTTTTTTAGCAAAATAATTTGACTAGTCAGATGTCAATTTCATCAGTGAGGAATTATTAGGGAATAGAAAAGACAACTGTTAACCTGATGTCAGACTGCAAGATTGATATAATCACAACTGGATCAAGCATATAATCTGAAAATGTCTCTGTTCTATGGTAACTCTTAGTCAGATGGATTCAAGGGTCAAACAAGCAGTGGAATCCATTTAGCCAGGCATGGAAGAGCTGTGCAAAAGGCACGGTATATAAGATCATGGCTTTGATGGATCAGAAATGCATTTTTCCTAGCAGCCTGCCAGAAATTTCTGGAAA
The DNA here is from genome assembly GCF_001447785.1 of Gekko japonicus. Lineage (NCBI taxonomy): Eukaryota > Metazoa > Chordata > Lepidosauria > Squamata > Gekkonidae > Gekko > Gekko japonicus. The sequence goes on from NW_015160213.1 coordinate 636,278, forward strand.
TAATCTGTACATGGATTAAGGTGATAACAACCAGCTTTTCTTGTTTGTTTTCAGCAACCAGTGATCAGAGGTTTACTGATCTGAACACAGTAGCTGTCCTATGTAGCTGTTGTGGCGAACAACTACTGATAGACATGTCCTTCATGAGTTTATCTAATTCTTCTAATAAACCACCTAATGTTTGTGGCCACCACAACTTCCTGCCGTACTGAATTCCATGCAAGGCAAAGCAGGCCTAAGATAGGACCATGAGGAATGCATTAGCACAAAAAATTTTGCACTTAGGTTCATAATAGGCAAAATATTTTCAGCTGCATTTTTGTTAAACAAAAGCTTTTAGTTGTGAATGATTGAGAAGAGGAATAGCATTTGGTCTACTTTCCTTTAAACCACTGCATAACAATTTGGATTTAAAAGCTGTAGAACTAGTTAATATGCTTGGTGTGCATTTTACAATCTACGAGGGCTGCATCTGGAAACGTTAGTGACAGGATATCTTACTGTGGCAGCAGCCTTGCAGGGCATGTAGAGAGGTCCCATAAATAACATACTGAAGGTTTTAGTCATCCAATCAGGTTAAAATACTGCTGAGATCCTTTTCAAAAAGGTTGTAATATTGTACTTTAATAGAATTTCGTTAACATTTTAACATAAAATGCTAATGAGATTCTTGCTCTCATGATCTGCCACCAGTTGGCATTTCTGGGGCAAGCTTTTGCAAATCCCAACAACAATACTGAATTTTGACACAGAAGAGACATAAGGAACTGAGAATCCTTAGACTTCTGTTAAATTCCTTATTGACAAGGATTTAAAGGGAATGATGTGGGAATATAGGAAGCAGTTTGCATTTTTCAGCCTGTAGTTCCAGTCGCTCATCCATATGTACAAGCACCAGTGAAAACGTACGGATGTATAATTGATGCGCAAAAACACTTCACAGGACATTCTTAGGATAAAAAAGGTGAAAGTTCAATCCTACAAATGGTTCTGTACCTGGCAGCCTGGTCATCAGGTATGTGTGCAAATCACCATGCTCCAAATGAATGGATGTAATCACAAAGCTGAGAAACTAGCAATGCAGTCCTAAGCAGAGTTACTTCAGTTTAAGTCCACTGAAATCAGTTCTGCAAGGAAATACACCATTTATTTTATTTTTTATTTATTTATAATTCTATTTATATCCCGCCCTCCCCTAAGGCTCAGGGCGGCGAACAATTGGGGCAAAAGCCATAATTAAAACAATTAAAACAAGATAAAAACATAACAATAGTACAACAAAGTGCTGGTGCTCTGATGTTCCCAGTTCCACGATGGGTTTCGGTAGGGGGGATCCAGACCAACAACGTAAGTTCCAAAGCAGCAGATAGCCAGTCTCCTTCCCAGGGCCCGCTTGCACCCTGATGGTATCTCTGCCAATTTTCGGCGATGGTGCATTGATGTAACAGTAGCAGCGGCGGCTCCTACTCGAAAGCCTGGTGGAAGAGCTCCATCTTGCAGGCCCTGCAGAACTGCACAAGATCCCGCAGGGCCCGGATCTCCTCCGGGAGCTCATTCCACCAGGTAGGAGCTGCCACCGAAAAGGCCCTGGCCCTAGTCTCGGTGAATTTGACGTCCCTGAGGCCCCCTGACTGTAGTGCCTTTGGGGGAACATATGGGGAAAGACCGCCCCTTAGGTATGCCGGACCCTGACCATAAAGGGCTTTAAAGTTAAGAACCAGCACTTTGAAGCGGATCCAGTACGCTATTGGCAACCAGTGCAGCACCTTCAGCACAGGCCGGATGTGGTCCCGCCTAGGGAGCAGTGTTCCCTCTAAGCTGAATTAGTGTGGGCTAGCTCACAGTTTTTTAGCCTCCAGCTCACAGATTTTTGTCTTAGCTCAGGAAGAATGGCTCTGGAGCAAACTAATTTGTGCAATAACCAAATCACTCACAACTTTAATGCCAGTGGCTCACAAAGTAGAACTTTTGCTTACAAGACTCCATACCTTAGAGGGAACATTGCTAGGGAGACCCATCAACAGCCTGGCTGCTGCATTCTGCACTAGCTGCAGCTTCCGGATTTGTGACAAAGGCAGCCCCAACTAGAGAGCATTACAGTAGTCCAGCCTCGAGGTAACCGTCGCATGGATCACTGTAGCCAGGTCATCATGGTCAAGGAAGGGAACCAACTGCCGTGCCAGCCGAAGATCATAAAAGGCTGACTTAGCAGTGGCTGCTACCTGGGCCTCCATTGTTAAAGAGGAGTCCAGGAGCACTCCCAAACACCTAACCCCCAACACTGGCACCAAAGGCACCCCATCAAAGGTCGGGAGGGGGAGTCCCAACCCTGAACCGGCCCAACCTAGGCCCAGGATCTCTGTCTCAGAGGCCAATTCCTTCACCAGATCCAAGAGGGCAAGTTCACCCATCTCAGTGGCTTGTATCCTGCCAACCTGCTCAGTAAAGTTCGAAGCTGTCTTCTAACAGAGGCAGGTCCCTCAGGCTGGAGAAAGCTTTCAAATGTTGTTGTGGGAAGCTGCTGTGTGTAGTTACATATTGCTACAATTGAAAGAGCATGTTTTCCCCAAAATTTATTGGTTAGTGAAGGAAGAACTGATCATTTGTACTTAAACTGAAATCGATACTTCTAGCAGAAAGGTTAGGTATAGTTTTAGGATGAGTAGAGAATTTGACCCACTAGTCCAGTGATACTCAGTGGCTTGGGGCTACATGCAACTCTTTGACAATGCCACTTGTGGCTCTTCCAAGCAGTAGTCCCCCATGTAGCACCTGCCATATGTTTCAGGAAAGTAGGCAAGGCCCTTGCCCAATGGGGCTTCTGGTTCCTAAGTAAGCTCAATAGTCATGGGATATTTGCAATGAACTGGAAGACAGAAGACTGTCCTACAATAGAGACCTGGAAAGAAAAACTAGCTGAGTATGCAACACTGGCAAAACTAACCAATTATATAAATAAAAGACCACTGAAAGAATTCCAGCAGAAATAGCTAGCTTATTATTCATACTATGGAAACAACTAACTTTTTTAAAAAATTCTGGAATTACCTGAATATTATATCAAAGGTGATGAAGACATTGATTATAATGTTTTTACAGTGATTTAATTTTAGTATAGTAGTCTGTTCAGTTGTTAAAGATATCATTTCCTCTATTGTTAATAGGTTTATCGTTAACCTTAGGAAAGCTTTTGTCCATTCTTTAAAGAGAGAATCTATCTCAAATTTTGTAATTCTGTAATATTCAAGATTTATTGTTTGCTCTTATATTTGAAGTATGTAATACATTTGGTAACATATTTGATTTTACTTGTTGTACATAACAATTCATAATACTTTACAAATTTGATGAATCTATATTTCTCCCCTAACCTTTTTCCTTACAGCCACCACTGGAGGAACAGGTAAGTTGCAAGCCTCCCTGAGGTGCAGGCCTCATGCCGGGGATGGAAGTAAACATAGCTCTTTTGGCTGACTGCAATTGCCCATCTGACTTCCATATGCATGGTCTGAAGTTGCTCTGTTACAGATATACCCTCTCTCACTTTGAGTCAAATGAGCAAGTAGTCTCAGCACACCTTTGGGCAGGAACCTGATATAAATAGTCCATTTGACATGTCCCTGAACTAGTCCTGTCCACTGAATAGCACAATGTGTTCATATATTAGTATCAACAGTTTACAACAGTGCATGTATTTTAAAGTCCAAAATATATATGGAAGAGCACTTAAAAATATTTGCAGTGTTGGGGGAGGGGAGAGAGAGAGAGAGTCCACTGGAATGTTTCCTTTGTTTTCCAGAGATATAATAAGAACCTTAATCTCATTTTACCCCAGTGCAATGTAATATATCAGATAACCTTCTTCATTTGTTCCAGGGCCACTGAGTCAGAACAGATCTCGTTTATCTGCTGTGATTAAGGGAAGGCAGAAATAGTTCCATTCTGCCTGCCAATAATTTTGTTGAGATCTTAAAGGTGGCAGTCATAGCTCCACTGAATAAGAAAAGCTTCCATAAAGCACAGCAGTCTTTTAGTGACAGATGCAAGGAGAGAAAGCAAAATGATGCATAGCCTCAGTGGATTTGTTTTATATAGTGACAGGAAGTTCTCTTGATTTGTAATGTGTGTTACATTATCTATTTTGAATCATCATGCTCAGAGGTCATTTCGGGGGGGAACGCGGGGGAACACAGTTCCCCTGGGTGAGGTGCAGGGGGGCGAGGCACATAACGAAGCCCCGCCCCCTGCTTCTGGCCGCCCGCTTCCAGCCCTCATTCAGCCAGGAGGAGACAGGAGAAGAGGGAGGGTAAGTTGCTTCCTCCCCGCCTCTCCCCACCCCTGCCTGCCTGAGGCCAGGGAGGGCCTTGGCGGGGCTTCCTTGCACTCCCGCTGGCCTTACAGGTCCACCGCCGGGCCCCTGATGTCAGGGGGTGTGGCATATGCTAATGGGTTATGCTAATGAGTTCCCCTAGCTCTTTTTCTACGAAATGACCCCTGATCATGCTGATAATGAGGTGTTTTTATTTATTCAGCTCAATCCTGTGCAAAACTGAGTCAATCTGTATCTCCCTAACATCCCTGACCATACTATCCAGACTATGGGATTTGGCTTTTACATTTGTATCCTGCTCTACTGCCAAGGAAACTGGGAATACATAAGAGGGGGTTCTCACAATTACCTTATGAGGTAAATCAAGATAGGTAGCTGTGTTAGTCTGTTTGTAGCAGTAGAAGAGAGTCCAGTAGCACCTTAAAGACTAACAAAATTTAGTCTGACAGAAGAAGCAAGCAGTGACTCATGAAAGCTCATACTCTACCACAAATTTTTGTTAGTCTTTAAGGTGCTACTGGACTCTTTTCCACTGCTTATGAGGTATGTTAGGCTAGACGAGGATATTTGGCCCATGGTTTGTGAGGGTGCTTCTTACTTTTGTTTCCTTTGTCCAAACATACAACTTTTATCTACCACACTATAGTAACTCTTGCTTGTTCAGCCTTGAGAGTACAGTTGCCAACTTGGGTTTGGAAATACCTGGACATTTGAGGGTAGAGCCTGGGAGAGTGGGATTTAGGGAGGGCAGAAACCGTGATTAGGGTATAAGGGCATGTTGTCTACCTTCCAAAGCAGCCATTTTCTCCTGGAGAAGTGGACTAAATGTTTTAAATAAGTAAATAATAAATTCTTTATGTAGTCTGGAGATCAGTTGTAATTCTGGGAGAGCTCCAGATCCTACCTGGAGTTTGGCAACCCTACTCAAGAGCAAACAGGCATGCAGTTCAATGTGCTTTCAATGGAGCAAGAACTCCAGAAGCCTTCTGCAACAAGGGAAATGCTAACCCAAACGACACTCACAAAAAGGCCTCCCAGACTTGATAGGGTATCCACCTCTTTCTATCCATGTTTTCGCCTATTCACACAGAAATTGGGAGTGGTGTTCCACCCTCTCCCGCAACTGAGCACACCGGTGAGGTAAACCAAACCCTGCTGCCTTTCTACCTTACTATGCTCCATTATTTGACCATTTTTCTCCCAGCGTGGCTCTATGTCAGAATAGAAGGCAATTAAGTAAGGTGAGGTCAGGGGTCAGCTTCCCTTACCTGCATGCTTTTTGTTGTTGTTGTTGTAAAAAATAACAGATGTCCACATTCAGACTTCATTACACACAAACTCCCACATAATGTCTACTTTGGCCTTATACCAATCTGAGCTTGGGGTGAATTCCTTCCTTGCCCATGTATGGCACTTAGACTGAGTATATGCAAAATCCTAACCTCCCCCCCCAATAATATCCCAAGACAATTTTTATTGGCTACAGCATCATACCATCCCGACATGACCTCCCTATGCCTCAAAGAAATTTCCTTGGAATTATATTTGATCTACTCCATTGAACTACAAAAAAGATCAAATGGTTTGGATAAGAACCAGAGAATGTTCAAGGTTTGTCCTTATATTACTTACTAGAAATAAGGCCCGTTGTGGAAATAAATACAACGGGATCTAGAAAGAGGCTCTTGGAGAGTGCTCTGGCTTTGGGCAAACAGTGTCAGTCTGCTTTTAAAACATGAACCTGGGACCTGCACACCACCAGAATACAGCAGATTACATATGCAACTGACATTCCAACTGCCTTGCGGGGGGGGGGGAGTTTGAGGTGTGGAATGAAGTCCAATCAGCTTCCATATGCAAAAGACCAGGTTGTCGCAGCAGTTGTGGTGTGGGCGGGACCCGGGCTTTGCCTTCTGATTGGTGGCGATATATGCTGAGGAGCAGTGCCATCAGCCATACACTAAGGGAGTGCATTTTAGAATTAGAACTTTGGCACCCACTATTCAATTATATATAAGGAGAGATACCTTGGAGAATTCTGTAAGATTGGGCAAATAACCCCCTCCCCCCAGTAACCTCATACTGGTTGTGGCCAATGGTCCACACAGCTCATGCTGTCTCCTTTAAGTGACAGTGAAGCCTATTCTAGCCCAGTTACCTCAGTTTCTTCAACAAGAAAGGCCAGAGTCCGAGTCACTGACACCTTATATGCAAAACATGCATTCTGTCACTGAGCTATAGCCCTTCCTCCAGAGTACACAGAGTTTACTATGTCAGCTGGTCTGGCCTATATTTAGAATGAAAGGAACTAGAGATATTTATGACTGGACAGACACAAGGGAGTAGTAGTAGTTTTGTTTTAAACCACAGGGAAAAGGTTTCCAAATGCTAGTGCTACATGTTCACATTATGAAAATGTCAGAAAAATAGTGGTTTCTCTGATTAAATTACGGCATACATTAACGTTTAGTAGAAATGTACTCACAGCCCAACTGTAAAATTGTTTAAAGAAGGGTGCTGCTGCTCAGAGTCTTCTTTTTGCTGTCAAAGACTGGCTGAGAACAAAAGGATATGTAGGGACAGAATGCAGCAGTAAGACCCCCAGGCCCCTTTTAAATCTAAAAACTGAAGTCCCCATGCCTCTATGTAACAAGGCAGGCTTATGTTTATATCAATAGGCCTCTTCCTGTCACATCTAATGTGTGCCTTCTTTCTGAAAGATTTGTTTCCTTGACTGAACAAAGCGACTGCTGAAGGTTAGTAGTACAGCAGAGTTTGTTTTTTTAAAGGATATAACATTATGATATTTGGTATCTAGAAACGCTAAACAGAAAGCCTGAAATGGAGGATTAGAAACAAGTGCTTGATGAATATACGGTTGTGTGCTTCTGTCTCGTGTGTATGAGTGGCCAGTGCTGATAAGCTCTGCTGTTGAATTCTTTTAAATATTCCCCTGGGTTACTGTTGAGCTGGGAAATACCTGGTTCATCCATTGGGCCATTTTATGCTTTTAAGGCTGACACAGTTTATAGCACCAGTCTTATATGGTATTTCAATAGAGATTTATTGATATTGCACAAGTTCATATTCCTCAAAATAGCATTAATGAGTAACCACATAAATTTCTTACACACATCAACTTTTCCTTTATTTGCTTTGAAGCATATATAGGAAAAAAGATGATGATGACCCATAAGCACACTATTTTTTGTGGTTCCATACTGAAATACAGCTGAATTATATAAATTATAAACCAGTCATCCACGGCAAGACTCTTAGCCATCAATATTTTTTATCAATAAACTATCTCTGAAACGAGAACACAATATTCATAGATGCACCAGCAGTGATATAGAATTTCCATCACAATTAACTATGGTTCTCAAGAATGACTCTGATCCGCACAGTCTCTTTAACCTGTGAAGATGGGTTTGTCTGTCCAGAGGTGTTTAATGTTTTCCTAAACAACATTCCCAACATACTCAACAGTGAGAGAGTACAGCAAGCCACTAATGTGATGCAGCCACATGGGTCCTTACTGGGACCCCTTGGACAGTACACATTCACCCAGTGCTGCGCAAGCTGCATTGGCTCCCAGTGGAGCACCGGATCAAGTTCAAGGTTCTGGCCTTTAAGGCCCTTAGCGGTCAGGGACCTGCATATCTTCGGGACCACCTCTCCCAGTATGCTATCAGAAGAGCATTATGCTCAGGCAATAAGAACCTCCTGGTAGTCCCCGGCTGGAGAGAAGTTTGGCTGCCAGGGCCAGGGCTTTCTCTCGGCCCTGGCTCCCGCCTGGTGGGACGCTCTGCTGGAAAACATCCATGCCCTGTGGGAGTTGTTACCGTTCTGCAGGTCATGCAAGGCAGAGATGTTCTGCCAGGCCTTCAATTGAGGACAGCGACGGGGCATCCTTGGCACTCTTACATAATTCCCCTTCCCTCATAACCCCCTCCCCCAGGGAGGCTGGGGAACTGGAATTTCCCCCCGCCACCTTATAGACTGTATGTATGCTGTTTTTATTTATTGGTAATCATTAGGTTGTTTTAACTTAGTTTTAATTTGAGATGTGTACATCATTTTGTTGTAAGCTGCCCCGAGCCCTGTTTCTAGGGAAGGGCAGCCTAGTAAATCTAGTTTAATAGATAAATACATATATAAAATGTCTGCTGCATACATAGATCTCCTAGAATTGGGCCACTTATAGTGCTAGTCCATATCAAGAACTCATATGTACGAAACACCTGTGGAATACGGCATGTGTGAACATCTGTACATTGTAGTCTCATAATCAAGCATGTCTTCAATTTTGCTGCACTGGTCACTGAGTGGATATTTGAATCCCCGTTTTCTCTGGCAGCCACTGTGGCTAAGAATAACTAAGCAAATCCTAGCACTCAGCTTCTAAAAGGAAGTGCTAGGGCTTACACCTACATAGAAGTAATGTTCAGTCTTGGCTGTTGTCATTAAGTGATGAAGGAACGGCATGCTGCCAAAACTACTTTTTATAATATTCATTGATGCAGTCTAGGCTAATATTCGTTTAACCCTGGTATTTACATATTTTGTCCACTGCCTATAGAGGGTACTGTACACCCAGATCAAAGAGGTCTCCAAGCTTTGCTTATCCACTGGATATACAAGGCCTCTGAGAGCACAAAGGGTCAATTTCCATGAGACAGCATTCACAGTTTGAAATGAAGGGGCCCTTGCACCAAACTTGCATACTCTTTTACATCTGTATGGTACTTGTATTTTCTCCTCTGTTCCTTGTGTGCAAATTGTTTCCACCCCAGTGGTGACTGCAGTGGCATGCAGGAGCGTCAGCCTTCACCTCTGTGTTGCTACCCTGAAAAGAAATGGTATGGGGGTGGGTGGGTTATGTGGCCTGATGCAGAAGAACACATTGTTTCCCACAATGGGCCAAATAGTTCCTTTCTAGGACCATTTCTGTTTTGGATAACAGCACTAGGGATGGGGAAGGTGAGACTAATGCTCATTCTGCATACTGCCCCAGTCCTGACCAGAGTTGAGACAGCCAAAGAAAGGTACAGAGAATAACATACAAGCAGAGGTCATTTCGGGGGGGAATGCGGGGGAACACAGTTCCCCCGGGTGAGGTGCAGGGGGGCGGGGCACATGATGAAGCCCCGCCCCCTGCTTCCGGCCGCCCTGCTTCCAGCCCTCATTTAGCCAGGAGGAGGCAGGAGAAGAGGGAGGATAAGTTGCTTCCTCCCCGCCTCTCCCCACCCCTGCCTGCCTGGGGCCAAGGAGGGCCTTGGCGGGGCTTCCTCGCACTCCCGCTGGCCTTGCAGGTCCACCGCCGGGCCCCTGATGTCAGGGGGTGTGGCATATGCTAATGAGTTATGCTAATGAGTTCCCCTAGCTCTTTTTCTACGAAATGACCCCTGCATACTAGTAACGTATGAATGTGATGGGGTTACATCTAAACCCGGAAAAGTTGAGTGTTGGGGTCGTAAGATCTGCATGGACTAACAGTGTGGAGAAGAAAGGGAATGAAAAAGCCCTTTTTGTCAGTCAAGATGTAATGATGAGGGGAGGAAAGGTAGTTTTATTGCCAGCTCAGCACAGTCCCTCAACCCACAAAGAATAGGGCCATGTGGGTCCCACAACCACAGGAATGTTTCCCCAGAGTTGGAAAGGACTGCTGGGAAGAGGGTAATGTGGAAAGGATCAGTGATCTTTGTACACATGGATCATTGGATCCAACCCAATGTAATTTCAGAAAATGAAGGTATCTTGTCAGTTCAGTCATTCCATCACCTATCTCTCTGGACAAATTAAACCTTGCCTTTTATTTAAGACTCTTTTTTTTTTACCCCCCGGTGGGGATTTTTTATTGCTTTTTTAATGAGACTACAAACTACAAAGAAATAGGGGAAGGGAACTACAATTAGGGAGAAAGTAAAGATAACCACTATTGACTAAAAACCAAGAGAAGGAGATCATTAAAACAGCTTAAGTACAAAATCATTCCTTAAATCGCTGATATCTTTTGAACTTAGTCAGACATGCTAAAATATCTTTTAACACATTAATTTAACTGTTAGAGAGAAACCCCAGAGCATCCCATTATTAAAAACCATATTTTCAAAAAGTTTGTATAGACTTTTAGGGGCAGCCGCCCCTTTTTCAGAAAGAGAGTCCTCTCCAGAAGACCCCGAGTCCAGCTCGCCACTGGACTTACTGTCCTTCTCCGCTTTATCCACCTCCTCTGGCTCACCCAACTGGATTCTCAAAAAGTCCCGTGCTTTGGAAACAGAGTCAGTCTTTTCTTTTTTATCCTGAAGTTTGAAGGTTATGCCCTCTGGATATAACCACCGGTAGCTAATTGCATTTGTTTGAAGAAAAAGAATTAAATCTTTATATTTCTTTCTCCTTTGTCTTATTTCAAATGGGATGTCTTTCAGAATCCTGATGATACTGTCCCCAATTTTCAAGGATGTCCCCGCCATCGCTCTCAGGATAGAATCCCTCACGTGCCTCTTCGAGAATCTCATTACTATTTCCCCAGGCAGATCATTCTTCTTTATGTATACGGAATAGGACCTATAGGCCACATCCATTTCACTCATGAGATACTCCGCCTTCAAATCTGTCACTGGGGCTAATGCATCGCTCATCACTTGCTTGAGATTTTCTCCTTTGAATTCGGGGACACCTTGGAATCAAAGGACCAAGTTTGCCTTCTCCATTTGTAACAGTTGTTCTTCTGTAGAAATTTGCTTCTTTTCCAACCTTTGCACCTTTTTCTTCACCTTTTGGGTAGTGGCGTCAACTTATTTCACTTTCTCAGCTGTTTGCTCCGTGATTTTAAGAGTCTCATTCAATTGCAGCTGCTGAGTAGTGATGCTTTGGTTCATCATTGACAACTGTTCCTTGAGATTTGTAATCTGGTCCAGCAGGGGGCGCAGGGATTCTGCCAACGTTTTAGCCAACTTGGTGCTTGCTTCCGGGTGGGGGCTCCCATCTACTTTCGCTTTTAAAAGTTTTTCTTTCTCAGTCCTCTTCCCTGCCATCTTTATAGATTGTTTACTTTCCGAAGATTTGCTAAAGTCTCTGAATATACGCTCACACGCTCATCTGCGCCCTGGTAAGTCTCTCTCAACAGATTTCAGGGATTTTGCTTCCACTCCCCCCTCAGCTCTCGCTTTTAAATTCATGCGCATGGGAGGGGCCGCTCCCCCACTCGCTTTCTTTCCTAGTCCTTAGGGTGGGAGCTTTCCTTTCAAAATGTAAATTACGCTCGAATCTGACTCACAGTTCATAGTCGGTCTTGCGACCTCACTGTAGCTTCATTTTAACCGTTCGATCTCCAGCGCTTGTCCCTGTCAGCATCAGTAGTTCCATATGGACACACAGCAGGAGGACCGTCAGGACGGAGAAGCGCCTCAATTCCCGAGCATTGTGCTGGCGAAGAGGCCACCTCTCAAAAGTCCCATGGCTAGGAGCCTTTCAGCCAGGCTCCAGGGGGGTAGCGAGATCTCGCCCCCCCTCCTTTCTGCTGGTGCGCAGATTTCATCCCGGGAGGGCCGGGAGGTGAGTCTGCTCAGCGTGAAGCCTCCTATTTAAGACTCTTGACACACATATTGCAATCAGACTGGGCAGATCAATTTCATATCCTCTTCTCTCCCGGCATGCTTGTGCTGACCACTCTGATGGCCAAAGTGATCTTCCAGGCCCATACAATCTACCATACCAGTTGCCTTCTTCTCAAAGCACCTGGACCAAGAAAGGGGTAAAAACATCACAGATGGTAGCAACAGTTTCCTTCTTTCTTTCATGTAGTACATGGGCTCCTATTATATAAAGAAGAGTAGCCCTCTTTCCTCCTGCCTGTCTCATATGCACAGCACCTCATCTCACTGGGCAAGCTGGAGAAGAAAGTGGGATCTGTCTCACAACCAGTGTTCCCTCTAAGCTGAGTTAGTGTGAGCTACCTCACAGTTTTTTAGCTTCCAGCTCACACATTTTTGTCTTAGCTCAGGAAGGATGGCTCCAGAGCAAACTAATTTATGCAGTAGCCAAATTGCTTGCTCAAAACTTTAATGCCAGTAGCTCACAAAGTAGAACTTTTGCTCACAAGACTCCACAGCTTAGAGGGAACATTGCTCACAACTAGTATGAACGTAAGAACAGGGACATTTTCCAGTCCTTTTATAGACATCATTCCATAGCAATACAAAGATGGTATAAAATCTTTGGCAAACCAGCTTGGTGTAGTGGTTAAAGTGCTGGACTAGGATCTGGAAGACTCAGGTTTAAATCTCCACTGTGCTATGAAGGTTACCCAGTAACCTTGGGCCACATGGACACATGAAGAAGAAGAGATTGGATTTATACTCCACCCTTCACTACCCGAAGGAGTTTCAGAGCAGCTTACAATCTCCTTCCCTTCCCTTCCCCACAACAGACACCCTGTGAGGTAGGTGGGGCTGAGAGAGCTCTTTCGAGAACTGCTCCTAAGAGAATAGCTCTGAAAGATCTTGTAACTGACCCAAGGTCACTCCAGCAGCTGCATGTGGAGGAGTGAGGAATCAAACCCAGTTCTCCCAGATTAGAGTCCACGCTCCTAACCACTACATCAAACTGGCTGCCTTATACTGAATCAGATCACTGGTCCATCAAAGTCTGTATTGCCTACTCAGACTGGCAGTGGCTCTCCAGGGTCTCAGATGGAGGTCTTTCACATCACCTACTGCCCAGTTCTGAACTGGAGATACCAGAGACTGAACCTGGGATCTTCTGCACGCCAAGCAGATGTTCTACCCCTGCCCCATGGCCATCACACTGTCTCAGCCTAACCACACAGGATTGTTGTGAGCATAGAATGGAGAAGGGGAAATTACTGCACACTATCCTGAGCTCCTTGGCGAAAGGGCAGGATAAAAATCAACTAAAATGAATTGTAATATTATAGGAGGAAACAAACGAAAGGGAGTATCGCAGTTTAATGAGGCTCAGTGGCAGAGCATTTGTCCCACATTCAGTACCTGGCACATCTAGGTTAAAAAGTATCAGGTAGTGATGTGAGAGACCTCTGCATGAGACCCTGAAGAGCTGCTGCCTGTCAGAAGAAATAATACTGACCAGTACAGCTTCTTGTACAGTACAGACCACTACAGCCTGAAGCGTCATTAAATTGTAAAGTATGTTGGTTGGGAGGACACAGCCCTGTTACCATTAAGTTCAATGAATATATTGCCATAAGCATCAGGCAGTAGCTGAACAAGGTTGCAAAGGATTAAGTTCAGTGCAATAGATGATGGTTAATTCTAAAGAAGCAGCATGTTAACAGACAGAACATAAAGTTTTTACAGAGAGGGGCCCACAGTAATCTTAATTCAGCATGATTCAAAACACCCAGTCTGTTCTCTAGTCCTCACACCTCTTTAAATAAATTGCAGACCTTGAAACAAAAAGTAATAACCCACTAAAGGAAGTATGTATTCCAGAAGTATGTTCTTGCTAATTGCACGGGTTTATTGCAGGAAATAAGGGGAGAACCATTTAAGAAATTCTAGCCTGAAGTCTTGCAATTATTCAGTTACTGAGGAAGCCACATGCTACAGGCACATCTAACTAAAAATCAAGAGCAGGCCTATAGGCTGTTAGGTGCTATTCCAAACATTAAGCCACATAGCAAAATAGCTGTATGACAGTCATACCAATTTGTCTTGTTAGTAAAAGAGAAGTGTTTTTCCTCATTCACAGGCAATAACCCTACAAACTGTTTGATGTGCATCTTAAGCTGACTATATCATTCTTAAATGATACCCCGCAAAATTAGATGGAACACCTAATATTACATACACAAAAAAAGAGAACACAATTCAGGAGATCATCTCTGTCAAACTGTACAGTGTTGATTAGTATAATATTGATTATTAAATTTAAAACAAGTTGACATAGTCATGATGAAAAGGAAAACCCCAAATGCTTGCATGACCACTAGAAGATATATATATCAGAAAGGTTAACATTCATTGAAATGAGTAAAATGTAAGATAACTAGTTCATAATTAGAGACAGCAGTGCCTCCCCAAACAATTGTAATTAAGAGTTTCAATATCACCCAAACCACTTACAGTCCCCCCCATCCTTGATATCCCTCTTAAATAGCAATAATTTTATATAAAGCATCTAAATCTCATAAAATAGTTAACTATTCCTTCAGCAACAGGATTTTAATCTTTTTTCCAGGATCTGGTGTAAACCATTCTTGCTACCATCAGAATATGTAATGGGAACATTTCTTTATTCTTGAGGACCACAGCTTTTCAGAACGTTAAGAGAATCGTTGGGAACTAGCTTCAATTTAACCCTTAAAATATTAAGTACATATTAAACCTGTAACCAGAACAGTCTTGCACTGCTAACAAAGCCAAACACAATAGATATACTCAACCTTCTTTCTGTTATTTCCCCAAATTCTGGATATTCAAGAGGGAGTTATCGGAGTCATCATTTTCTGAGTCAGAAATACCTGAGTCATCATTTCATAATCATGTTCTGCCAGCGTTGAAAGTATTGTATATTTACCCCCAGGGGTCATTTCGTAGAAAAAGAGGTGCAGGAGCTCATTAGCATAACTTATTTGCATATGCCACACACCCCTGAAATCACTGGAAGTGTGTCAGAAGGCAACACCCACCGCTCAGGCTCCACTGGACTGTTTTGGATTGCTACCCTGTTTCCCCGAAAATAAGACCTACCCAAAAAATAAGCCCTAGCAGGATTTCTATGCATTTGTGGTATAAACCCTAGTGTGTCTTGAGAAAAAAATAAATATAAGACAGTGTCTCATTTTCGGGGGAACACGGTAGCTATTTGGGGGGGGACCTGCAGATCTGTCCTCACAGATGAGGGAGAGCTTGTACCTGAATAAAACTTGGTCTTAAAGGTGCCACTGGACTGTTTTGGACTGGGGGGCCAGGGGGGGAGTTCTGCAACTTACCTGGTTGCTTCTTGCTCTGACTGAGGGCTGCTGAGAGCAGGGGGTGGGGCTTGTTGCATGTGCCCGCCCCCTGGGCTCTTTACTGCCGGAACTCCGCTCCTGTGTGCTCCTGCAGGAAATTACCCCCGTTTACACCGCCCCCCCCCAGTCCATTTCTCAACTGGGAAGATTCATCTTCAAGGTTTTTCCTCACTTCAAATATAGCTGTGAACAATTGTAAGCACAGTAATGCACTCTGGCTCAACTTGCATGTTTCTACCAAACTACTTATTCCTGATTAAAGCATTCACTTCCACGCTTAGCATTATAGCTCTCTCATATTAGCAAGGACATGATAGTATATTTGCAATAAAAAAGCTTCAGAAGGTAAATGAGAAAAGTGACATTTCCATAATGTATTTTTTAATCTTCCGTAAAATCCTTGAAGCCAGCATAGATCTAATAATTTACAAAATAATTCAAATCATCAGTAAGCCTGCAAAACTCAGGACTGCTTTTGCACTAACGCTTCTCTGCTCAAGACTTTGCAAAAGCCCACAGAAAAGGAAGTGGCCTCGAAAAATGCATATTTATAGTACAGAGACAGTAACCTGGCTAAGCCACAGAGATCACCTTTACAATTAAAGTCTTCCAGATTCTCAACTATGTCCTCATTACAAATGTTTGTCAACCCTCATGCCAGCCACATGACCACGGAAACGTCTTTGGACAGCGCTGGCTCTTCGGCTTTGAAACGGAGATGAGCACCGCAACCCTAGAGTCGGATTCGACTGGCTCTCAAGCAAGGGAACTTTTACCTTTACCTTTAGGGAAATGTAATGGCCTCCATTAATTAGCAATGTTCTTGAGTAATCCTAGAGTATATTTACTACTTTACAACAGAATTCTAGAATAAGTCCTATCTATGTGAATGTCAGCTATCCCTCTACAATTTCTCTAGAATTGCTGTTTCAAGATCACAGGCTGACAGGCTTTTTCTATTAGGTGCTAATATTGTTGGTGTTAGTGCCAATGCTGTTGTCCTCATTATCCATACTGTGAAACAATGAGAGCATATTTGCAGGTCATATATAATTTCTGTACAATGAGGGAATGATTGGGTGGGCATCTTAAAGGCAAATGTGTTCTTTTCTGTCTTTAAGAGAACAGAGGTACGTACTCTTCTAAGTTAACTGAAGGCTTAAAGGGATGCAATTAGGCGAGACATCCAAGGCAGGACTACCAAGGAGTCTCATGCTAATCAATGGGGCTTACTCCCAGGAAACTGTCTTTCGGATTGCAGTATAAATCCACATGAATATTCCTAGGAAAATGTCAAAGAATGATGTCATGAAAGCAGATGGCTGTCGAACAGGCCTTTGAACAGGACTCTTGCTACTTTCAACTTTGTATGATGGCAGGGGAACAGATGGATGTTCTAGTGTTTGTGTGTCTGCTCACAGATGATCAGCAGAAATCACAAATGGGAGAAATGTAACATTTACTATTTTAAAAAGGACAAATAATATCAAGGGTTATGGAAATATGATGGCTGGACTGAATACAATAGTCATAATGCAACACCTCCCTTCACAAATGCACCATGGAATTTCATTGTTGAGAGATTGACTTTCTGGGATACCACATTTCCCAAAGGGGCTTGGAGATGGACCCCGTCAAGGTTCGAGATGTAGTGGGGTGGGAGCACCCGTGAACCCGGAGGCAATTACAAGCATTCTTAGGGTTCACGAATTGTTACCGGTCATTTCGCGCAAACTTTGCCCAGGTGCCCAGGTTTACTTAGAACCAAGGGGAAGGGACCGGAAGGCACTCGTCCTGGGGGTAAACTAAACTGGACTAACGAATGTCAAGAGGCGTTTGATCGCCTCAAAGCCCTGTTTACCTCCGAACCCATCTTGGCCCACCCCAACGAACTGAAAAAGTTTATTGTGCAGGATGACGCTTCTGACATTGGTATGGGTGGGGCAATTTTGCAAGAAGGGGAGGATGGGAAACTTCATCCCCTTGCCTACGTCTCCCGCAAATTTAATGACACTGAAAGGAATTGGTCGTTTGGGACAAGGAGGCGGGGGCTATTAAATTAGCACTATCTACCTGGCGCCACTGGTTGGAGGGGGCGCAGGTGCCGTTTGAGGTGTGGACTGATCATAAAAACCTGGAGGTAATGCGTACGCCCAAAAATCTGAATCCCAAACAGCTTCGGTGGGCCGATTTCTTCTCCAAGTTTAACTTCACACTTCACTACTTCCTGGGGAAATCGAACTCTCTTGCAGATGCGTTGTCCCGCCTCCCTCAACATAACAGTCAGAGGGAGGGTGTTCTTGACTCTATGTTCACACCTTTGCAACTGGGAGGGGTGGTGATGAGACGTAGCCAAGCGAAAACCCAGTCTCCTTCTACAACTGAAACCTGCTGGGAAGTGAAATTTGCCTCCGCCCTTTCTGATGCTGACCGCCTCGAATTAAGCAAAGAAGACGAGGTGGAGGAGTGAACTAATGGGTGTTGGTACCGGGGAAATAAACTGTTTGTGCCTTTAGCGTTGCGGGGTGAAATCATGGCCACTGTTCACGGAACGAAGTTGGTGGGACATTTGGGGTTTGTCAAATCCTTGCACTTGTTACAGAGACAGTTGTGGTGACCTGGAATGTGCAAGGATCTCTCCCTGTTTGTGAAGTCATCCTGTTTGTGAAGTCTTGTCAGACTTATCTCTTGCAGCCCCTTCCCACCCCTAGTAGACCGTGGGAAGTTATTTCTATGGATTTAATCACAGACTTACCCCCCAGCAAAGGGAAAACCGTGATTTGGGTGGTGATGAACCTGTTTTCGAAGCAGGCTCATTTTATCCTGTTTAAGACAAGATATTTCTGCAACATATCTTCCGGCTCCACACTTTGCCAAGGAAGATAATCTCCGACCACAGCACGCAATTTGTTTCTAAGTTCTGTGTGGAGCTGATGAAACTTAGGGGGGTTGAGCGGGGGCTGAGTAGCGCTTACCATCCCAAGACTGATGGGCAAACGGAGCGGGTCAATCAGACACTCGAACAATACCTAAGGTGTTTCACTAACTTACAGCAGGATGATTGGGAGGGGCTCCTCCCTCCAGCAGAATTTTGCTATAATAATGCCTGTCATTCATCAATTGGAGTGTCTCCTTTCATAATGGTTTATGGTTATGAGGCTCCGCCTCTCCCGTTCCTTTCTGACGTTCCACTCCTGGAGGGGGAAGTGGGAGAATGGTGCAAACACCTAGAAAATGCCTGTCTGGTGTTGTGTAAAACTTTGGATGCAGCCAAACAAGCCTATAAGGCTCAAGCGGACAAAAAACCTTTTGACGCCTGGGATGTCCAGCCGGGAGACTCTGTTTATGTGTCTACCAAGAACATTAAAGGCCTACATCCCAGTCGCAAATTGGGGTGGAAATTTGTGGGACCGTTTAAGGTTAAACGTAAGATCAATGAGGTGGGGCTGTGGAACTTGAATTGCCTAAAAATCTAAGACATTTGCATTCCGTTTTCCATTTCAGCCTTCTCCGCCGTGATCCTGGGCCAAATGTGTGGCGACCACAACAACCCTGCCCCCCTCCCCTGCTAGTGCAAGGCAAACCGCATCAAGAAGTTGCCGATATTTTGGACTCTAAACTGAAGCGAAAAAACTGTATTATTTGATTGAATGGGTGGGATTTTGGTCCACAACCCCAGGAATGGATGATGGAAGAGCATGTATCAGCCCCCCGCCTTCTTAAATGCTTCCACCGGTGCTTTCCGGAGAAACCTGGGAGGGGCAGGATGTCAGGTAGCCCTGTCATAGATCTGGAATGTGGAGGGGTGCATCTCCTCTTTGTTCTCAGCTCTTCCCTGTCCAGCTTCTGTGCGCTATCTCATGCTTGACCTTGCAGTCTCCAGCTGCGTTTTACTCGGCTGGGAATATTAACGGCTTTTGCACTTTGCCTGCTTGATTGTGCCACATGCGCGAACTATAATCATTGGCTAACGCTCACAGGGGGGTGCTTTGATTTCACTATAAGTCCGAGGCCCTTATACTGATGGCTATTCCTGACACAATCTGTGTTCCTTAGTACTGGAACCACTAATAAACAGTTATCTTCTTATGAAGCACTGTGTAGTGTGACCTGACTGAGGAGAGCCAAATCCTCTACGGGGACACAAACACTGAGACTGAGACCACGGAGAACAAACCGTGGGATGTGGAAACAGCCGGGGCAGAATCTCTCCTGGAACCATTTGGAGGGGAGAGGGCCAGAGTGACCACCAGGTTGTGGGGCCCATGCTGGGGCCGATTCAGCACGGAAAAAGTAGAGGAGAAAATTGGGATCAAGTGATGGCAACTCCTTCAGTACCCGCTCCCCTCAATGCTCCTGAGCATTGATACCACTAGATTGAGGACATAATTATGGAGTGAACTAAACTTGTCCTTATCCTGGTAATCCTATCCTAGTATCTGTTTGAAGGTTATGTTTTTCTTTCTCAACTATTTCCATTACACTCCACTAATTTTTCTCCTATTATTGGTTTTGGTACCATTTCTGGGTGCAACAGAATCTGTTTATTTATACACACACGCACACGCACCCAAAATGCATGCCACTGTGACAAAGGCATGGCAGGAGAATTATGCTATCACTAATCGTGTTATAGGCATTGATGTGTTCATTACACAGTTGATCTCTACACAGCATTCACCCCAGACATTAAGTTAAAAAAAAATGGCAGTCAGGGAAAGAAAGATTAGGCAGTCCTGCAACAGTCATGAATGTATTTCTCAATAACACTACTGTCTAGTGGTCCACTTAACAGTACCAGGAACAGACATCTCATACACTGCTATTTCAACCCCTGGGTAACTATGGATTGGTTTTAGAAAGTAAAGAAATATTCATAAGGGACTATACTGCTCATTACACTCAGATACACAGAAAGTCTACATCAACTGGAGGATAATGAAACACTCTTAGGCAATGGGGTCACCACGGTGTTTCTTCCTGCACCTTTTCCATATGCAAAGAATGACTGGACAACAAAGGCTCTTTTATATAGGAACAGCAGGTAGAAGAGTGTCTTCTCTGGCTTTACAATGTATCTGCTCATTGATTGCACAAGATATCAGTTTCTTTTCTCTATTTTGCATAAAGTTGACAGTTGTTATGTTGAAGAAGAAACTGGCTGACATTTGAGGAACCCAATGATTTTGAACGCTGGAAACAATCGAATGAAATGTGTTCTGTGGATCCCCTTTGATGTGATAAATGTGTTGTTCGTTGATTCTGAGGTGAGAGCTTGGAAATGTAACCCAGTTTATTTAACTTTAGGTTTGCAGACTTATCAGTTGGCCCAAGCAGATTTTCCATACAGATAAAATTAAAGGAGTTTCATTGGAAATTCCAAAGCTACATTGGCTATAGGTAAAGGTAAAGGTTCCCTTGCTCGAAAGCCAGTCGAGTCCGACTCTAGGGTTGCGGTGCTCATCTCCGTTTCAAAGCCGAAGAGCCAGCGCTGTCCGAAGACGTTTCCGTGGTCATGTGGCCGGCATGACTGAACACCAAGGCGCACGGAACGCTGTTACCTTCCCACCGAAGTGGTACCTATTTATCTACTTGCAATTTCTTGCTTTCGAACTGCTAGGTTGGCAGGAGCTGGAACTAGAGATGGGAGCTCACTCCATCATGCAGCACCCGGGTCTCGAACTGCTGAACTACTGACCTTCCACAGCCTGCAGTTCAGCGTCTTAACCACTTGAGCCACCGCAGCTCCACATTGGCTATACTTCACTCCATTGTTGTAGAGGGTGAAGGAAAACTAGGAAGACTGCAAGACCTTCACTCTCTCTATAATGTTACATAACTATCATTGTTCAGCATCTATTCATTATGTAGACCTCTATAGTTATGGACACTAAGTATTATTGGTTCCAGCTGCGGTTTACTTCATATACTGAAGATTATAATGAACAGAAAGCTGGCAAACGGAATTAATTTTTGTGGCCTATTGGAATTGGAAACTTACACAAAACTGTAACAAGTGATTGCTAGACACAGAAAATAAAAATAAAATGTAACAAACCATGTACGCAGCGTCCCCAGCATCCCCACTCCCCATGTTTAGATGCCAGTCTGGAAAAACAATTTGACAAGACAAACCTTTGAGAAACTGCTAAAAGCATATATGAAACCGTAATGCTACAGAACCACCACGAACAAAGGCCTAGTAAGCAACAGAACCCAATTTATAACTTGCGCTAACCATATTAGATCATTAATACACATAACAAACACTCTGAACCAAAACACACATTTTGGGGAGTGAGCATCGACAATTTAATTGGGTCTTATTTCTAAAGTAAGTGTGTTTCGGTCTGCCATCATTCAGCCAGATCTGAACTTGCTGAGACCCAGAGGGGAAAAGATAATGGGGCCATAACGGATAGCTCAATGAAAGTGTCAACCCAGAGTGCTGCAGCAGTGAAAAAGGCAAACTCTATGTTAGGGATTGTTAGGAAAGTGATCGAACACAAAATGGTCAATATCATAATGCCCCCTATAGATCTGTGGTGCAGCCTCATTTGGAATACTGCGTACAGTTTTGGTTACTGTATCTCAAAAAGGATATTGCAGAGCTGGGAAAAGTACAAAGAGGGTGGGAACACCTTCCTTATAAGGAAAGGCTGAAGAGGGACTTTTCAGTATAGAAAAGAGACAGCTAAAGGGGATATGGGGTTGAGAAAATTGACAAAGAGAACTTTTTCTCCCCCTCCCAAAATAACAGAACTCAAGGGCATCCAATGAAACTGATGGGCAATGGATTCAGGAATTCGCTGCCAGAGGATATAGTGATGGCCACAGACACAAAATCTTTAAAAGGGAATTATATAGATTCATAGAGGATAATTAAATACATGAGGACTGAATAGCAGCATCTAGAATGCCCGGGACATTCTGCAAGGTGGTCAAGACTATATTGGCTTCCTTCTGTTTCTTCATCAGTAAAGTTTACAAAAAGACACAAAATGCTTCCAGAGATGGAGCCTTGCCTTTTCTCCAAATGGGTCTGGCTCATTGTCTTAGATCTAATACCATTACAAGTAATCTGTGGCATCAGAATCCACCACATTCTGGATAAGAGTCTTAATCCTGTTGCCATATAAATACTTGCTCTGGGGTGTTTCTCGTACATCCTACAGCTGCTGATAGATTTCTTATAGACAGTACCTGGCATTGGAGATCTGACTGAACCCTGCTTTGAGCTCCTGAAAACCATACCATCAGCAGTGGCCACCTAAACAACTGCCCTTTTGTGTGACTTTTGCCTCAGGGAAATAGGTATGATTTTGTGCAGTCTGTCTGGAAAGAACTGTGTGTTTTGAATGAGGATACGATTGTTCTTTGCACTTGATCCCTTGTTTTGGCCACACGAGTGCATTTCTCTCATTTAGCCTGTGTTTATAGATTTTGTTGTGTAGCTTTCCTTGCCATTAGTTAGGGTTATCATATTTTGAAAAGCAAAAAAGATGACATATTTCCCAATTGATTACTTCAAACAAGTGATCACTATGACAAATATAATTTCAAATACCCCTACTAGTTAAGCTGTGATTATTGCTACTTAACTAGGAATATTCCTAACCTTCCAACCCAAAAAGAAGGTATTTTCATCAGTTTTTTTAATAGAGCCCAAAAGAGGATGGACATCAAAAAAGAGGACATGTCCTCTAAAAATAGGCCATCTGGTAATAACACTTAAGCAATTGCTTGCTGGTATAGTGAGCTGCGTTCTGTGAAAGAGAGTGTAATCTGTGATAGCGTGAGAGCAACCCTCTTTGCCAATTCTGCTGCATTACCTGCTTGTCTTGGAATGTCAAATGCCTCTCTGTGCCCACTCTGTGCCTACCTTCTGGGGTTGTCAGACATCTCCTTGTGGATGCTGTGCAAGTGAAAATTTAAAATGTATACAAAACAGGGGATTTATCTACTGGTAGTCTCTGGTCTGAAGGACGTCAGCTTAGCCTCAACCAGTGCCAGGGCCTTCTCTGTCCTGGCCCCTGCTTGGTGGAACATGCTCCCAATTGAGATCAGGGCCCTGCAGGACTCGCTACAGTGGAGTTATTCCACCAGACCTTTGGTTGAGGTGGCAGATTTTTTTACTGTCTCAGACTCCCCTGCCCATAGTGGGCCTACAGATGCCTGCAATCCTGCTAACACCTAACAGGAAGCGTATTAAGCTGCTCTGGACTGATGGGGTTTTTTTGCTGCCATCCTGTTTTATTTAATTGGTTTTTAATTATATATTTATTGTTTTATTTCTGTTGTGAGCTGCCCTGAGCCCATCATGGGATAGAGTGGGATATAAATGCAATAAATAAATACAATCTCAAATGTGGCACGGAGAATCTCTTTGAGTGTGGGATGCCATCTCTGAGAATCTCATCCCCATTAGTTAGGTGGAGATACGAAAGTTAGTAATGTGTTTTGCCTTTAATAGCCTACAGAACAGGGATATTTCTTCCTACCTTCTTGAAATTTGGCAGGAAGATCTCATTAACTGGGTGGCAGGATTAATAACTGATGATTTCTTCCCAACAGAATGGTAAACGTTACAGCTGGAAATGTGTTTTCTGCTGAAATCAATGGTAACAGAAATGTAAGTTTTTTTTATAAAGCATGAATAGGAGATAATAAAATCAAAATGGGGGGAAAATCTGTACCTCTACTCAGCGATGAACAGATAAACACACAAAGGCAAAGGCGATCCAGGATAACAAAACACAAGACATCATTCAAGCATATAGTAAGATCATTCACTTCTATAGTTTACTATAGGAAACAGGGTTTCAAGAGGCTATGGCTGAAATCCTATGCACATTTACTTGGAGGTGCATTTCATTGACGAACTCGCATCTCAGGGAACATATACAAGATAATAACTTAAGAGGAGCCCTACTGGATCAGACCAGTTGTCCATCTAGTCCAGCATCCTGTCTCACACAGTGGCCAACCAGTTCCTCTGGAGGGCCAACAACAGAACATAGAGGTTGAGGTTTTCCTCTGATGTTAACTCTTGGCACTGGGATTCAGAGGCAGTCGCCTCTAAATGTGTGGTTCCCTTTAGTCGCTATGGCTAGTAGCCACTGATAGAATTCTAGTGTAGTCCCTCAGAAATCATCTTAGTTACTTAGATGGTATCATCTTAGTTGCTTAGTGTTTTTTCCCTCTGCTTCTGTATTTAAATCTGGTTAAAATTTGGTAAGCTGTTTTGTTTGGTTTAGTTTTATTTCTTTTCAGGATAGTTCCATTCCCTTTACTAGTTTCTTGTTCAATATTCTCTTCTTCTTCTTCAACTTCTTCCTCTTCCGTTTCCTCCTCTTTTTCTTCCACCTCCTCTTCTTCTACCTCTTCCTTTTGCAATCCTAGTTCTTCCCCAAATTTATCTAGGAAATATTCTGCCTTGAATACAGAGTCTATTCTGTGTCTTTGACTGCTGTAAGAAAACAACACTCCCTCTGGTATTAGCCACCTAAACATAATTCCATTATATTTCAAAAGATTTGTTAATGTTGTATATGGTATCCTTCTTTCTCTCACTCTCCACGGTATTTCTTTTTAAAATGTTATTTCTTCTCCTTGTATAGATACTTTACTTTCATTTGCTGCTCTCAAAATTCTATCCTTCAATTCTTGTATATAAAATTTTATATGTACTTCCCAAGGTTTTTTGTGTTTCTTGGCATAGGCCAAATTTCTTCTGGTTCCTTCTTCTCAATTCCCTCTTCTAATTCCTCTTTCGTGGCTACTTTCAATTGTTCTGCTAGGTTCTTCGAGATTTCTTCCTTTAGGTTTTTATCTATGATCTCTGGTATATTTTGACACCTTAGTATCAGTGCAGCTTTATCCATTTCTAAACTTATAATCGTGTCCTCAAGTCTTTCATTCTTGCTCTTAATTTCCTGGACATCTAAATCTAGATCCCGTACTTTTTCTTTTAATTTTCCCTGATTGGTAGAAATTTTTATAATTTCTTGCTTGTTGTCTAATATTTGTTTTTTTATTTCCTTAGTTTCATTTTTAATTTGTATTGTTAAGTCATCCATTTTTGCACATAGGATCTATTTCCTTTTTAATTAATGCTGGTAGTGTATTCTCTACTGTATACTTCATTGCTTGCAACACTGCCTGTGTCACACTCTCTTGTATCATTTTATTTAGCTCCTTCATCGACATTTGTGATACACTCATATTAGTTAATTTAAATTGACTTGCTCCTCCTAATTGTCCCAGCGAGGATACTGATGCCTTTCTGCTGCCACTGGTTCCTGAGGCCATAAGATTATCCTTTTCCTCTCTAAGACTACCTATTAACCTCTTTTCTCCTTTGCACTCAAGTATTTTGCTTTACTTTATTTTGTTTTATTTAAATCTTCTCACTCTATTGATCTTATACACACCTAGCCTTATATACTTTATCTCTTTATCAGTTCTATATATTTATTGTTCGTTATATTCTGTGACACCCTTTAGTCACTTCCTCTTCGTTGCTCTTTTCCATCAGTTTTATCTGTTCCTTCTACTTTGTATCTTATCTGTTCCATCTATGTTCCTTCTGTTCCATCCATGTTCCGTTCTCTCCCATCCATCTATCTGTATTCCTTCTATATCTGTATCTCCACCTTCTTTCCCCTTTTTGGATCGCTCCTCCTTCGTCTCGTTAGGGCTCTCTGCTGCGATCTCGTGCTGTTTGATGATGTCACCGCCTCCACTCGTTCCTCACACCTCCGCCCTTCTCCTCTCCTTTCTCGTCTTGCCTCCGTCACCAGACCGCAGCACCAACTCCACTAATTCTGCCTCGTCACGATGTTTCCTTAAAGCGGTATGTTGTTCAATATAAATAGGAAAGAAAAAAAGAGAAAAGAAAAACCTTTTTTGCAGCTTCAATATCTTTCCACTTCTAACTCTCCCTCTGTCCCTCTACCCCTTCCATTAAACATACACTATGCTTATGCACTCCTCTTTTACTAGCCACTTCTACTCTACTCTTGGTGCTTTGTTTATTTTCGGACACTCTTTTCCCTGGCAATTCTCACCCTTTTCCCAATATCTATATTTAGTGAGCTACTTAAAGCCTTAAGGTACTTAGCTTATAACTTGTAGTGTAATTCAATATTCTTTCGACTCTGTTGTTTCACCACGGCTCGTCTTGTGCTTGGCGTGACTCTGCTGTCTCATCGTAGCTCCCCAAAGCTTGATGCTGACTTTCTTGCTTCAGAACAGCTGGCTGAAACCAGGGGGTCACCACCCCACTGGACAAGCCAGAAAAGTCCCTTGCCAAACCCTCCATTGCTAGAAGGAATTTGAGGCGTTAAAATTCCCTAAGAAAAGTCCAAGGGCAGAGGAGCGCACACAAATACTCCCTCTGTTGATGAGCCCGGATCCGGAAATCTTCTTGGCACTGGGATTCAAAGGATGGCTGCCTCTAAATGTGTTGTTCCCTTTAGTCGCTATGGCTAGTAGTCACTGATAGAATTCTAGTGTAGTCCCTCAGAAATTCATTACACTACCAACAGCCACTGAACCTGTGTGTGACTAAGATAGCCCACAAGGGTAGCCATGTTAGTCTGTTTTGGTGAAATAAAAGTCCTTAAAGACTAACATTTTGTTTTCTTGTTTTTCTGACCTAAAAACACTAGCCTTTTTTTTCTAATGGGAGAAGGAAGAGGGGAGGAAAGGGAGTTAAAAGAGGAGTTTTGACAGGGAACTGGAGACAGGAACAATGTCAGGGTTGGGCTTGATGAGTCATCCCTGGAAGATGAGGGGGTCATTGCAGCTGACATTGTGGGGTTGCGATCCCAGGAGACCCTGTAGTCCCTGGGCCCTCAGATACCCAGTACTCAGACAGGCCAACTGTCGAGATCACATGACCAGAAAACCAAAGAGCTCATGCACATGAGCTGGACATGGTGGCCACAGAAGAGCCCATCAGTGAAACCTGCCCTTTGCCATGGATCCCACAGGCACCCCCAGAGCCCTGGAGCAGAGGAGACAAAGAGCCTGGGTGAAGGCTGAACTCTGGTGGTGGAGTGCCTTGTTGGCCATTTGGGACCTCTCCTCTGCCCATGAGGCTTGCAGCAATCAAGTTCTATCATGAGGTTTTGCAGGATGCTGGACTAATTCCAGCTGTAAGTACCTGCAGGATTCTGGCCCTGCTGACAGCTGTATGCACTCCTTCATAAATTTCCTCAGTCCTGTCTGGTCAATCATGAGGTTAGCAAACAGAGTTTGCAATTCCCAGCCTGACCTCTGGTCTGCCTATACTTAAAAGAGTCCTGACTTGCTCAAATTGCAACTTGGAGAAAAAGGCCAGTGACAACTGAAAAGACACCAGTGAGGACTGTAGAATCTAAAATAAAGAAATTCTTGGGAGTCCTGATATCAGAGCTCTCCTGATATCAGCTGGAGTTCCAGGTAGACACTTTGTTTAATATTGACTGTGGCAGGAGAGCTCTGGGAAGAAATGCCTGGAACCAGTGCACTCTCACTACTTAACTGGTGAGCACATAAGGCCTAGTTGAAGAAGATTCACACTTGGAACACAATTACTATTTCCCACTCCTTTTTAGATTAGCTTCCCTACCACATTAAAGTTCTTCTTGTGACTACAGTTGTTGGAACCCATCAGGGCTGAGACAGCTGCTAGACTTCTAGTGTTTTCAGCACTAATCTATAATCTTATGTACATAGGCTATTATTTTGTATTGGCAGTAGCTTTGCTGAGGCTGGGTTAAGCGCCAGCACCTTAGGTCAGGTCAGACTATCATGGGCTTAGAAAAGAAGATCTTGAAGTACATCAAGTCTAAAATCCATAGTTTCCTTGGCTAGAAGGGGACCATCAAGGTGCCTTCTGGCCACATCCTGTCTAAAAGACAAGTCTGGCTGCCTTCAAACTCCATTAACTGATAGGGTGAGAAGTTTTGTTAAGGTAGAAATTGCCTTGGTTCATAAGCCCAAGTAGCCCTGACATGAATCTCCAGATTGGGCCCATGAACACCTGGGAATTAAGCCCTGACATGAATCTCCAGATTGGGCCCAGGACACCTGGGAATTGTTCTTAGCACAGAGCTCCTAGCACATATTCAGCTGACAGTCCATGTGGTCTTTAATGCATGAATCTGACATCAGGATGGCACTTAGAGAGCTTTGGAAAAATAAGAAAACTCTGCTTTCCAGCCCTCTGAACCACAGTAAAGGAATACTTCTCAAGTATTCAGATAAAGATGAATTCTTTCCGTCAGCCACCAAGTATATACGATGCTACCTTTCTAACTTCTCCAAGGCTCAGTCTTAATGTCTTGGATACCTCCCTGCTCCATGTGGATAACCTTCCCTTCAACCTAACAGACAAAAGAGAAAATGCAGGCTTCCACGTTTCCTCTGCTTTCACATTATCAGTATTCCATGGCAGGTGCAATCCTATTTGGAATAAAGGGGCCAACTGCTATTTCTCCATCTTAATTATTATTCTAGTAAGTAATCCTTCCATGACACACACATTATCTTAGGTCAAACAAATATGTTTCCCCACGATGCTTGTACCCTTTCAATGGTTACCATGCATATTATCTTTTTATTACTGTGCGTCAAACTTTAAAATGAGAGGCTCATGTCCATCACAAAAGTTGTAAAACTAGGCTGCACACAGATAAGGTATGGACTTTTACATACCCTGCAAATTCCTCAGGCGTGCTGAGAAGCAACTTTCTAAATTAACAAAAAACAGAAAGGGAAGGAAGAACCTCCTGACGAAGACTGAATACGCCCCAAGAGGTATGGAAGGTTGAAAGCAGTTGACTTAAAAGGGGGGGAACAGAGACACTGGTCTCCTCAAGCCCTGAAAGTTGGAGGGGAAGAAGGGAATTTCCAAATGGTTTTCCCTACATCATATTTCCTTGCAGCCCCTTAGCTCTCCCCCTCTAACTATAAACTTGGCAGCCCATTAGTTGCTACAGCAGCACAACAGGGTGATTAACAAAGAGGAGAGTTCCAGGTGGGTAGCTGTGTTAGTTTGTAGTAGAAGAACAGAAGATTGGCAGCATTTTCCTGGGTATTCATAAAAGCTCACTTCAGATATAAGAATGCTTATAACCTGGGAGAACTGTGCTGGTCTTAAGGTGCTACTGGACTTGAAACTTGTTCAACAAAGAGAAGTTTCTGCATATCTGGGGAGGGGTAGTCTAAGAATGCAGAAATAGTTTACTTAGGTAAACGAATAGCAGATACAGTCTTGCAGATTTTCTGTAGGTATCAAAAAGGATACAAATACACCTTTAGCTGATCCAATAAGATGGTAAAGGTAAAGGTTCCCTTGCTCGAAAGCCAGTCGAATCCGACTCTAGGGTGCTGGTCTTAAGGTGCTACTGGACTTGAAACTTGTTCAACAAAGAGAAGTTTCTGCATATCTGGGGAGGGGTAGTCTAAGTATGCAGAAATAGTTTACTTAGGTAAACGAATAGCAGATACAGTCTTGCAGATTTTCTGTAGGTATCAAAAAGGATACAAATACACCTTTAGCTGATCCAATAAGATAGTACCAATCAATAGATTTATGCTATAACAATGCTATTCAGCAGTAGTTAAGAAAAGACCTTGGAGGGATAACGGAAAGAGGAATAAACCATTAAGTAATGAACATGTACATGAAGTCCTAAGTAAATGTGTTCAGAGTAAAGTTTCCATTGATTTTAATAGAACTGAATATTCTCAGGATCACAGTTTAAGGGATATTAATGTTAGTTTGCCATTTACTGTATGCCATTTACTGTACTAGCAGCACTAGCTTTGCAAACATTTCAACCACAAAATATCCCCAATAGCCTGCTTTAATTTAAACAAAACAAAAAAACAACCCAAGGCCAATTTCCTCCCAACATCAGCCTCATCAATTTTATGTAAGCATTCCCCCCCCCCAATTAAGAATTGCCTCTCCTGAAGCCTCTCTAGCCAGAGAAAGGTCTCCCTCCTGTGGAAATTTCTCTCCAGCAAATTCAGAAAGGAAACCTTTCCTGCATTATTTGGAAGTGTTTGCATTCTGAAGAACCTAATTTTGAACATGCACCATCAACTTGGTCCTGTGTTCACTGTGGAAAGTATGGGGAAAGTACCCATGCCACTATATTCAGGAAGAGATTCTGAAGAAATGAGACAAATTGAGGTGACGAGAGATGAAGTTCTAAACCTATTGGGGAAATTAAAAACCGTTAAGTCCCCAGGTGGGATAGAGGAACTCAAATGTGAGACAGTGGATCTACTAATTTGTATATGTAACCTATCTCTAAATTCAGCTGCTGTACCAGAAAACTAGAGAGTAGCAAATCTTACACCAGTTTTTAAAAGGGATCCAGAGGGGAACCAGGAAATTACAGACCAGTCAGCCTGTCCCAGGCAAATTAGTAGAAACTGTAATCAAATATAGAATTATTAGGTACATAGAGGAACTAAGCCTGCTGAGGGAAAATCAGCATATCTTATGCAAAGAGATGTCCTGCCTCACTGACCTTTTGGAGTTCTTTAAGAAAGTGAACAAGCATGTAGGCAAGGTGACATGGTAGACATTATATATCTGGACTTTCAAAAGGCTTTTGACAAGGTACCTCATCAAAGACCCCTGACTAAACTTAGCAGTCATGAGATAAGAGGACGGGTTCTCTCATGGATTAAAAATGTTTAAATGACCTGAAGTAAAGTTTGCAGATGACACAAAACTATTCTGATGACACAAAACTATTCAGGATGGTAAAAACCAAGGCTCCAAGAGGATCTCCACAAATTCGGTGAGTGGGTGCCAGTGTGGAAAATGAAGTTCAGTGTTGGTAAGTGTAAGGTGATGCACACTGGGTCAAAAAAAATCCCAACTTCAAGTATAAGCTGGTGGGGTCTGAACTTGCTGAGACTGAGGAGGGGGAAAGATCCTGGGGTCACAGTAGATAGCTCAATGAAAGTGTCAACCCAGTGTGCTGCGGTGGTGAAAAAGGCAAACCCTATGTTATGGATGATTAAGGAAAGGAATTGAACATAATACCACTGATATTATAATGCTTGTGTATAGATCTATGATGCAGTCAACATATCTCAAAAAGGACATCACAGAGCTGGAGAAAGTACAGAGGAGGGCAACCAAGATAATTAGGAGGTTTAGCACCTTTCCTAAGAAGAAAGACTGAAGAGTCTGGGCCTTTTAGAAAAGAGAATATTTATAAAATTATGTATGGGGTGGAGAGAGCTGACAAACAGAAAATTTTCTTCCTTTCCCAAAATACTACAACTTGAAGGCATCCAATGAAGCAGGTAGTAGATTCAAGATGGAGAAAAGGCAATACTTTACACAGTGAGTGATTAAAATGTGGAACTCTCTGCCAGAAGAATTCTCTGCCACAGAAATAAATAGCTTTAAAGGGGGATTAGATAGATTTATGGAGGATACATCTATCAGTGGTTACTAGCCATGGTGATTGAGGGGAAT
Source organism: Gekko japonicus (assembly GCF_001447785.1). Classification (NCBI taxonomy): domain Eukaryota; kingdom Metazoa; phylum Chordata; class Lepidosauria; order Squamata; family Gekkonidae; genus Gekko; species Gekko japonicus. The sequence continues at coordinate 668,105 of NW_015160213.1, forward strand.
CTCCACGTTCAGAGGCAGTCAACCTCTGAATCCCAGTGCCAAGAAGCAACATCAGGGGAAAGTCTCAGTCTCTATGCCCTGCTGTTGGCCCTCGAGAGGAACTGGTTAGCCATTGTGTGAGACAGGATGCTGAACTAGATGGACCACTGGTCTGATCCAGCAGGGCTATTTTTATGTTCTTAATCACACTACAGCTGACAGGAAATTGAATGTGAAGCCAGTAAACATGTTACAGTGAGTGTTCTTTATTGGCTATGTACAAAGGATCCTGGTCTAAGTTAGAAGTTCAGACTAAATCAAGAACTTGCTATAATGTCCTTGAAAATCAACAAGTAATAGAATTTAATGATTCTTCCCGGTCCAAGCCCAAGTCTTAATGCAACTACCAGTGTACTGCACTAACTTTTCAACCCTTCTCTTCTTCCCCATCATAAGCTTTTAACATTACCATAGGATTCATTCATTCAATCTCCCCTTAAGCATGAATGTCAGAATTATCAACAGACTAGTTTATAAGAAGAACATATATGCTTTACATGTCAAGTTGAGGAACTCTATGAGACAGTTGGTCCTTCTTGGGATGTTCAGAATACAGGTAAGGACCTGCATGTACCACTGTATGAAAAACTTCTTGGCTTTGGAAAACACAGCAGAGAAAAGGGCTCTAAACTAATTTCTCCTTAATCTTTTTTCAAAAAAACTAAACAAAGAAGTGTGATCTGCTTTCTTGCATTCTGAACTGCCACAGACGCAGGAAGGCTGTACCAAGTGTTTTAAGCTAATAGCTAAATAAGCTTTCAAATGGAAATTCTCTCTCCTATCATCACCTTAAAAGTTCAGAGAAGCTGATGTCTCATTCTGCATGATAATACAGGAAGAGGGCCTGGAGGATAAATCAGAATTGGAAATATGAGCCAGAAGCCAAGATTACACATTCAAGATGACAATATGCAAGACTAACAACTGAAAATATGAAGTACATAGTTCCTCTCAAACTCCATTCAATCTACTCAATTTAGCTCAAAATGGCAGCAAATGTGTGTTCAGTTAGGCACATGCTTAGTAGGAATATGATTAATTTCAAAAATAGTTTAATTACAAAATATCTTGCTGACAAAGATCCCAAAATAAGTTCTGTTAAACCATACTGACGGTGACTATCCGATTTATCTACTAAGACCTCCTCCTTGGCTTGCTGTCGGCAACTAAAATCTCTTTGGTAAGCGGAGACACAATACTCCATCTGTGCATGGAGCCTGAGAGAATTAAAAAAAAAATTCACTTGACAAATGGCTGCCGAGTCTCACAATCAGACTTGATAATTTAGTCTATTAGACAATAGATTAGTTATTACCGCTTGGCTTCCTTTCTCTCATCTCTCATGTCCTCAGATGACCACCGTAACACTCTGTCACAAAACAAATGAATGCCTTTGTTGGACTGATACTGGTATGACATGTTACATCTAGCTTCTATTTAACTATTACACTCACCTTTTTGATATGCTTGAACACATGAAGCCACCTTATACTGAGTCAGGTCATTAGTCTACCAAGATCTAGAATGTCTACTTGGACTGGCAGCAGCTGTTCATGGTTTCAGGCAGGGGTTTTATACATCACTGGAGATGCTGAGGAACCAACCTTGGACCTTCTATATGCAAAACAGATGCTCTACCTGTGACCCATGGGACCTTTTCATAGCCATATGGTTGATGCTTTCATTGTCTTCATTTCTTTCCTTCCCTTTTTTTTTTGTCTTACTCTGAATCCTCCAAATATGCTCTCATCCATTTTTCATATTCTTTAAAAATCTCTGATCAAAACAGTATGAAAAAAGATTACAGCTCAGGGAAGCAGAAAATGCTTGGTTAGAGCTGCCTCCTGGCAAGCTGACCACCCCCCTACCATGGGCATTCATGTTACATGGAATGAACTACAGTGAAAACATGTGGCAAAGGAATTTCTGTAAGTTTCAGAACAGCAGCAGGAGAGGAGATGTGGATAGTAAATTTGGCTTGGGGTATGGAATTATCAGCTGCATGTGGTATATACTAATTCACCTTCCCTGACCTTCCAGGTAACAAAAAGATATTTTGTTCCTGTCCCCATTTATGATTACATCCACAGACTTTCATTCTCTGAAGACACAAGATGTGGAAATCAGAACACTTTTGGCAACCTTTTTGTTGAATTTTAGCCTTCGTTTATTGTTCTGTGGATGCTGAACTTTCAAGTCAAGTAACCAAGTGCGTCAGGACTTGATAAGTGACTCAAAATGGCACTTGTGCATTGGGTGAAGTTTAAAAAAATGATAGGGCCAACGATTTATTTTACTCCATAGACTGAAAAGTCAGTTTGATATTCACAGTTAGAATCCACAAAGTGTGCAATGTTATATTTATTGATTCGTTCTCGCTTTCTTTACACATTACATCAATGTTTTTCATCACAATCCACAAATAATTTACTGATTAAAAGTAAGAAATTCTGCACCATAATTCACTATGGGGGGCAGTGCTGAGAACTATGAATTTTTAAAACCAGGAATAAAAACATTATAAACGCAATTAGATCTTTTTAGTGAAAAACACTCATCGTTTTACCTTTCAGGTCAAGAACATCAGCAGGCATTTCAAGATTGATTCCCCAGATGACATCCAATTACAAAGAGCCCATAGTTTTATTAAGTATATAATCCTTTACTCAGTAAAAAAGCTTTTTGGTTTGGCTTACGACCTAAAAATGTTTGGAGCATATCCATTCCATCTAATGAGCCTCCAGGCTTCAGGATAAGATTTCTGTATTTCATTCCAGCCTAAAAGAAAATAAAAAGGTTGGCTAATATTTCATGTTTATGTGAATTTTCTAAATCCACAACAAATAAAGGACATTTCCATGGAATGGAAGCAGGAGGTATTCTTACCACAGAGCTAACATAATTGTTCTTGTTCTTCCACAAGCTGTTTGTCCTTCTGCAGTCAACATAGGGTGAGAAAACCTTCTGCACACTCCAGCCCTTGGTTATCATGCTCCCAGCAAACTAGGTTTACAAAACTTGTGGGAATACAGAGGGCTAAACATGTGTCTGTCCGTTCTCACAGTCTTATGGGTTGGTTTTTTTTAAAAAAGTAATCTTCTCAAGAATAGCTCCACTGTTAATCCATCTTTAACACACCTGAAAGTCTCTTTGGGCAGTTTACAGAGGCATGCATCCATAAAATATTGGATTGTTGGCTTTTTACCACTTTTAACACGCTCTCCATTAATAAACTCCAAGGGGATAATATTCCCTATCTGATGCTAGACAGTGACCCGAACATGCTATACTTGGTCACCAAATTTCTGTCTAACATATTTTCCTTTAGTAAATAATGTATTATTCCTTTAGTCATTGCTCAAGATCATCTGACCATAAGAACTCTGGAAAGGAAAGTGGCATGCATCTTTCTACAGTTCCTCATGTTAAACACATACAAGACTAAGCTTTGTATCCAGACTTTGCATGTCTAGAACACTGGTTAAACATCATATCGAGAGCCTGTAGGCATCTCAGGCACTACTGCAGAAGATTGCTTTCTCCAGGCTAATTCCATATTTACATTTCCTATGAAGCAGCCATCATCATCTAAATGTCCACTCACCTAATCCTTAGCACTGGTGTACAAGTTATTTTGTCTTAATGGATGTTGCTTCCACGAGGCAACACATCAAGTAATCCTTAGAGCCAAACATGCAACACTGCAGTTCCATAATTTGTAATGCATAATCTATACCCAGCTTTTTATGTGGATCTCTCTAGTCCCATAAGAAGTTTTCATACTGATGCTGGCTGCTCCTGCATTCTATATTTCATCCAAGTCTATTAGTTTCACATTTCACCCAAATCTATTTATTAGTTTCGCATTTTACCCAAGTCTTTTTATTAGCTGAGTGCTTTTCAGCCTGATAATAAGTTATGAAAAGTAGTATTGGGTGCCTGTTGTGACATTTATTAACATTTCCAAACCACCTTTCCAGTTAACCTCAATCAATCTTTTTTATCTGTTTGTTTATAATGCAAAGTAAAACTTCCAAAATTAATTCTTGTAAACACAACTATCTGCAGCTCTAACATTAGACCAGCTTGGTCATTTGACAAGTTTGCTCAGCCACCTCAACACTTCTGCATATGATACGCTTTGAAATATATTATGAATGGCCTGAAAATTTGCTTGCTTTTAAAAAGGAATTCATAGATAATGCACGAAAATAAAACAGATGAAGAGGTGCAGAACAGAAACAGCATTACATATTACTAGGACTCAAAGCTCCGCTGAACAGAACAACACACAACTTCATCTCCCTCAGTGTGAACACATCCAATCAGTCAGGAATAAAAGAATGAGGTCATATTTCACGCAGAGAATTAACCACTGAGACTTTCAAAGTAAGCAATAACCACCAAGTATTAAAACATATATTTAACGTTTCTTTGATGCTATGTGTTCAAAATTAAATGTGTCACAAAAATACAGCTTTTTTCCTCATAAAGTATGCCCACTGACACAAGATTGGATACAGACCAGACATTTCTGCAAGCACAAGGACTTCTGCTCTCAGACTGTGATTTTCCTGCTTCCCCACTTCCATAGCAGTCTGAAATGCCTCCCGAAATCCAGTGCCTGGGGGAGAGGCATCCCCCTGAGAACAGGATTGGGGGGGGGGGCATTTCAGGCTGCCACAGGATGGGGGAAACAGGAAAATTGTGCTCCATGGACAGAAATCCTTGTGCCTGTGGAAACATTAGTTTGGATCCAACTCTCCGATTTATAAGGCCAAAATGGCTGTCTCTGTGTTCAAATTTGCCAATTCTGCCCTTTTCGAGTAAAGCATCTTTTTCAGACTTCACTCCAGCAAAGTGACAAATGCAATCCACACTAGGTATCATAAAGTTCTCCTACCTTTGGATTCATTATCCCTTCTTGTTTAAAGCAATTGTAAAAAATGTCCATTGAGAAAACTTCACTCCAGAGGTACCCATAGTACTGGGCATCATATCCACCTGCCAAATGCCCAAAGGTAGCTGGCATATTTGTACCTTAAGGAGCAGAAAACAATGTGCAGATACAAATCAAATAATAAACCTTTGTTAGGTATTATTACAAATCACATAACCAGCTCACACAACATCAAGAAATAATGCAAATGAACCATCACAAACTTTTTAAAAGGAGGAAAAAGGAAATTATCCAAAGTTATTAACAATCATTTCCCAGAGCTGCTTGGAAGCTAGGAAATACCTAGCTGCTTGATTAGTAATATGAGGGTTCTGGTCAGAGAGAAGACATAAAACTAACCACTTATCAGAGTGGCTTTTACATTTGTGTAAAAGAGGGCTAATGAAAGAATTCCTCAACTCAGTATAAAAATTACAATGAAGCAAAACATGAGATAAAAATTATGGAGCCTTTCCTGATGGGGAGTTCTCAAGAATCTTCCATAAAACACAGCAGAAGGCAAAACCCTGAACATTGATTATGCAGATAACACAAATATTAGAGAAAGTATAATAAAGAATGGATTCAGAGGAGAGTATCAATACAGTTAAACCTCTGAAGTTAATCAGATCTGGTCTCAGACAGCAGTTCTATGGAAGTCAGAAGGCCTGACTTACACTGCAGTGAACTTCTCAGAAAAAGACCAGAACAAGTAACTAAAAAGAAGTGTGGAATTTCCATCTGTTGGCCTCATTGAACCCCCTCCTTGGGGAACCAGTCACAAGAGCCATCTTGGCTACCTGACAGTACTCTGTGTGACACAGAAGGTGGGCACAGTACATGTGAGGAAAGGGAATAAAGGCAGACTGCACCCCAACTTGATCTAGGGGGAGGAGCTCTCATTTGGGGCCTGACAGGACACACGGGTCCTACTCTGTGTACCTGTTGGGACGCTTACTTCCTCCCTTTTTTGGGGCCATATCCTGTCCATAGCCGAGGTTGGCATGCTCCCGTCTGTGCTCTGGTCAAAGAGGCAACTGGAGTTCAATAAATCCAGGCTGTCTGCCCAAAGAAGTAAGAATGACTGGTGGAGAGCAGGGTAGAAAAGAGAGGTATGAAGACCTAGAAAAAAACTTTTCCTACCCTGAGAACTTTTTAAATCTTTTCCAAAGGAAAGAAAAATGTCAATTTTGGGGAGCACTAAAAAAACCTCCTATGAAATATTTTCTTTTTTGGAAGAAGTAAAATGTTTTACTCCCTCAAAATATATTTTATGAAGATTTTTATGTAATGCAATCTGTTTTCAAGGATATGTTTATAGGCTATATGTCCACACTTAATGCACTCTATTTCTATTAACAGGCCACTGAAGACTTCACTGTTTTCAACATTATGCATTATATATAAATAGTCTACTTATCCTATTTGACTGTATGGGACTGTACACTCTTTTTTACCCCAACACTTGTTTTCTAATTTCCATGTTTATTTTTTTTTATACATTTCAGTATGCAAAAACTTCAGATAAATATGCAAAAGCATATATGGTGCAGCTGTCTGCAGCTCTCTCATAAGTGTTCGGTATTATTCACAATTTTACTTATAGAAAATGAGCACGATTTTACTCTCAGATTCCATATAGATTCGAAAGGGTACAGTGTTATATGTTAACAGTTATAAATGATGCACTATATATTGCCAAAGCACTACAATACATTTAAGCTTGAAAGGAAATTAAATGTCAAAACTTAGAAATGTTTAATTTTTCCATAGTGTCATGGTATTAAAAACCAACAGCATTCCTTGTTAGAAATTTTTGTTGCATTTGTAAAAGTAACAAGGGATAAATGAAAGTTTTAAAATGTCCATACCAGGTGTTGCAGGTATTCCCAAAATGTCATCACAGTACTTGGCATATTCCTCAGCAGGATTAGCAGAAGATTTAGTATGAACCGACTGATCAACTTTGCTCAAGACAATCTGGCGAAGAGTCAGGAGTCCTAGTTAAATCAGAGGATCAAAACACCGTCAAGAAACCAGGACAAGGATTTGGAAACATGTTGTGAGTGCTACAAAACTCTACCTGGGACAGAATGTATTGAGATTTTTAAGTGCTTAAAACAGAACAAAATTAGATAAAATGATATGCCATTATAAAAACAAAACTGAAATGACTTTGGCAACAGCAAACAGGAAATGATGGCAAATGGGAGATTTTACAGAACTGATAGCACTAAGGAACAATGATATAGAAAAGATAACTTCTATGCCAGACCTAGATCCCCTTCTGACAGTCTCTCTACTGGGAACTTAAATCCATTGCACAGAGTCTTGGCTTGTAGCAGAAGAGGCTTCAGCTCCCCCCCCCCCCGAAATGGCCCCAGGAAGTAGCTATTTGCCCACTGGGAAATATATGTTCCGATGGCTACATGTAGCTTCCTCCAGTGGGGCGAACAATATCCCTGGGTCCTTCCAAATTGGGAAACTGGCAGAGGATGCAAGGCTGAAACCCCTTTGCTGTGGTCCAAATCCCGATCCAAATGAGCCCCCCTCATGCCTATGAATTGATTTTCCAGCATGCAGCTCCAAGAGCATGTCTGACCCAATTTTTTTTTTGGTAGCATACATCTTTGTAGCATGTGAGTTGGTCCTCAGATAGTCCTTCAGGAAAGATCTAGAGTGGACCTTAAGCTTTGCACGCTTCCCCCCCCCCATCTAAGGCTTTCTTCTGAAATCTTCCCAACTATATCTTAACAGGGACAATAAACAGGTAAAAGCAGTGGCATACCTAGCCTATTTGGCGTCCAGGGCAGATAATTTTTTATCACACCCCTCTAGGCCCCACCTATCATTTGTCATGCCCCTCCAATCAGCACTAGGGTTTGTGGTGAAATCTGTCGTAAGTTTTCTACCACAGAGTCTATTGTCTCCAGGGGCAGTGATCTCTCTAGTCTGGTGATCACTTGTAATTCCGGGAGCCCTCCAAGCCCCCCCCCCCCGGAGGCTGGCAACCCTACTGGCAGCCCTCCAGCCTGCGTGCCTCTATAGCGGTCCTTAAGTCTTCCTACAGCAAGTTATGTGGAGCCACACCAGAGCAGGGTTTTGGGCCGGGGTGGTGGTGGTTAGTTCAATGGAAGATGGTGTTGTGAATCAAAGGGGCCATCCATCCAAGCAAACTTACCTCTTTCTGTGATCTCAGTTAGCAAAGCCTCATTTCATTCTCAGAAATCATCAACTTTTTAGTTCTGTATCATATGGGAGTATCATTAAAGACATCTCTTGAAATGGCCATAAGAAACATGGCCCACTCCACATTTGGTAGTTTAAGTATACCCACCAAATATTTGTCATATTAATCTTGTATTACTATTGCTATTCCACATTGAAGAAGTCTAGTGTTCGGGCACCAGTCATTTGGAGCCTCAAATAAGTGGTCAAAATTGTGATGAAAAAAAATTAGAAGTGTGTTTGGATCTAGCCACAGTAGCAATGTATCACTCCATGAACCCCCAAAGATTTAAAGCATAGTGTCAGTTTCTGGGAGGAGGAGGAAGAAATCCAGAAGGCTATGATCAAAGCATTACTGAACCTGAGACAGTGTTGTCTAAGATTTTCATCTTTGAGCTCAGTAGGAAAAAGTTGTTCTCTAGGAATTGAGTTGGAAACTGACATTCATTAATCATGTTTTGGATCTCAGGGAGGATCCTCAACAGATTTTTTTTAGGACTCCCACCCTCTTATTATTAAACAATTAAAATATCAAAACATCTGCTAGCATTTCTAAGGGTATATCCTTTTATTTCATGCCAGTTATTTAATTCTTGCACGCCCACACAAACACCAAAGACACCCCACAAAAGGAATACCTGTGTTGGCTAGCCTAGAAGCAACCAGTTTTTCAAGGAGATCATCTGGGACATGGCTTCCATCTTTGTAATGTCTTGACATTTGTTTTAGAGGTTCTTTCTCCCATACCCAGTTCTCAAACATTTGGGAAGGTACCTCTACAAAATCTGTTTCCACATTAGTTCCACTAAACCTAGCAAAGTCAGTCTGTCAAAGATGGGGGAAAAAAACACAAAGAATGAATGCAGAGTAAAATCCTAAGGAAGACACAGCAATGCATACATGCATGGCCCATTCTACAACGACATGAAGTGAGGCACTCTTTTCCTCCTTGTTCCTCAGCAATCTTTAAACAGTATGGCAAGCCACACACAATCAAACACTCAGGTGACATGAATAGAGGAGGGTGGTAGCAGAAAGGTGTTGAGGACACCCTATGTGGAGCCACCAGAGAAAGAGACAGCACACACGCGCACACACACACACACACACACACACACACACACACACACACACGTACATAAGAACATAAGAGAAGCCAGTGTTGGATCAGGCCAAAGGCCCATCCAGTCCAACACTCTCACACAGTAGCCAAAAATACCAAGTGCCATCAGGAGGTCCAGTAGTGGGGCCAGGACGTTAGAAGCCCACCCACTACTGACCCCCCCCAAGCACCAAGAATACAGAGCATCACCTGCCCCAGAGCCCGTATCTATACCTTGTGGCTAATAGCCACTGATGGACCTCTGCTCCATATGCTTATCTAATTCCCCCTTGAAGCCGTCCATGCTTGTAGCCACCACCACCTCCTGTGGCAGTGAATTCCATGTGTTAATCACTCTTTGGGTGAAGAAGTACTTCCTTTTATCTGTTCTAACCCAACCACTCAGCAATTTCATGGAGTGCCCACGAGTTCTTGTATTGTAAGAAAGGGAGAAAAGTACCTCTTTACCTGCTCTATCCCATGCATAATCTTATAAACCTCAATCATGTCACCCCTCAGCCGTCGTTTCTCCAAGCTAAAGAGCCCCAAGCGCTTTAACCTTTCTTCATAGGGAAAGTGTTCCAACCCTTTTATCATTCTAGTTGCCCTTTTCTGCACTTTCCCCAAAGCTATAATATAATGTACCTTATGTTTTTGCTACTAATATAACATACACACAGAATTATTAAGAATTTTAATGTTAAACTGAAACATTTTATCACCTATATTTATATACAAACACCCCTCCCCCCCATATAAAGCTTGTGAGTCAAGACAGCCAGCATCCAAGACTGACTGATGTAAAGAAGACTGGGATTATTCACGCATACTTGATCTTAGTCAAAAGGCTGAGAAACCTGGGATTACTAATGCCTGAAGTCACCAAGAATAAAAAGCATGTCTCTGAAAATGACCATATTTGCCATTGATGTTCATCAGAGAGCCTCATGGTTACGTTGTGAATTCTAATATGAAAGGCACAATGTCCTAATATGTGAGGACCCAACCAAATGAACCATTAAGTAGGAAACAAATCACATTTCAGCTGTTGGGAAATAAAACACATTTCAGTTTGTTACAGTTACATGATACTGTTGATAGCTTTGTTTTAAACGTATAACCTATATGGTGGTTTGGAACCTGCTGAAAATTTCTGCAGACTGACAGATTTCTGTTGGCAGACCAGAACTTCCCTGTCTCCCTCTGCAGCCCAAAATATCCCCTGAAATGCTGCTTATGAGGAAATGGGGGATTCCCAGGAACAGCATGGGGGGGGAGGCACTGGAGGGTCACCTGTGGGAGGGAAGAAATCACCCAAAATCACTCCTTTATCCCTTTTGTTACTGGAAATGCTTTGCAGGATCCAAGCCACAGATTACTAAATTTACCATTCTGTTCTTGAATGTTAAAATGCCTACTAACCTGTGCACATATCTGATGCATTACATGTCCAAACTCATGGAAATAAGTTTTCACCTCACCATGTCGTAGCAGTGATGGGCGGTCCACTGTCGCTTTTGTGAAGTTGGTTACCAGAGCTGCTACCGACATCATTCTGCTGCCATGAGAAAGCAGGCAGCCAGGCTGGAGACCAAAGCACGCAGCATGCCCATACTTCCCTTCTCTGAGTAAGAAAACAGGTCAAAACCATCATTTCCAGAAGTACCACAGAAAAAAAAAGATGAATCATTTGGTACTGTTTTATATATTGGGGGGGGGGGCTCATCCTTCTCTTGGAATAGCTAATAACAGGAAAATATTTTTCTACATTGTTGTAACACTTGGGAGTCAAAGGACACTCTCCCTCCTGCAATTTAGACATACTACTAAAGGGATAACTCTGGATGCTTTTGAGTGTCTGTTTTACTGTAAGCTATTCTTAGTCATGGTAATTATGGCATTAAAACATATCTTATCCTCTGAAGCTTTAGCTTTTTGCCTTTCGGAGAGCTTTCAAGGGAAAACAAGAGGCACGATAGCCTTTGGACCACAGGTATGCCCAATGACATGCACTTGCTTCACTTATTCATTGCATATGATATGCCACAATATTCTTGACCATCCTAATGCACTAAAACTGGGCTCCATTCAATACCTTTTGCAGTCCACAGAAAGAGCTATATTACATCCTGTTATGCTTTTTGGCATACTGATTTTATCTAGGGCTTTTATGTCCTGTCCATTCAAGTATCTGATTTTGTAAAAGAGACTTTTCAAAGTGAAATAACTGCACCCAAAAGTTACTGCCTACATTTTGGCCTAAACATTTCTCATCAAAACACTCTATACCAGTTTTTCTTTTGTGGTGGCATAAAAATGCTACACTGCTAGAGCTCTTTGTCACTTGAACAAAAGGATATAGTACATATTTTATTCCTTTCTGTCTCTCTCTTTGAAAGCAGCAATGACTGCACCACTTTGAAGATGGGTACCTAATGCATATCCTGCTCAAAGTTTTGAATAAAATTATTAGCGAGGGGATGAAAAGAGCAGACATTTGGCTTCCAAACATTCAGCATGATGAATAAGCATATCAATCAGCAAACACGTAATAAACCCCTGGGAAAGAATGTCTGAAAGCGCCTTTTGAAAACCAGGTATTTGTATCCATTATCTGAGGGAAATGGGGTTTGAACTGTGTTTGGTCGGACACACTTCATTAACGTTCTGGATTTACCAGCTTTTGGAACAGTTTCAAGTAAGTTATTTTCTAACAAAGTCTGGCATTTGCTTTGTTAAACCAATCTGCTCTGAAGCAAAACATCTGAAACGCAACATGCTAAAGACATATATGCAAAATCACATGTAGCTGATCTAATTTTGAGTCCAGTGGCACCTTTAAGACCAACAAAAGTTTATTCAAAGTATGATGCACTTCCTCAAGAAATGTGCATGCACACAAAAGCTCATATCTTGAACAAACTTTTGTTTGTCTTAAAGGTGCCACTGGACTCAAAATTTGTTCTACTGCTTCAGATCAATGTTGCTGCCCACCTGGATATAGTTGATCTGTCATTTTATTGTTACCACTGTTCATTAATGAATGGATTTTTGCCCCACCCTGTCAATGCATTCTTTTAGATGATGTTAGAATACTAATTTGCTTTACCCAGAGTATGGAATCTGAGGTGGTAATAATTCTGGTTTAAAGAATGAGGAATACTAGAATGTAGCAGTCTTGTGCATACAGTACAAGACACAAGGAATAATTGATTACAGGCACAACATTCACTGATTATATGAAATCACTTCCATTTTCTTTTATACCAGCTGCCATCCAGAAGATGCATAACTCTGGCATTATGTCACATAGTTAAATGGGATTATCATGGATTGTTGCTTCTTGAACTGTGGTCAAAAAGATTCCTCAACTGTTTCTGGATATCATTGGCTATAGAAATTAAATGGTATTGTAACACAAGACTGCAGACCAACCTTAGTACTAAAAGTAGTCTTTGGAATGATAAGAAAGAGATATGAAAATAACAGGTTTAATTAGCCCATTTAATAGGATTATTCCTAGAATTCACTGGGTTGCAGGCCTTACTGGAACTGGGCAGCCACAACCGGTGTGTTAAGAGTGCTTAATAGAACTTAAAGCCAATAGACAGCTGAGATTGAAGGTACCAAGTCACAGAAAGAAAACAATTTCTAGATGAATCTAACAAATGAGGCAGCTTGAAACTGTAGGCAAGCAAATATGTATTAGATACTGTGCTTAATGCCAGCTACAGGTAACATAGCAAAATATGGCAATTACAGCTACAGGTAACATAGCAAAATATGGCAATGTTTAAATTATTATTGTACATCACCTTGAACCAAGAGGAAAGGTGGGACATACTAGTTTACGACTAATTAAATAAAATAAACTGCAGTGTGTGTTTTGTAAAATAGCTTTCAGAAGTCAGCCTATCTTGATTTTTAAACCATACTTGTGAACGGAATAAAAAGACTTATGGGAAATCTTTTGGGTTATGGAGGAAACCGTTCTTCAGAACTGCGTCCATAAAAATGTACTGCAATCTGGAGAAAATAGATAGGATTCACAAAGAGGGGCAAACTCTGGATAATTACAAACCTTTTCTACCTAAAGCTTAAGGGGAAGCAAGGTTCACAAAGTAATTGCAACTCCAAATTAAGGGTGTAAACTACATGTTAACAAAATACTTGCTTCCTCTGCACATCCACACTGGTCCTGTCAACCAGACATGCTGTGGAGGTTCCATACCAGGAACTTAATTTTCAGGCACATGGACCGAACTCTGGTTAGAACCATGGCACAAGGGGGCTTAACCTTCCCCCCAACCAACATTTCCTTAGTTACACAAGGCATCAGGGATCCTTTTGGGGATACTTATAGGCAGCGCATTAGTACATGTAAGTTTCCACAGCAGGGCAAACAGTGGCTATCTGGGGCATTTCAGGCCAAGCAAACAGTGCTGGAGGGAGCTCAATTCCCCTCTCTTTACAGTCTTGATCCGAACTGGACCCATGAGTGCCTGAGAATTACGTTCCAAGCATGAAACTCCCAGAGTGTGTCTGATCGACATGACTGGGGCTGACACTCAGGGGACAGAAGGGCTGTATAACAGGTAGTTAGCTCCCCATGATGTTAGCAGATTTGGAAACTGTGCAAACACTTCCCAAAAGCAGTCAGGATCGGTGCAACAATGGGCCTCTGGAGATAAATTTCACAGCCTGCTGTGAACACACAAAGGGGAAAATAGTCAAGGTGGCAAGACTTAGTTCTTAGTTTCTCCCAAGAGTTCTTCATCTACCCCAGAGGATCTCCAACCTCTCTGAGGCTGTAGGCACCTTTAGAATTTTGATAGGAGGTGGTGAGTGCCACCCTCAAAATGGCTGTCAACCACATGCTCTCAAGTTAGATATTGCAGCAAACTATGGTTAGCACGAACTAAAAATGGATGAGATACCAAGGAAAAGGGAGCCTTGCAAGTTCACTTTCAATAGATAATGCATGGTTTGCTATTATGTCAGAACTAAGCCAGGAAGAAGAGCAACAGAACATTTAACTGGACTGATTTCCTACTAAATTTACTGCAGAAAGTTCTAAGAGTATACAAAGGCTGCATAATCCTACACACTCTAAATTCAGTGGGACTTACTTCTCAGTAAACATGCTTAGAATTGTAGTGCATTAGAATAAAAGACCTCTGAAGAACAAGGAAACAATATGCCTTCCTCTTAATTTAGATCTGTGGGTTCTCAAAAGGAACTGAAGCTGCATGCCTTTCATCAAGGCAAAGGTCAGGTTTCATGATATTTGCAATCTTTTTTTCAAGGTGGAGTCTGAATGAGCAATAACACAGGCCCCTAAATCACAGCACCTGATTTTCTAATCCATGACTAAAATTGGAAGGGTTGCCTGAGGAGATTTAGGAATTCCTTGTGCCCAAGCGCCTATTCAGTTTCAACAAATAAGGGCTGGATGCACCTTAAGCTTCATGCCAGGTGTTGTAAAGGCATGTTGCAAACATGAAACAAATAAATATTAGGAGCATGCAGTTACTGGCACTTATGATATTTTTAGCTTCTACTCTGTGTCCATGAACAAATTCCAGTAATAATGGGCAATATAATTAATATAGACCACTGCTGAGTGCCTATGACAAATACAATACATATGCCAGAATGGCTCCTTGGGGAAAAATGATGAGTGAGCACAAGGAATTGCATGCCATAGTCAGGTCCTCAGAGCTTTAATACTGCACCCACCCTCACAACTACTAACAATCAGCTTCATCTTAATCCTAATAAAAATAAGGATTATACTAGCTACAAACTGTACAAGTACCTTGGATATAGGTCCAAGTAGAACTGTCCTAAAACTTCTCCTGTTGAACTGTCTTTCACTGTGTAAAGAGTAACACTCTCATGCCAAACATGGGGATTGTCTACTTGTTCAAAGACAAGTCCAAGCAGCTGCTGGTAAATGTTCAGTAACCCTTCTGTGACTGCTTCGATAGGGAAGTATTCCTTCAGTTTCTCTTGATCTACTGAATACTTAAGCTCTTCCGTCTGGTTCATATAATAATGAAGATCCCATGCATTAATTTTCCCATCATATTCAAAGCCTCTTTCTTCACACTCTTTTTTCTTCAGGGTTAGAATAAATGCTCTCTCTTCTTCACCCAGAAGCTTCAGTTTATTGCTCAGATCATCTGAAAATGAAACAATTACTATGACAATTTATTTAGTTGCATGCATCATGTTATTACAGAAAGGTCCAAGAAAAAATAGTAGATACAGGTAATATACATTGTAGACACTGAAGTGATGAATCAGCAAAAGCCTGTTTTGGGACAGCAATGCTTAACATACCCAAGGAATTTCTCCTTAATTAAAAGACTTGCTACAATTTATTAAAAGAACAACTCAGCTAAATACAAGAATGTACAGTATACTTTAGCCAAAGTCACAGGGAGGGAGCTGTAAACAATCAGGCTAATATCTTTGTGGCACATATTTTCTCATATGGAAAGCAGGGATTGATAGGTCAAGGACACATTTTTAGAGCCATGGAGTTCTGAGCCTAATATACCCATTACAACTGGATGGTTGCAAAACTCAGGTAAGAGTCATGTGGCAGATATATATTTAGCCTTCCAAAAAGCTTCCGACAAGTTCCTCATCAAAGGCACCTAAATAAATTTAGCATCATGGGATAAGAAGATGGGTTCTTCTGTGGTTCAGTAACTCTTTGAATAACAGGAAACAGAGAGCAAGGGTAAACTGACATTTCTTATATTAGTAACCAATGCCAATATTAATTAATTAACTGGAATCAGGGATTAACAGAGACAAAAGTCTGCATAGTCAAAGTGAAGGTATTCCCAGTAGTAATGTATGCAAGAGTTGGACCATAAGGAAGGCCGAGTGCCGAAGAATAGATGCTTTTGAATTATGCTGCTGGAGAAGACTCTTGAGAGTCCCCTGGACTGCAAGGAGATCAAATCAGTCAGTCCTAAAGGAAATCAACCCTGACTGTTCCCTGGAAGGCCAGATACTGATGCTGAAGCTCAAATACTTTGGCCACCAAATGAGAAGGGAGCACTCACTGGAGAAGACCCTGATGCTGGGAAAGACGGCAAAGGATGAGACAGTTAGACAGTGTTACCAATGCAACAAACATGAAATTGAGCAAACTTCAGAGGATGGCGGAAAACAGGAGGGCCTGGTGTGATGTGATCCATGGGATTGCGAAGAGTCGGACTCGACTGTGACTGAACAACAAAAGTCCAGTTTTGCAGATGGCACCAAGTTATTCAAGACAGTAAAAAGCAGAGTTCATTGTGATAAATTCCAACATGATTTCTCCAACCAGAGCAGGTGGGCAACAACATGGCAAATTGGGTGTGATGTAATTGTAAAGTGATGCATATTGGGGCAAAGCATCCTAATCACAGACTCACTGAGAGGGACTGAACTTGTGATGATTTAACCAGGAAAAGACCTTGGAGGTCATGGGGGATAGCAAAATGAAAATGTAGAATCAGTATTTGGCAGTGGTGAAAGGGGATAAATTTTATGTTAAGGAAAGGGACTAAAAATACAAAAGTCATTATCACAATGAACTTTCCTAGATCCATTGCGCAACTGCATTTGGAATGCAGTTTATGGTTCTAGTTGCCCCCATATATATAAAAAAAAGAGGGGGGGGGGGGGGGGGGGGCAGAAAAAAGCAGCCAAAATGTTCAAGAGGGAATACTTTTCCTATGAGGAACGGCTAAAAATATTGGGGCTTTCCAGCTTAGAAAAGTTATGACTAAATGGGGTATGACAGACGATTATAAAGTTATACATGAAGCAGAGAAAGTGATTAGACAATTTCCCCATTTTTCAAAACACTTGGGCTTAGGGGTGCCATATAAAGTGGATGGCCAGTTTTAGGAAAGACAAAGGAAGTATATCTTCACACAATGCATGGTTAACTTGTTGCACTCCATCATTCAAGATGTAGTGACAGACCCTTAGAGGGCTTTAAAAGAGGACTGGACATTTATGAACCTATTAGCTAATATGACTAAATAAAGCCTTAGTGTTCAAAAGCCGTGTATCTCTAAATGCAAGCTGCTGCTGGTTGAATGCAGCATGTTAGGGCATCAGGCTAGCCGCCATGGGAAACAGGATGCAATGGACAGACAGGAGGCAGCTAGCCTGATCCAGCAAGGCTATTTTTGCATTCTGGTTTGTTTTTTTTAAAAGGTGTACTGGATTAACAATATACAAGATTTTGGTATGTTAACTACATGCTCTAACTGCTTAGCTACTGTTGTTTATAATTAACAAATCGTTTATAAGCTATTATGTAACCTTCTTGAATTCTCATATACATTAAGTATTCTCTCACTCTCCAAGTAAACATGTGTAAATATGACTGTTGGAACTGCTACCAGACTGCTTCCTACAGGCTGCTGGGAGCCAACAGGTAAAGCAGGCTGGGGAGTGGCTGTCATTCCGTACAAATCAGGGGGGAGGAAAAGGACCACACAGGGAGCTAGATAGTTGCCTCAGTTCCCCAGCTGAGTTCTAGATTGTTCCACATGAGGCAACAACATAACCTCTAGCTCTCATGGAAGGAATGATTACATCGCTCTTCCTCATTTGCTATTCCCAAACTATGCCTGACGGCCCCTTCTGAGTCCCTTCCCAGTGTGTACTGTCTACTGCTTCCCTCATGATTTCCCTCATGATCACTTTAGTTGGGTCCATGCCCTCAGTCCTCAGGTATTAGCAGCTTCACCTGAGGAACTCCCATCCCGTCTCTTCTTGGACTGTTAGTACAAGGCCAGATGTACCCCATCAGTTTTCCCAGGTGCCGACTCTGCTTTTCCACCCTGTTCCTGAATTACTGTTTGGCCTTGTTCAATTTCTGTTAGGTAAACATCCAACAGTACAAACCCTATGAAACCCCCTGCCCTCTCCTGGCTGGGCCAACACAGGTCTGACACAACATGGCAGCTGTTCTTTCAGAGTATAAAACAGCAGCTTCCTTCCCCACCCCAAAATCTTTATCACAATAAACACTTCCAAAGGACCAAAAATTGCATTTAATATTTGTAATATTATATTACAAATAAATAAGACAGACCTAAAAATGCTGTTACATTATCTGTGATCTTCGCAGTGTTTAGCTCCAGTACAAAGTTGGCATGCGTACTGTATCCTAGAAGTTCTGCTAATTTTGCCCTCAAAGGAAGCAACTCTTGAAGAATTTTAGCATTTTCCTAGGGGAACAATGAAGGGTTTGTTATTTCCTATAAAGAATACACCAAAGTCTGCTTTAAGCAGCAGCAACAGTACAGGTTTTGAATGAAATATGCTGAATGCTCCTCATTTTGTCAGCGCGTTAAAAAAAATTGTAGAAAATTGCCCTACATGCTCAAAGCAAAGTAACAATAATTTACGTTTCTTCTACTTGGAGAGGGGAGCCAAAGCTAGGCAGAACAGGGCATGTTTTCTACACCAGCGCCCCCAGATTTTCTCTCTGGCATTTCCAGTTAGAAAGGATCATATGTAGAAGGGCTGGGAAAGGCATTTGCCTGAGACTTTGACGAACTGCTGTCAGTTAGAATGCACAGTACTGAACCAGTTGGTCCAACTGGCCTGAATTAGGATAAAGCAGCTTAATGTTTACATGTATTACTGCAATACTGATATGAGCTTATTCTCAACTACATATTTCACTCGGCTCCTATATGGCTGTTCAGACTGACATTTGGGCAGGTATGAGAGAGCCAGTGTGGTGCAACGGCTAAGAGCGGTGGACTCTAATCTAGAGAACCAGGTTTGATTCCCCCACTCCTTCACATGAAGCCTGCTGGGCCACCTTGGGCCACTTGTAGTTCTCTCAGAAGTCTCTCAGCCCCACCTACCTCACAGGATGCTTGTTGTGGGGAGCAAAAAAGGATGTGATTGTAAGCTGCTTTGAGACACCTTAAGGTAGAGAAAAGAGGGATATAAACACTTTCTCTTCTTCTCTTCTGTGAGTCTAAGCATGCTTTTTAAACAATGTAGTGGTGAATTCTGGTTCTTCAACAGTTCGACACCTGCCAATATGTCAGTTACCAAATGGGATAGGACAACCAGTATCAACACAATTACTGCACTACATTGTTTTTTGTTAAATTGCTAGTGATCCATCTTCTTAAAACAAACCTGTATGTTTGACAGTTAAATTCTCTACTCAAAAATCATTCTGATTTCTTTGTTTCATTATATCCAATTTACAAAAGCTCTCTCATTTCACAAATGCCATTTCAAAGAAAGTGCATTTCTTGCAACCATACATCACAACTACGCTGACTGATAAATAATTCCCTCATACCTGGATTCAGTTCTAGGATTAGTAACATAAAACAAAGCATTAAGAAAAATCACATCTTGTTTGCAAGTACCTAAAATGGGGGAAATGCCACACCTACAACTATAAATTCCTTTTGGATTTTTATAACACACTTTCTCCTGCTGAAAAGCTTCCTCCAAAAACATGAGCCAGTAGTGATCTTTATGAACTTTTGCTTCTTAAGATAAAACTGAGTTAAACAAAATTCATTAAAATAATGTTAAGCCCAATAAGAGCAAGGCACATCAGTACTTGAAAACGCACAACGCCTGGGAACATGTTCCATTATGCAAAAATTTATTATGAGTTTTGACCCAACTTAGCCCCAAAGTCTTACTCCTTAAATTAACCTTTTAATTAACTTCAGTCTTTACATTAACCTTTTTAAAAATCTGCATGTTCAATTAACAACTGGGCAAAGAGCTTAAAGCCAGGTCTTTAGAATGCTAATAAAACTGAAGTACTAAAAGGATTAGGGATGATTTCTCTTGCATTTTGTTTCTATTAATCATGCTACTTTGCAGTTCAACCAGCACTCCTAATGCTGACTGGCAGCTTCTCCCCATGGTCAGATGAAGAGGTTCTTCTAGCACAACAAACTAAGATCCCTGCAGGAGGGACAACACCAAAGACTGAACTCTGTGGCATCATTCGACCCATGGGAAAGGTCAAGCGTAATATAGTAGGATGATGCTGGACTTTGAGGGAGACCCATGCTGAAATCTGCATTCAGTGGTAAGATACACAGAGTGACCTTTGGACAGTTCTCCCTTCAGAGACAACCTCACACAGATGCGAGGATTTGGGTGACTCCAATGTTCACTTGCCCTGGGTTTTTTGGACAGAAGTCCAAAATGGGAATAATGCCACATCAACTACAACAATAACTTCCTCTTAAACCTTTATAACATTGGCCACAGCCCTGGACTTTTTGGACAGATCTCTGGATGAATATGCAATAAAAGAAGACATACGTACATATATAGCATGTGCTTTATTCTGAACTACAGACATTCCTACATCTAGTTTAGTTAGTTCTGCCCTCTTTTATCTCTTCCTTTAATTACGGAAGGAACAGATCTCTCATACCTCTTTGCACCTTGTGTTAAAAGATCTTTCCAGTTTCCGCCTGGTGTCCGGAACACAGCACTTCTTCAGAACAGGAAAATAGTGAGGATATTTTAAGGTAACTTTATATCTGTCTGTTTCAATCTTCTCTAAACTACTGATAAAATCATCAGGAAGAGCACCTAGGAAACATATTTTCACAGGATTTAATATAAGCCTATCAGCAGACACATCTTTAAAATATAAAACATATCCTCAAGTGGCTATCATTGAAATTATTTAATTACCAACTTGCTTGTATTGTCAAAGGAATCACAACCCTAAAGTCGTTATATTTCTTACTTACATACTTATATAAACATTTTACTTCGTGACAATACAAAATACATGTTAATCCATTATCAGGAAAAACTTTTCCAAATGTAATAATTTTGACTAACAAAAATTAAAATGTTGAAATGTTAAGGTAATAACATAAATTTCCAAATTTAGAATTCTCAGAAAATGAAGACAGCTTAGTATCCTTAAGAAAATATTCCAAAGTAGACATAGCAGCTCAGAAGAGAAGATGCTAACCACAGAGGAAAAATGAATGCCAATATAAAATGAAGAGAAACTGAAAGAAAAATGGCAAAAATGCAACCAGGATTCTGGTGAGATGAAGTTTATTGTATGGACTCAGTGCCCAAATATATCTAGAAGTCCAATACTAGGGCCGAGTTCAGACTGACAGTTTGGCCCGGCATCCAAACGTTTCAGGAGCATTTCAGTAGCGGATTAAAGGGGTGGGTTCACACAGGCATATCTTTCAGGTGGCCCCCAGCCGTACTCAAGCCGTCTTGGGCCGCTTCCCTCCCGAGTTTAAAAAGTACCAGGTGAAAGTGGTAGCAAATCGTGTGTAGAGCGGGTTGATTCCAGTTCCCCGAGTGTGAATGCAAGCTCTGCTAAGGCGGGAACAACCTGCAGTCGTTGATAAGAGGCGCTGGCTGTTTCCACAGGCAGGTGCCCATGCGCATAGGCGCATGCAGCGGAGTGCAGAAACAGCCGCTAACAGCCCGTCAGGGGTGGGCCAACAGTGCGAATGCTCCCTTGCGCTTCCTCCACGGTATCCTCCCACTTAATTTGCTGCAGTGTGAATGGAAATACCGCGACCAAGCCGTTCCAGGTCTTCTTTGCCACGACTCCCTAGCGCTTCAAATTGCCAGTCTGAACTCGGCCTAGGACTGAGTGTTTTAGTTGTGCACTTGCTTTAACATGTTTGCTGTACACTTATGTTTGTAGAACACACCCAAGAACCACACCCAAGAAGTAGGGAATGTTGTGGTTAGGTAACCTTATCCTGGCTACAAGTATACTGGCAGCTAGGTTCCATAACCAAAGTGGCTGTAGAATTACGCTCCTCTTAGTTATGCCAGCCTTCCCAATAAAGTGTTAAGGGAACACCAGGTGTGAGCCTTAGCCCCCAAGCCAGCATGACTCAGGAGATTGCCAGGAAATAAGTCAGGTTATAAATATCTTAAATAAATACTAATAGGGCTTACCCATGTTTATGAAGCTATTTGCCCAATTTAT
Source organism: Gekko japonicus (assembly GCF_001447785.1). Classification (NCBI taxonomy): domain Eukaryota; kingdom Metazoa; phylum Chordata; class Lepidosauria; order Squamata; family Gekkonidae; genus Gekko; species Gekko japonicus. Next base: position 690,422 of record NW_015160213.1, read on the forward strand.
ATACATTTATCTACAATTCCTAAACATGTATACTCACAAAGTTCGTCATGAGAAAATACCAGAAACGTGTTTTCTTCATTAAGATTTTTGTTGAAGTCTATGCACAGCTCACTCACTTTCTGCTTTATTTTCTTGATTTCCTGAATATGGAGATAGTTAAAAAAAACCAAAACATTGCATGATATAGCAAAAGTGTTTCACAGGAAATGTTTTATTTGTATGGTTTTGCTCCCAATATCCCTACATTAAAAATACTATTTATTTAAAAGACTTTAAAAGATAAAAGGAATCAAAACATGCAAAGGAGGTACAGCCTAGTTTCTGTGAACAGAAGCAAACAGCAGAAGCAGTTCTTCCCAGCTTCCCCTCCCCCAAGCAGCCACCTTCACCGCCCCCCCTTGCTTCGATTAAGATCAGATCCCTCCCCTCAACAATATGCCATGAGGCACAGGGAAATGCAGGAAAGGGGTAAATGAGGCAGAATTACTGCTCTGCATCTTGTGCAAATAGGGCAAGCCTTTGATTCCCCCCTGCTTTCTGCAGTGGTCCCTGCTCACATGGCAAATTGCTCGGGAAGGCCGTCCGATTTTTAGCAGAGGCTTTTGGGAGATGTAGGGTCTTCTGTGGGCAGAGAAAGAAGATGAAGTGCTGTTTCTGTGAACTGCTTCCATTTTTGGGAGCTGGGATTTGAAACACATCATCTAGAATATAGATGGAAAAGATACATCTGCAGAAGAAACTTCAAAAACTGTTTCTTCAACATGCAAAATAGTGTACATGTCACTTCCCCATCACAACGTTCTAATCCTTTTCTATTGCTTTTATGCTCAGATGTGTAGAAACTTACAACAGTAGCTCTTAGGGCAGCAAAAGTTAACAATGATTACAATGTCTAAGTAATGGCTGATTTTGGACATACAGAATAAAAGGAAGATGACAGCTTCCATGTTTGCCTGCATGACTATCACAAAAGCAACGGGGAGAGGAGAGAGTTTCACTGAGGACAAATGAGTGGTGCTTGAATACAGTCATCATGATCTGAAACCCACCATTATGCAGGCTAGGTGCTCAGCTACCCAGGTGCCAAAGTAAGCAGACGTGTTAAAATGTTCTGACAACAGCTTTTCTGTCTGCTTGGGAGGAAAGGGAGATTTTTGCTTATTTCTCTACCTTGCTGCAGACTCCCAGTTTGCCCTCCGCTCTGCTCCTTCAGACCCACTGACCTGCAAGAGCACACTTTGGGGAGGGCACAAATGTCTGAAGTGAGAGGGGAGAGGTGGTAAAGTGCCTCCCCCTGGCATGACTCTATTCACGTGGCTTAGGATCCAAACCATGGCTTCAGGTGGTCTGTCAACATCAACTTGCAAAACTTTCTGGAAACAGAAACATTAACCCCCTCCAAACTTTCTGGAAACAGAAACATTAACCCTCCACCACCACCAAAAGTCAATAGTTCTGAAATATTATCACCAAATATCATCATTTGAAAATCTTCTTATCACTTCTACTTTCCATCAGCTACTACTGACTACATAGGATGGTCTCAGACCACAGTTTAAAATGGGAACACAATAACCATGTAAAAAACACATGCTTCTCATTTCTGAGAGATGCCAAACTCACATTCTGTACTTCCAGAGGAAGATGCAGCCCATTCCTTTCACACATTTTTATTGACTTCTCTAAATATCTTTTGGCTTCAGGCTTTAAAGACCCAACGTCACATGTTTGCTGAAACATAAAACCATGATAACAATGATCTATTTTGTATCATCATATTTAAAAGCTTACTGAGCACTATAGGAGCAACAGCAAGTACTTATTACTTGAGTTCTTCTGTACAACAGAAATACAGAAATACGGTTTTCTACACTAACAATGTGGGGATCAAAATGCAATTCCACAGCAGCATCTTTTGCAGTTAGTTAATAGCAGTGTAAAAGCACTTCAAAGCATTCAAAGAATGTTACATTAATTATCTCGGTAATTGTCACAACAATCCTGTAAAGATGTGGAGCTAAAGCTTAAGACCACCAACTTAATTCACAGCTCAGAAATACATGAAGCTATTAAATCCATCCAATGGCCAATATTTCATTGCTATGTAAGATGCTCAGATGTGCAGTGGGTACACAACTTTAAACTGCCTTGAAGGAAATGTACTATATAGACTGATTTCAATTGAGATTCAGGCCTGGGTTTGGGATGGAAATGACATTGGTCACCCTGACAATCTTTTCTGGGACAGTTAATAGGAGGACTATGTTCCTACTGATTCCTTTGGTAATCAAAGTTACAGGAAAAACCCACAGACCATGGCATTTTTCTGGACAGGTTGGCTCAGTTGGAACTGTGGAGCACCATATTTCAGTGATTCTTCTTTTACTTTGCCTATAACTTCCAAAAAGTAATACTGAGGCAGCAATATTGGAGGAGGAACATTTATGCTGTAGGGTCTCACAGCAGTATTTGATTCCCACACTATCAAACTACATCTGCTAGGAAATGTCAACTGGCAATTTGGAGTAAGTTGCCACCTACATGCCGCTGACACCCAGATCTACTTCTGCTCAATGGATGTTTCAGTAATAGAATGGAGAAAGTAATAGAATGGATAAGGGCCATGGAAAAAAAACCTTGTCTAATGCTAATAATCTAGTCAATTATACCGGAACCTTTATGTTCAAGGACCAAAAAGACAGCCACTCCTGGATGGCTGGTTTGTAGAGGAGGGGCTGCAGGATCCTAATCCGTAGTATCTTCTTTCAGCTTCCACTAGTATTCAAGCTATGGCTGTTTCTTGAAAAGCATGACTCACCCAGACCAACACTCTGATCACAATGTTAGATTACTGCAATACACTTTGTGTTGGGCTACCTTTGACCAACTGGAATCTTTTACTGGTTCAAAACACAGCAGCCAGCCTATTGTCAGGGGCTGGATACAAGGAACAATCTGCATTGGGTGCCAGTTTGTTTCTGGGCACAATTGAAAATGCTTAAAACTAAAATCTAAGACCTTAAATGGCTTTAGGCTGTGGTCACCTTCTTCCACACCATCCAGCCTACTGGTTCTTTGCCTCATGCAAGATGAGGCAGATAACAACAAGTGATGGCATTTCCCTTTGGAATGCCCTTCCCCAGTATCTAGCTCACTGTCCGACTCTTGGCGATTCTATGGGCCAGCTCTCTCCACATTTTCCAATCTTGTACTGTTTCTTTGAGTTGTTCCATGCTAAGACTGGTGTCAACTTTTATGGTGTCTAGCCAACATGTTCTCTCTCAGCCCGTTTTCCTTTTTCCGCTAAACAATCCAAGTATAATTGCTTCTTCTAGTGAGATCTTCCACATGACATGGCTGAAATAAGTCAGTAGCAGTTTTATGATTTTTCCTTCCAATGACATGTCTGGTTCTATGTGCTCCAATACTTGCTTTTTTGTCACCTTTGCTGTCCAAGGAATGCACAGGAGACTTCTCCAGCACCACAGCTCAAATGAGTCGATTTTCCTCCTGTATTGCTTCTTCATGGTCCAACTTTTCAGCCATAGGTTGCTATGGGGAACACAATAGCACAGATTAATCTGCATTTGGTTGCTAAGTTGATGTCCTTGCTCTTCCATATTTGGTTCATGCTCATCATTGCTGTGCGACCCAGCGTGATTTGACGTTTTATTTCTGGACTGCATTTGCTGTTTTGGTTGCTCTGTGATCCTAAGAAAATGAATTTCCCCACACATTCAATCTCTTCATTGTCAACTATTATTCTGACATTTCTCTTCTTCTCGGTGGTCATAAACTTAGTCTTTTTGATGTTTAGGAAGAGGCCAAACTTCTCACTTTCATCTTTGATTTTCTTGATCAGGTATTCTAGGCCTTCTTTAGTTTCCAATAGGAGGGTTGCGCTGTCGGCATATCGAAGATTGTTGATATTCTTTAGATACCAGGCCAAAACATTTGGCTTTACCCATACTTTTAATGGAAAGGTTATCACTTCCTTTTTGGTTGTTTTTATGGCCTCTCTGTAGCTTGAGGGCTGTTTTCAATGTTCTCTACGGAATTTTATATTTGCTGTTTTATGCTGCTGGGTAAAATAATAATTTTAATGCTGATTTTATACCCTGGCAGCTTCTTTACTAGCAACTGCAATGTTTTATCTTTAGTTACTATCCTCTTACTGTTGTATCATTTTTGCATTGTGAGTTTTTCTCATCCAGTCATTGCCTAAGACATATTCAAGTTGTCATTTCTGATCCTTTTCTTCACAAATATGCACAGTACTGGTAGTATGTGAGAATGAATACAAGGCTAATAGGCAAATATTTGCTTTGCTGAACTGTAGATTGAAATCTGCTAGCTATTAAAACACACTGGGCTTTTCCACAGCCATTAGAAGAGTTTCATATGATGTTTCATCAGACAGCATTCAGATACAAAGGCACTTTTTAAGGAGAGACAAATTTGGCTTTAGCAGGCTGCAATTTTTATGCTCATACTTGGATGCAAGTTTCGCTGAAGAGATGAGGATAATGTTTAGACCAGTGGTTCAGCTGTTCAGAAAGTGGCAATTTAAAACTTTCAAACCCCATGTTCATATCCTTCAGGAAATATCACTGCATAAGGCATCCTTGGGAATGTGGAATGGTATCGCATAAACCTCGTCAGATACTGGAAGCTAAGCAGGGTTGGTGTTTGGACTGGGAGACCACCAAGAAGGACTTTGAAGAGGAAGACAAAATGATCTCTGAATGTCTCTTGCCTTGAGAACCTCAATGTGAAGTGACAGCACTTTACACATACAAGGCATCCCTGTAAGCTTTGCATATAGGTAGAGCTGGCTTAAAATTTTTCTTTTCTACGAATATATATATTCAATACATAGGACCAACAGACTTAAGTTACCAACATCTTTTTGAACAGGGCAGAACTGAGACTAGGAAGAAGAGATGGAGCCTACTGGTAAATCTTGAATATAATGGGTCTCTAATATAAGCCATAAGATTGCTTGGGTGACTATTGAGATCTGGTTCACTGAAGAAAATGAACTTTTCTCCCAAAAAAGTGTATTGACTATGGTTAGTCAGAAATTATATGCTGGCCAAAATAACTGATTCACAAAAAAGCACACTCCACAAAGTGGCAAGACTGAAAAGACACTGATCAACCAAAATTTTCCTTCCATTTTCCTCCACTAGTTTTAATCATGGTTAAGGATAGATTTTTACCCAGGATTTGAAGCTAGTTAAAACTCAATGTTGCCCTGACCTGGATAGCCCAGGTTGGTTTGTTCTCGTCAGGTCTTGGAAGCTAAGCATTAGGATCATTAGTATTTGGATGGGAGACCTCCAAGGAATACCAGGGTTGTGACACAGAATCAGGCAATGGTAAAGCACCTCTGAATGCTTCTTGTTTTGTAAACACAGGATTTACATAAACTGTGACTTGACAGCAAAACAAAAACCACAGTGCAGACCAGCGAGTAAAGGACAGGAGAATTTATTAAGAATTGGGAATATAGACTCCTACAACAGTGGCAATACAGAAGGCCTTCTCAAACTTCAGATGACTTCATAGTCCACAATAATTTGTTCAGTGTTTATAATCCTGAATAATATTAATAGGCTGCAGGGAGATTATTCAGGCCTGCAGCCCAAACAGCTTTCTAAAAGCTCAATCCTGTCTCAGCAATTACATTTTATTTATTTATTTAAATTAGTCCTATGTTGCCTTTCTACTCAATTCAGGATCCTCAAGGCAGCGAGCATTAAAAACAAAACAGTAAAACATTCCAGCATTTAAAATATACAGACACACACACACACATATATATAAACAAGTAAATAAAACATTATATAAACATATATAAACAAACAGACAGGGAAGAAGGCTAATAAGAATTAGTGAGGGAACATCCAACAAAATTATAGAGTCTTTACCCGGTGGCAGAAGACAACAGTAGAGGGAGACAGACATCACAACAAAGAAGACCCTTTCTTGGGTTGCCACCTGTCTGGCCTCAGATGGCGGGGGCAACTGAAGCAGGGCCTTTTAAAATGAACGGACTGAATGGGTCAGTTCGTATGGGAGAATTTATACCCCGCCCTTCACTACGTGAAGGAGTCTCAGAACGGTTTACAATCCTTTTCCCTTCCCCTCCCCACGACAGACACCCTGTGAAGTAGGTGGGGCTGAGAGAGCTCTCCCAAGAACTGCCCTTGAGAGAACAGCTCTGAAAGAACTTGTAACTGACCTAAGGTCACATCAGCAGGTGCATGTGGAGAATCAAACCCGGTTCTCCCAGATTAGAGTCCGTGCTCCTAACCACTACACCGAACTGGCTCTCTAAGGTACATTCATATGGAAGTAGGTGGTCCCTTCAACCATTCTGGCCCCAAGTCATATTGGGCTTTAAAGGTCAATACCAGCAGCCTGAATTTGACATTGGGCTGGATTCAGCCAGCTTTTGCACATAATTTCATTCCATACTACAATCACATCCCACGTGACTTCTGCCCACACATGTCCTATGACCCCCAGCATAAACGTCCCTTATTCGTCAGCTGAACAGCCAGATGGATGCAACCCATTATTTTATAAGATTTTGTCTAATCTTTTTATTAATTATAAAAGTAATTTAAGGGAACACACAGTGTGAGCTAGAATAAGCAGAGGCTTAAAATACAATTTCCTCCTCCCTAGGAGGTTATGTGGGTGGGAAACACCAGAGCATTTCTAAACATGCCCTTGCTAGCTTGTGTACGTGGCCACAAGAAATTATGTTATGTAATATCACAGATACGTTAAATATTCGAATTCTCTTGGTGGATTTATCCTTTACAATAATTTGGAATTTATTCTAAACTGTAAAAAATCCAGTGATAATTCCCCCCCACACACTTTGAAAATGAAGAATTCTTTTACAATGTGCAATGTCTCCACTGTTTTATAATACATTTTGGAGTCCACCAATGCCATAACATAATAACAAAGTAATCTTTAAATTATGCAGCCACCTTTGCTATGAGACATCTATAGTTCATTCCTGTTCTCTGCAACATGACTCTTAATCAAGATGTGGTAGTTTACTATTTTGGATTATGAGTGTGCCTGGTAGGTCAGTAGACTCAATAATCAAAAAACCAAAGGTGGAAGGAGGCAACTAAGTAGACTACTGATTAAGACATGTTCACTTAATTCTTGTTCTGTATGGCAAAAACAATCTGAATGGCTAGTCCTGGATTGACTTCAGGCAGGAAGTGTGGTATCCACTTTCAGTTTTTCTTCAGCCGAGGTCTCACAAGTCAAGCTTGGTTCTATCTCATAGTATGTATTGTCTTCAGTGAAATAGTATCCATTATCTAGGTTGTCACCCACTCTGGGAATGTCATTGTAATGAGCGAGTGAAACTCAGGCTGTCTCTCCTTGAGGATAGTCTGATTATTCCTTCTGCCTCTTTGATGATTCTCCATGTTTCTCATTCCCCATGAGAAGATTTCCAGTTTCCCAAACTCACTGTGGCCCATCTCAAGCCTGCAACCAAGCTCCTTTTGTAATCCAGTCACAGTGCCAAGTATTATGTGATTTTTGCATGCAGCAGACCTACAGATAAATCTAGAATTTTTGGTCATGAATGAAGAGGCAAGGAGTTGTGGATGCAAACTATTGTACTTAAACGGATAATTGTGAATTGATGCATGGAGTAAAAGGCTAGACAAAAATAATCATCAGTGCATCATTCCCAAAATAATGGAGAGGATACCATCAAATACAAATCAGCCTACAAATCACTAGTTGTGTACATAGATGTAAATTAATAAAATATTAATTCAAGAAGAGACAGGGTGAAGTACTCACTTGCAGAGGCTAAGCTGAACACCTCCATTCAGTCATAAACATAAAAACAGGAACAGTGATTAAATGACTTTTTGGGAAAGCACCTCTAGGCAACTGAAGATCACCCATTTTAAATAAAGGCATCCTGGCCAAGCTTTGTGAAAGTGATGGGTCCAATGAACAGTGAAGAAGTATCACAAATCTGACTTGCCCATCATCAAGACTAGAAGCAACCTGATGATGGGTTAATACTCTAAAAATGGTTACACAGTAGAGAACCTTAGATAAGACTTGGACCCTGATAAAAAGAAATTGTAAAAAATTAAAAACAAAAAAAATCTGTAACAGTCTAAGGGTGACAAATGCTGCAAGAAAACCAAAATGTAACACATGCAACGTAATCACAGTTTCCTGTGTAGGAAACTCATTGTGTGAGAAGCACAAAAAGCTACATTTGCAGTAATTTAAACAACATATTCCAAAACCATGCATCTTGCTAAACTGTAAGCCTGTCAACAGTAACCTGTATCCTACCACTTCACTATGCAAAACTCTAGCCCAAGGAGCCTTCTACCAACTAAGGCGGCTTTACCTCCATCATAAGAACTTCCTCCATTCCTTATGTAGAATACTGCCCACTGTATTTATCATAGAACAATGTTTAGCAAAGAACAGGCACTTTAATAATAGTGGCGAATAACATACATTAACAGCTGATGCTGGGGAAAATAAATCTGTAACATGCCCAAATTCAAGCCTCCATTTGTTAGATGTTGGGAAGTAACGTGAATACACGTGCTATGGTTGTGTTATAAAACATGGAGACCAGGGTAGGAGCACGTAGGCACACTTTTAAATATCATTTAAACTGCTGGAGAAGAAAGCATAGATAAAGGAGAATGACAGTAAAAATGTGTTTCATGCACACGTGATCACTTGAAGCTGCCTTATACGGAATCAGATCATTTGTCCATCAAGATCAGTATTGCTTACTCAGACTGGCAGTCTGGGATCTCAGGCCCATGTCTTTTTTAATCACCCATTACCTGATCCTTTTCACTGGAAGATATCAGGGATTGAACCTGAAACCTTCTACATGCCAAGAAGATGCTTAACCACTGAGCATGTAATATAAATGTTGCTCAGTGGGAGAAATATACAACACAATGTTATTACCTAAATGTGTGCAAATTTCCCCAAATACATAAGAACATAACAAAAGAAAAGCTCTACCGGATCAAAGCAGTGGTCCATCTAGTCCAGCATCCTCCTTTACAAATAGGTCAACCAGTTTGCCCTGGAGGGCCAGCAAACAGGACATAGAAGCCAAGGCCTTCCCCTGATGTTGCCTCCTAGCATTGGGTTTCAGAGGTCTACCTGCCTCTGTACATGGAAGTTTCCTTTACTCACCTTGGCTAGTAGCAACTGATGGACCTATCCTCCATAAATACACAGGAACTATATATAATTATACCCCACCTTTCTTCTGTCATGGACAGCAGCAGTTTAGATAGCCAGAAGTTCTACTTTCCAGACATTGATCAGATCCAGATTGCTATCCATGGGTAATTGTCTTCCTCATTGCTTACCTGTAAATGGACAATCTTTTGGAACACATCTTCTCTCATGCTCATCTCAACATCAAAATGAGAAAGCCTTTTATCAGCATATGTGCTTGCTGCACGCACATCTTTGTCAGGAGAAACATGCTGTGGGAAATCCAATATGCTTCTTTCCACTATTAAAAAGAAAAAACAAAATAACAAATGCACTAGGTAGCAACAGTGCAACAACAGTAGAAATGAGCCCAACTTAATCCAGTTAATGAAAGAGATTTTCTAAAGCTCCTTAGATAACAGTTTGAATGTTTTCTAAGAATTCAAGGTAACATAAACTAAAGTTGATAATATGCTGTAATTAATGGAGACAAGAAAGGGCTCTCCAAAAATAAGTACAAAGAACAGCAGGTATAAAAAAGATTTTACAGAAAATGCCCTTTGTGCAGAAGATAATATATAAATAGGTGAGCATTTTATATGCCTATCCTGAAAATTAAAATAAAATTAGAATACAACAATCAGAAGTTTTAAGAAGCAGATCTTGAAATGAAGCTGTACATTCTTCTTGGATATGCCCTTCTATTACAGAAACAGAAATTGGTGTGCTCCAAATTCTCACTAAATATGACCAAGGCAGGCCATTTAGCCTTTCCAGTTCCATCCCCCACAAAACTCCTGTCCACTAATACATACCATTCATTTACAGAATCACCTACTAATTAAGAATCATGACAAAGAGAAAGATCTCCACCTGCTGGGAGTTATTTTCAGACCTTTTACACAAAATCACTAATTTAACTAACAAACACAATCGAAAGTATGAACATTTGTATTTATTATTTACCACATTAGTATCCTGCACTTCCTCCAAGGTGCTCAAGGCAGCATATTTTCATATCAACAATCCTGTGGTTGTGGTTAGGCTAAGAGACACAAGGTCACCTGCTAAACTTCCTAGCCGAGGATGGACGTGAACCTAGGCTTCCCTCATCTATGTGTTCTCCGCTTAGTCCTAAACAGCCCCGTAGCTAGGGTTTTTGGGGGGAGGGGGCCTTGGGGGCCCCACCAGCTAATTAAATCAAAGGCTCCCGGGCAAGGGGGGGTCTGCTTGGCGTGCACCCACACAGCCCCCACTAGAGCCTTCCTCTGAGGTGAGCCAGAATCCCAATGTTAATAGACACTAAGGCTCCTCAGAGGTCTAGCAAAGCTGCTGTGTTTTTTTTTTTTAAAAAAAGGAGAGCGGGGATCAAGCTTCCTCCCTCCTTCCCTGAGCCTGGCAGAAAATCCAACAGGAGGAGCGAACTGCTGCAATCCGACCAATGTGTGTGATACACCACCGGTTGCTCTTGGGTCCTAAGGAGACTCAGCTCATCGCAGTTGAGCTCATATTGGGAGATGCCGGCTCATGTGAGGCGATCGATCAGGGGGTGAAGCTGAGGATTGGGGGAGGGGCCCACAAAAACAGCGGGTGGGCCGGGCCCCACGGGCCCCACGCTGGTCCTGGTCCTAAATGCTTCCACTTTCTGAGACTTCAGCCAGTGCTTTCAAGATTGTTCTCTGTTCCCAAGAGAGATGATGGTAACATGCTCTAGGATGCCAAATTCTGCATCACAGCAGATACAGTGGGGTTGAGAATGCTCCATGAAGTCTGCACGCACACACAGAACTGAGAATTCAGTTTCCAATCTAACCCATAGAACAGGGGTCAGCAACATTCTATCATTAAAGAGCTAAACGATGTCAAAATCCAGAACAAGACATTTGCATATTTGCCTATTTGCATAGCTTAATCATCCCATCAACTATTAGTACTGTTAATAAAACCAAATGGTTTCTGCACAGCCCACGCTCTTGATTGCTACAGGGTCACTTATTAGGGAGCGGCATATCTGAGGTCTCCCAATAAGTAATGATAAAAGCAATTCAAACAGCATTATAGCATCCCACATGACCCTCCAATATATCTTAACTTAAAAGATTTGAATTTCTTTTGTAAAATGCCACATTTGGCTTCAGACCCCTGCTGTTCCGCCAGGCCTTTGGCTTCCCCTGCTCAAGAGACCATGGCACTATTTACATCTTGGGCACCTGGAGTGACTGATCTGTTCAAGCAGAACGCACCAGTCCACCCTGGCATGAGCCCAAAGAAGAAGAAACTATTCACTGGGCTGCCAGTAGGTATTTAAATTAGTCCACTAAATTTTTAATTGTTTGAATTAATGTTTTAATGAACTCTCCTATTTAAATATGTATGGTTTTATTGCTGGATGATATGTTGTAAGCCGCCCTGAGCCTGCTCACAGGGTAGGGTGGGGTAAAAGTCCCAAAAATAAATAAATAAATACATAAATACAGAGCCCAGGGTGATTAGAAACTCAGCTGAAATTTAATCACATACTATGCATCATAATAGAACTGTAGCTATTACTATATTCAGCTCCAAGCAGCTGTACATAAATTCAAATCTCACGAGTCTAGCTTCTAATATCCTCCCCTTCTGGTGCAAATGGAGACTAATATTAGACATGTCACACTTACCTGAATACTCCACTTCTATATCTGCTAAAGCCTGTACAGTGTTTTCATACGTGACCTGTTCCATATCAAGCATCCCCACACTGTCATATACTTGCTTTGTTTTCCTGATAAGCTCTTCAGTCTTTGTTCTAATCTGGTCTGGCTGCAGGTCCCATTTCAACACATTTCGGTCTGCTGCAGAATAGGATGAGGCCTTGAGATTGGTAGTAATCTCTGTTCCTAAAGTCATTCTGAATAAAATCCTGCGGCCACCTGCTCTGCAATTAAAAACAAACAAATAAACACACAAGCACAAAAAGCACGACTTATGGCAGAAGGCCCAGAGGGGAGAGGAGTGGAAGTGGCACAAGCAGCTGTACCTACTGAAGGAGAATATAGGAAGATGGCGGCTAGTTATGGGTAGAGCTTTGCAAATCTGGAGCATCTTAGTGATGACTGGGTCACGGATACGGGGAAAGGGGTAGCATGGACTAGGAAGCACAGCCAGGAGGACACTGTGGATCAAAGGCACTGTGGATCAAGAGGGGATCAAGATAATTAAGGGGGGGGGAAGTATTTAGGGAAGCAATAAACAGGGCAAAGCAGCTTCAGATGTGATAAGTTCTGTCCTGGGGAGGAGGGAGGAAATTTTTCAGCTCCCTCTAACAGGGCAAAGCAGCTTCAGATGTGATAAATTCTGTCCTGGGGAGGACATTTCTTGTAATTTGTTTTATCGAGGTTAATTTGCTTCTAAGCATTCAGTAGATACTGCTCCTTTATTTTTCCCATTTAAAAAAAAGCACAAGGGCTAAATAAACACTATCGTTCTCATGAAACCACATCTGATGCTCCAGAATAAAGAGTCCTACTAATGAGGCTGGGGAGAACACCAACCACAGATTCAATTAGACATACCGGGGTTTTTTTGGTATTTCTGTGTGTGCCTGGAAATCATGGTGACTTCTGGATGTTTCAGAGACATGGCTTGGTATTTGCTTGCCTCTGCATCCCAGCCCTGGTATTCCTTGGCGATCTCCCTTCCAAGTACTTGCCAGGGTCGGCCCTGCTTAGCTTCCAAGATCTGACAAGACTAGGTTTGCCTGGCTATCCAGGTCAGGGCTAATTAGACATACTTATGACAACCATTTTTATGATTTAGGTCACTGTGAGAATCTAGTAATTTAAAGCACAGCTGAAATTTAATCTCAAAAATAGACCTCCAGATCCTCGGAACTTAACCAACTGAAAGTCAATACTAATGATGCAGTCAGAAGTAAAACAAGTGAACTGTTTCCTTAACAAAGTAGTTTTCTAATATGCAAAACAGCAAGTGAAGACAAATATCATAAAATGCAAAAAGATGGAAAGGCCACTGCAAATGCCCCATTATGTAAGAGTAACAACAATCATTCATGCAAAGTAAATAAAACAAAAAAACACCAATAGAAACAAAACTTAACATAGCCTCCCCAAAAGCTACTTCCATAGCAATCCTGGTAACCGCACTAGCCCTATCACAGTACCCTTGTATGGAATATACTGAACATTATGTGGTGACGGAAAGGATGCTAAGACAACATCATTGGGTCCAGCCTGCATCCCCTTCCTGTTGGAATGCACAAGCCCACTCCCCAGATAGAACCCCAGAGCCTTCCTTGCCAGGGGCCTCTACAGCCCTGTGGTCAAGAGGGCAGCTAATGACACCTGCAACCCCAACCTACTAGATGCCCCTCAGACAACGCAGCCTGCAAGTAATCTTTTTGCCAGAAACAGAGCTAAGGCCAGACTAAGAATGAAGGGGAGTGGGTTTCTGGTGGGTGTTTCTACCTGCAGTCTTTACATAATACTTTGCACAGTCAGCCAAGGCCAACTATACAGTTGTTTCACATTTTCACCAAAATTCTGCACTCTTAGAAATGTCCCAACTGGGCACCTGATTGTTTGTGATACCACAAAGAATGGAACAGGTAAAAGCGTAGCAGTGTACTCTGATACCTGTTTATCTGCTTCATTGGTACCCAGCCTTTCTCACAAATGGGGCCCCAAAGGAGCTTACACTGTCCCGCTCTCTTCCATTTTATCCTCACTACAACCACATGCGGTAGGTTAAGCCAATGCTCCCTCTAAGCTGTGGAGTCATGAGCAAAAATTCTGCTTTGTGAGCTACTGGCATTAAAGTTGTGAGCGAGCGATTTGGCTACTGCATGAATTAAGTTTGCTCTGGAGCCATCCTTCCTGAGCTAAGACAAAAATGTGTGAGCTGGAGGCTAAAAAACTGTGACCTAGCTCACACTAAACTCCGCTTAGAGAGAACATTGGTTAAGGCTGAGAGTATGTGATTGGCCCAAGGCCACCCAGCAAGCTTCCATGGCACAACACGGAAGTTGAACCTGGTTTTCCCAGATCCTAGTCCAAAACTCTAACCCCTATACCACATTTGGATCTGTGCCTTTTACCCTGGTAATATACCATGATTGACTGTTGAGTTAGTTGGAATCCTATCCAAGGGAAGATATATTGGGAGGCCCTTGTTGGTAGTGTTCTACTTATGTCTTTTGCCAACATAATATTATGCCATTATTGAGGGTGGGACCAACCTGAGTTATTTCAGACTATGAACTGAGCTTTGTTCTCCCCCTCTACCAGCCATCACACTTCCAACTCTGCCTAGATCTTCTCCCTGTGTCAGTTCCACAGGGCCTGTATAACGGAGCTCTTCCGCCAGGCTTTTAAATAAGGTCCCGCCTCAATCGTATGGCCCTGGCCCTAGCCCTGGCCTGATTATCAACTGTGTCAACAACTGGCCCTGGACTGATTATCAACTGTGCCATTATTGGTACCAAGAGTACCAACGGCGCCACCAACCGAGGCTCTATAGCTGGGCGTGAGCCGGTGGACAGTGTTCAGTCGATAGTCGATATCAGAAGATTCGCCATCTTTTAATATGAGTTGTATGATTTTATATGGATTGTTTTAATGGAATTTTAATGTATTTTTATATATGTTGTTAGCCCCCTTGAGCCTGCCGAATGGCGGGGAGGGCGGGATATAAATGTAAATATAAATAAATAAAAGATTTCACAGTGATCTTATCCCTGCCCAGTAGGAATAAGCCAGAGACAGGATCACACTCTGAGGCTTTCGTTTGTAATAAAGACCTGTGGGGAAATTCCAGCTGTTTCTGAAGGAAGTTCACAGAAGTCCTGCGGGCACCTCAAGGTCTAACAACATTTATTCTAGTATGAACTTCCAAGAGACAGAGCTCACTTATTCAGATGCTGTGTATTTCCTTTTCACAGTATTAGAAGAAATGAGCTCAAACTCACAAAACCTCATAATGGAATAAATGTTGTCAGTCTTTAAGGGGCCACTGGGCTTCTATTTTGTATTGTTACAACAGACTAACACGGCTACCTCACTGGAATTTTCTGCAGATGAAACACGTGTAATTAACCGATATGCATATGTGGAAGAGACTACTGTTACCCTCCCATGAGCTCACCTGCTGCTCTTCCACCTGCTGGTCGTAAGTGGTCTAAGCACCATTCATGCACAAACATTTAACATTAACAGACTACTTTCTCCTGTCTCCAGCAGCCCATTACCAAAAAGTAACTGTTCATATGGCTTGATAGAAGCCATGCTAAAGATGCTGACAGCAGTTTCGGTACAAACAAGTAGCAATGCATTATTTATGCCTCTTTTGAAAGTGAAATTTTCATTAAGAGGCAACCTATAGGGGCTCCCTAAATGTCTATAAATTGTCATATAAGACATCTGCCAATCCCTGATGTATCGGATATATAACACCTTTGTTCTTATGAAGTAGGTATGCCATTGAAATTAAAGGGTTAGCTGTTGGTGAAAGAAGATTTCAAAATATACCTTACAGATATATTTAACTGGCTCCTAAAACGAGCGGCATCAAAAATTCCACTGCTAAAACAAAATGTAACTCATTGGAAAAATGAACTATGCACAGGAATGGTTTAATTTATTTAATTAAATATTTCTATCCCACCTTGTTTCCATGGTCTCAAGGCAGCTTAAAACACAATGTATTTATTTATGTTATTTATATCACACCTTTCTCTCCTCAATGGGCTCAAAGCAGCTTACCTTGTTCTCTCCTCCACTTTATCCTCACAACAATCCTGTGAGGTACGTTAGGCTGAGAGTGTATGACTGGCGCATGGTCACCTGGCAAGCTTCCATGGCAGAGTGGGGATTCAAACCTGAGTTTCCCAGAGCCTAGTCTGACACTTTAACCACTACACCAAGAGGAACAATCCTAAGAAATGTATTTTTATTTATTTTATTAGATTTTTATCTCACCCCTCCCCCAGAATGGGGCTCAGGGCGGCTCACAATATGACAATACAGTAACAATAATAACATAGTTCTAAAAAAATGCAATTCATTTAATATACAGCTTTTGGCATAAAAATCCACCATGTTGTTACTACAGTCCTCCAGAATTACGTTACTGGAATGCCTGCCGGGACAACTCTATCGTTACATGCCCTGCAGAATGCAGACAGGTCCTGCATTGTACGGGTCTCTTCAGACAGGGCATTCTACCAGGTCGGAGCCACGATGGAGAATGCCCTCACCCTTGTTGCACTCATATGGGCAAATTGAGGGCCAGGCACCACCATGTGTGGCTGAACGAAGACACCGTGGGAGGTCATAATGGGAGAGGCTTAGTGCTTAGTTCTTGTGGCCCTTTCTTACACGCCCAGGGAAATGCGGATCGCCACTTTGGGGTCAGGAAGCAATTTTTCTCCAGGCCAGTTTGGCTGGAGATCTTGGAGGTTTTTTGTCATCTTCTGGGCATGGAGCAGGGGTCACTGGGTATGTGTGTGGGGGAGGTATTTGTGAATTTCCTGCATTGTGCAGGGGGTTGGACTAGATGATCCTGGAGGTCCCTTCCAACTCTATGATTCTAGGCAGTCCTTTGGTAGGATGGTTTCAGACCATTTAAGGCTTTAAAGGTTAACAAGAGCACCTTAATTTGACCCAGAAACCAACAGTCCCCTATGTCATATCCTACACAGTTCCCAAGAGCACCTTGATCTTTAGCAGTGACCTTTCAAAAGATGAAGGGAGATTCAGAAAGAAAGGCATGTTGGGAAAAATCCCTTTCTTTTATTTATTTACTATATTTATAACCCACCTTTCTCACTGAGACTCAAGGCAGAATACACAGTGTAAATCTATACAATCAATATGATGAGACATCTAATAATCAATGTACTAGGATTACAGAAATCTGAACAACCATAGCATATTAGGCATGATACACAGTGCAGATACAATACAGAAAAAATGGTATTACATCCATAAAAATAATGCAGAATAATACATGCAGCCAAGAGAAAATATGTCCTGTACAAAGTGGTATAGTCTGCAGTCTTTCCCTTTGTGAAGCACCTTCCTGAACCGTTCTGTTACAATACAGCCGTATTATATTTATAGAAAGGCCCTCCTGACACAATACAATTCAATTTTACATAGTTCACAGAATGATGGAAGGCAGGACCTACAGAAGACCCTGAACAAATGACTGAAGCTGTCATGGCAGATCATAGGGGAAGAGCTGATTCTACAGATGTGAAGGTCTAAGGCCTTGCAGAGCTTTGTATGAGGTAGGAAGTACCTTGAATTGAACCCAGTAAGTACAAGCTTCAAGCTACAAGCTACAGCTTCAAGAGGGGATTGGATAAACATATGGAGCAGAGGTCCATCAGGGGTTATTAGCCACAAGGTATACACTATGTAAACAAATATATCAGAATTGGAGATTGATGTGTAACTGTACCCTTCTTAATTGTGGAATTCTGAGAGTAATGAACTGAGACCCTGTTGTTACACTCCATCCATCTCCTCTCAAGCATGGAGGTAACAGCATCCTTTTCTTTAAGATGGGTTGATTGGTTGTGCAGTGTCACCAGACCAGAGAAATACAATCCAATCTACCATTTCAAATTACATTACATTCTACTATTCACTGCATTGCATTACAAACACTATTCCAATTTACTATTCCAAATAAGAAATACAATAAAATAAAGAGGATGTATGGCTCTTCATGGTGAGAATACAGATGTAAGGACAGAATGAGAGTCGCATACATACTGAGATAAGAAACCAATATCCCTGTTAAGTCCTGGGGATGGTTCTGAGTGTTGTAATAACTTGTAATTCAACATTTTCCCTTTCCAGTCTGTTCCTGAAGTTCCTTTGCAATAAGGAAAGGCAAACTTGACTATGATCTTTCCAAAAAGATTGTACTAAACCAGGTTTTGGAAAGATCTTAGCAAAATGAGAGGAAAAATGAAACGCGAACTATTAGGGGACAATATCACATGGGTGTAACCAAAGAACTCACTGTGGTTTGGATACCAAACCAAAGCAAACCCTCTGAGTGGAAGCAGAATTCTGTCTTGACATTTTGCTAAATAAGATGGCTTAACAAGCACGAAAAAATGAGGAGGAGGAGGAGGAGATTGGATTTATACCCCGCCCTTTACTCAGAGTCTCAGAGCGGCTTACAATCTCCTTCCCCTCCCCACAACAGACACCCTGTGAGGTAGGTGGGGCTGAGAGAGCTCTTTCAAGAACTGCTCCTGAGAGAACAGCTCTGACAGAACAACCCTCTGAGTGGAAGCAGAATTCTGTCTTGACATTTTGCTAAATAAGACGGCTTAACAAGCACGAAAAAATGATTTCCATGTTTTCCCAGTCACCGATTACTATGCGGTCAGTGTTTACTAACAATATGAATACAAGGAATATCAATCTGTTCACAGGAGCTCAGGAGTTCACAGGAGCATAGTTCTTGTGTATACGAGTTACTAGTAAGGCTGAAATTAGGGTCCCAGTTCTGGCTTCATTAACATGGCCCTCCACGATTTCCTCCCCAGAGTCACTCACTTTAAATCTCTGGATGAATCTTAACAGTCCAGCTGGATTGCTAGCATTCCTTTCACTGGGGCAAGGGCCATGATAGCATGGGTACATTCTGGGTTCAAGGCAGAAATTAGTACTTTTGGAAGCCCAAAGGCCTTGCATGCTTAATTCTCTCAATATTAGGGCTAATTCTTTCAGCCTCCCTTACACAAAATACCTGACCATTTATTTTAATAACTCTTTCACCAAATCTACACATCAGCTTAGTATTTGCAACATTCAGGTATAATTGTTTCTATGCCTACTTCACATAAATTAGCCTCTCTCTGAACTACTAGCCTAAGACTGCATCCACGCACCATGAGATATTTGCACGAATGATGCTGTATAGCAGTAATTGGCAACTGGATTTTCCTGTGCAGACAACACAGTCCAGTTGCCAAGTACTGCATCAGTACAATAGCACCATGTGGAGTGATGTGTGGATTCAGCCAAGTTTGCAAACAGGTCTCTCAAAAACAAATTTCCTCAATAACCCCTACAGTAATTAACTACAAAAAGCATACATCATCCTGACCTGGATAGCCCAGGCAAGCCCAATCTCATCAGACCTCAGAAGCTGAACAGTACTTGGATGGGACACCTCCAAGGAATACCAGGGCTGGGTCACAGAGGCAGGCAATAGCAAGCCATCTCTCTGAAACATCCAGGTCCCACTAGTGGTCACCAGAAGTCAACCATGACTTCCAGGCATACACACACACACAAAATACTCACCATAGATAAATAAGTAGACATATATATTATCCAACCTAATGCTTCCACTGATCTCTTAAATTCAGAAGTTTACAGCTATTGGAATCATAACCCATGGACAGAAGCATCTGTTGGAAACTGCCTACATTATAATGGGACAGGCAATTGCCTACAAAGGTTTTATGTGATAATAAACAGATTTCAAAGACGTCCCCTTGCATTGCTGGGAGGGCCCCCCCCACCTGTATAACTGTTGCATATAAATAAGAGGAAATAGTCTGTTCATTCAGGAATGGAAGGGAGTGGAATCTTCATTGGTTGGCAACCATTGAAACCTAATGCGTATGGCTATAAAGGTTAAAGGTATGAATAAGGAGGATGGTTCCTTGTTCAGTAGTTATAATGTTGAGGAGAAAAAGCGGTGTGAGAAAGCAGGCCACATTTTTCGTTGTCTTGGAGGGGAAAAGGCATTCGAGGAGGCAGAAACGGATACATGCAAAGTGGTTTTACACTCAGAAAGGAGGGCCTAGCCTCGGCATCAGTGTCTTTTTTCCCTCCGGTGCTTGCAAACAAAAGAGACCACAGTGTGCAGCCCAGAAGAGATGCGGGCAGTTTCCCTCCGCAGCCCTTCAGAACCACAAGCACCTATTTAGATTCTCGTCTCCCTCCCCCCGTCGCCTCGTTCCTTTCAGGTGAGGAAGAAACCGAATACCTGCAAAAGCTCCGGCCCGCTAAGACGCCCAAGAGCAGCATGGAGAGCTGGCAGGGGACGGGGAGACCGGCGAGCAGCCTTAGTCTACTGCTGCCGCGCCAATCAAGCCAGCCGCTCACGGCTTGCCCCACGCGTGCCGCCCGCAGCGGCTCTGCCTCACCCGCGCACACCAGCCCGCAGCGGAGTTGAACCAGCGAATAGCCGCGGCGGCGCAGTCACTTCCGCCTGGCAGGTTTTGCGCGCGCGCCCCCCTGCAGCCTCGCGCCCGCCCGCGTTTCCACACGAACGATAACAACGCCGCGGGAGCGAGCCGGGGACTCGAAGGCGAGAAGTTTGTGCAGGCAGAGCGTAGCAGCCGTAACTGCGTTTCGACGTGTGGTGGAGGACCAGGCCGAGGAAGGGAAGAAAACAGACAGCCGTCGCTTCGCTCCCCTTCTTCTTCTTCCTCCTCCTCTTCGTTTGCACGGTAAGGGTAACGGCTGCTGCCCTTCTTTGCATGGATGGGGTCCGCTGCAGAGCTACACGAAAGCTTAGGTTGTTCCGCTGCAGAGTCTGCTGCTGTCGCCCGCCGCCTTTCCATAGGGAAGGGAATGTGTGTATCGCAAGGGTTGAAGAATGCAGAATAGGTCAAAGAGACCTCCTTTTTTCCTTCTTTCGGGAAACTGCTGGACATCCTCAGTCCCCGTCAGGTGGGCCATGACTCCCCCCTTCCTTTTAGATCTGGTCTGGCCCGTTAAGTCAGGGTGGACACCTCTGAGCTGTGGAGAAGATGCTCGAGATGAGCTGGTTTGGCCGGGTTCCCGAGCTAGGCGTGTGTTGGGAGGGTGTCTCCTCTCTGTGTGTGTGCATTTAAATAGACGGAATCACACTCGGTTTAAGTACTCTGATCCGTGAAACTGTTAATCTGCCAAATGTAGTATATAGCGCATATGTGGGTGAAATCTGGAATACCTATCAAAAAGCAATCCCAAACAGTGGCGATTGAAATTATAGCACAGGCCAGTTATATAACCCCATATGGGAAATGTAAAATATTTAGGCAGGGATGCTCTGAATCATCTACTCTCTAGCATTTGCCTCCAGAGGGCTCTTGCCACCATTAAAACGAGATACAATATGTTTTGATATATGGCAGCACTTTAATCTTCTTCCATTACTTGAGAGCTTTTTGTAGCTCATTCAGATGTTCAGCAACAGCTGAGATGTGTAAGCCAAAGCATGTTGTTAGTGTTTTCAGCATTGTCAATAAAGGGTTCCACCCTCCCGAATGTAAATGGAAAAGTATTGTAAGGGAAAGTGGCAGCCTGAGAAGTTAAATTGAAATACTTGCATAAAGTTATATAATTTCAGAAAAGATGCTGAATGCAAATGAAGCTCTGAGTCAGCACCATATCACTAATCACAAGTTTGCATTGAGGTCACCATGTGCTAGTTTTCATCCTAAGGTGTAGGTCCATGTTAGGAGAAGGTGGCAAGATGATTATCCTGTCATTCTTAAGTTTGGAATGCAGGTTACTAGATTCAATTGCATAATGATTTTTAAAAAAAATTGAAATGATTTTGAACCTTGAACACAAAGTCTTGTGGTGTGTTGCCCATACAGTAGTAGTAGATGGTAGATGCTGGAGATGTGAATTATTCCCCCCCCCCCCCCCACTTGATATTTGTACATTGTGAGAATAAACTTTGCCAGCCTGAGGCCCAGGTAGTTACATATATGCAGGTTTCTATAATATGGTGGCTAAGAAGAAGAGACTATGATATTGGGTTTATACTCCGCTCTTCATTACCCGAAGGAGTCTCAGAGCATCTTACAAATCTCCTACCCTGTGAGGTAGGTGGGACTGAGAGGGCTCTTGAGAGAACTGCTCTTAAGAGAACAGCTCTGAAGAACTTGTGACTGACCCAAGGTCACGCCAGCAGCTGCATATGGAGGAGTGGGGAATCAAACCTGGTTGTCTCAATTAGAGTCTGCACACTTAACCGCTACACTAAACTGGCTTGTTTGAACAGCAAGCCAGGAAGCTGATTTTTGGGGGTTCAAACAGTCAAACTCTGTTCTTTGAACCCTGTTTGGTAATTTTTGTGCATTGTTAAAAATGTGGCAAAAACCAGGAGAAGAATAGATTTAGCAATTCAAAAGTTTGTGTACTATGGTAACTAAAAGTGCCATCATAAACATAATTGCATCCTTCTGAGTCCATTGAAGTTATTGGGTTTCCACTAATAAAGCTGTGCTGTTAAGTTTCCTCCCCCCCCCTTCATCTGTTAGAACTGGAGAGGGGAATCTCTCCAAATGAGAGAGGAGGTGTGTTGAAACATATGGAACCATAAATGTATTTTTAAGTACTTAGCTATCTACTTCCAGTCATTAAACAATGGAATCCAATCCAAATGTTGTAATTCCTAATCAGGGTCTTTTTGAAAGAAAATTAAATGCCAGATAAGCACAGAGAAATCTAATCTAAAAAAAAGTTTTCCAAATTAGCCAAAATAATTTCTTTTTAATTCTCTTTTTCCCTTAACCGAACACATTTTGGGCGTGTGTGTGTGAGAGAGAGAGAGAGAGACTGACTCAAAGTAAATAGTAGAGCAGGGCGATCTCAATGTAAAGTGTGCTTGTCATAAGAATCCCCCCTCCCTCCTTCCCTCCCTCTGAAGAAGTGTACCTGCACATGAAAGCTTATACTTGGAATATAACTTTGTTGGTCTTAAAGGTGCCATGGGACTCCAACTTTGTTCTCGCTCATGTGCTCTCTCTCACCCTTTCCTTCACTTTGTTCTCGCTCATGTGCTCTCTCTCTCACCCTCCTTCGAGGGGAGGAGACCTCGGCCAACGGAGGAAAGAGAGGCTTGGCTTTGTATCTCTCCAGCATGATTGAGGGAGCTGGGTGAAAGTAAGCTATGATGCAGCAGCGGCAGCCCCAAAGAAGGAAGCAGGAGAGAGCTAGTTGCTTGTGGGCCAGATACGAGCCCTGCAGCAGCCAATTCCAGCCCGCAGGCCATATGTTTGAGACCCCTGGCTTAGACAGTGGAGGGGTTAGAGGACTTTGACAAAGTCTTAGACAATTTCGTCTCTAAGGATAATTGGGTCTCCCTCCTCAAAGTAGGAGGCAAGGACTTCTTCCCAATACAGTTGGGTGGAATGGCCCACGGAAGAGTGGGAAACCCTGGATGAACTGAGGCAGTGGGAAAGCTCAACCATATGACTCGACTGCACTTTGGAGGAGGCCATATCAGTAGCTGCCGATTTTGGTGGGAAAACCTCTGTGCCACAAGATGGCAGATTTTCAGGCTCTGTGTTAGAAACCTGGCAAGGGCAGTTGGAGAGACAGAACTACAAACACCTTCCCTCAGAAACAGCTGCTGCAGCCCTACTACCACGGATGTATGGTGGGAACCAGGGGCCAGGGGAGGCTAGTGGAGGATGCGAAGCTGAATGGTGGCATGGCCAAGATGGGGAGGAAGAGGTTTAGTTTTGTTGGGAAAATCCCTGTAACAAGGGAGAACAATGTAAGACTGGATGTCTCCCAGAGGCACAGGAGGTACACATAGAAGAGTCTAAGGGCTAAAGGGGGTGTTTCCGCAGTTGCCCCCACCTGCACATAGGTAGACAGCCCTGGAGAGCCAGGTGGAGGAATCTATATTCCTAGGGGGGGCACAGTACCAACATACTCTAAAGGGCATGACTGGGACAAATACCAGTATCATGTTCTGCCCTTTCTTTCTTCATTCCTCCCTCTTTCTGGCAGAAAATACCAAGATCGGCTACCTAGAAGAAGAAGAAGAGAAGAGATTGGATTTATATCCCGTCCTTCACTCAAAGTCTCAGAGCGGCTTACAAACTCCTTTCCCTTCCCCTCCCCACAACAAACATCCTGTGAGGTAGGTGGGGCTGAGAGAGCTCTGACAGAAGCTGCTTTTTTTAACAAACATTTTTATTGCTTTTTCTATTCTACAAACCTACAGGGTCAAGGGAAGGGAACAACCTAAAACTACAAGTAGCAAGGGTCATTAATACATAAATTTGAAATAATCGATATTTCCCTATTACT
Source organism: Gekko japonicus (assembly GCF_001447785.1). NCBI lineage: Eukaryota > Metazoa > Chordata > Lepidosauria > Squamata > Gekkonidae > Gekko > Gekko japonicus. The sequence goes on from NW_015160213.1 coordinate 714,763, forward strand.
CAGTAATACATGAGAGTTAATACTATGCAAATATGAGCAAACAAAATCTTGCTTGGCTAAAGTGTGTGTTTCTTAGCTTTAAGATAACTAGTTTATAATAAACATTAGACTTTCGAAGTTACTCTATTTTGCTTATTTCTTTCCTCTGCGCTTCTTATCAAAATCTAGTCTAACTTTTAAAGGTTTCGGAGCAGCAGCCCCTAATTCTGCTTCCAGGTCAGAGGATTCTGCCGAGCTGTACGCGATATTGTCAGAACTTCCCCCCTTTTTATCTTCTTCTTCTTCTGCATCTTTGTTGTCTTCCACTTTCTCAGATCCATCTCTTTCTGTTGTTGCTTCAGGAATATTTTCGCTTTAAGAACAGAGTCAATCTTTTCTTTTTTCCCATTGTAGTTGAAGATAAGTCCTTCAAGTAATATCCATCTGTATGGAGTGGTATGATTTTGCAAAAACAGTGTTAAGTCTCTGTATTGTCTCCTTCTTTTCCTGATCTCAAACAGAGCATCTTTTAAAACTTTGATATGTTCTCCTTTGATTTTCAAGACAATTCCATTTGTTGCCTTCAAAATTAAGTCTCTCATTGACCTTTATGAGAATTTTGTGTGTACTTCCCTGGGTAGTTTTTTTTAAATAAATTCTGGATAAGTATGATATACCATATCCATATCGCTTTGTATCACTTCCGCTGTTAAGCCTACCACGGGAGTGAGCTCTTCACTTAAAATGTCTTTCAGGTTCTCTGCTCTGGAATGTTTTGAAATCTCAGGACATATGCTGATTTTTCCATCTGAAGAAGTAGCAATTGTCGACTCTCAGAGATTTTTTCTTTTTCCACTACCTCCAGTCTTCAAACTCTTTGGACTTAACATCAACTTTTTTCAGCTTCTTGGTTAACTTCTCTGTTTTTGCTGAAGTTTAAGCTCCTTTTGCAACGTATCAAACTTGTCATTGAGGTTGGTCATCTGGTCCAGTAGAGGGCGCAAAGCTGCAGCAATCATTTTAGGAAAGTCTATGGTTGCTTCCGGTTTGGTGACCGGAGACGATGTGCTGGCAGTTCCTTTTATAAGTTTCGATTTCGCCGCCATTCTTTCTGCTTGCTGCGTCATTGTTTACAGTTAGTGAAAATTTTTCAGAAGTCTCTGAAGGTCTGGTAATAAATGCTTTCCTGATAATCTGCACCACACTCAGTCAAAATCCGCTCCCTTCAAGCCGCCCCGTTTTTAACTCAGTTTTTTTCCGGGATCGGAATTCTCTTTTCAAGAACACCTCTGACAGAACTATGGCTTGCCCAAGGTCATCCAGCAGCTGCAAGTGGAGGAGTGGGGAATGAAACCTAGGTCTCCCAGATTAGAGTCCGCTTACTTAACCACTGTACCAAACTGGCTCTCTACCTAGTCCCAGATGAGACACAGGACCAGACTACTCCCTGCGTCAGCAAGAATCAGTGCCTTTATGCAGCCCTCCAACTTCGAATACGATGGCCAAAAGTGGAGTTCCTTGTTTTCTTTAGCTGTTGAGCAGAGTGGAGGAGGTGACCTCAGTGGAAGAGGCAGTGGTTCATAAGTAACCAGACACCTATTAATATGATTTTCAGAACTGTCAACCAAGACTCATGGAGCTGCCTTATACTGAATCACACCCTTAGTGTCACAATTGTGCTGGCGGGCCAGGCAGGGCACAGAAAGTCCAAAACACAGTCCGGGGTCAGGGCACCAGATAAGACAAAGTAACGTGAGCAGAGTCCAAAATACCAAGTTAAAACACAGTCTAGGGTTACCGGAGATTGCAAGCAGAGTTCAGAAGCTGAACGCCGTTTGTGAAAAGTCAGGATACACAGTCCGAAGTCAGGGAGCCAGGAAACAATGTCATGCAAGCCAAAGTCAGGAGCCAGGAAGAATGGAAACCAGGAGACAGGAACGCAGGATCCGGGGTGCAGCGATTTGTATATGTGATTAATTGCCAGCATGAGTTGGGAATCTGAGAGAGCTGCCTAAAATGCCCATTCTGCTTGTTAGCCAATTACCAGCCACTTACAGGGTCCTGGCTCTGGTCAGTACTCTGGGCTTAGAGAACGCCGACCTCACATGTGCGCCTCCTTACACCGGGTTGCCATGTCCGGTCGCCTCTGATCACGCAAAAGTCTATGGTTGCTTCCGGTTTGGTGACCAGAGACGATGTACTGGCAGTTCCTTTTATAAGTTTCGATTTCACCGCCATTCTTTCTGCTCGCTGCGTCATTGTTTACAGTTAGCGAAAAATTTTAGAAGTTTCTAAAGGTCTGGTAATAAACGCTTTCTTGCTAATCTGCACCACACTCAGTCAAAATCCGCTCCCTTCAAGCCGCCCTCTCGGTCCCCGCTTTTAACTCAGTTTTTTTCCGGGATCAGAATTCCCCTCCCATTTCCGGGGCGGCTTTACTCTCGGGATTTAGGTGGTTGTTCGCTAACCTCCCCACTGTGCGGGCTCAGGGCGGCTCACAATTACTTAGATTGGCAGCAGCTCAGCTGTTCTCATCACCTACAACCTGATCCTTATGGAGATGCTGGAGACTGAACCTAGGATCAGAGAAGATTGTTTCATTTGGATCACTTGTGGGCTTGGGCCAGTATGCATCTCTAGGTGCCATTGCTGGCTCTGTGCCGCGAGGACCTATCAGAGCAAAAATGATCCCTTGGCTACCGCCTCGGGAGAGGCACCTCACGTGCCCCAGGCTGTGACCCCCCCTACAAGGGGTTGCAGGGGTCCAATATCAACTTGGACCCCTCCCCATCGGCACGTTTGCGGGCCACTCACATCAGAGCAACAATGGAGCACACCCACCTGCAAGTCGCCAAAAACCGGAAGTCAGAAACTGCTCTTTTCAAGAACACCTCTGACAGAACTATGGCTTGCCCAAGGTCATCCAGCAGCTGCGAGTGGAGGAGTGGGGAATCAAACCTAGGTCTCCCAGATTAGAGTTCGTGCACTTAACCACTACACCAAACTGGCTCTCCAGTGAAATTCCTGCCCTCTCAAACAACGTTACTTTTCCAAGCAGCCCATCAATTACATAAGTGGAGGTTGTGCTTGCGGCCCTTTACCTAATAGTGCCATAGATCTGCTACAGATGCCGCTAACAGATGCACCCACTGTAACCCTTCTTTCAGAAGTTCTTGTGGCTATGATTAGTGTGGAACTGCAAGATCCATCACCTGTAAGTCCAAACACCTTAGGGGGTCTCACAGTTTTGGGGAATTTGGTACAAGAGCCTTGGCAACCTAATCTCTGACTGTCAGGATAAGGAAACCAGACTGGGACTACCACAGTATGGGTGGGCTGTGACTCAGTGACAAGGCAGTGACTTTGCACACAGAGGGCTTCAGGTTCAATCCCTAGCATTTCCAGTTGAAGGATCCCAGGTAGCAAGAAAGACCTTTGGGTTCCTGAGATCCTGAGGACTGCTGCCAATCGGAATGGACAGTACTGAGCTAGATCAACCAATGGTGGGACTTAGGATAAGGTCACTTCATGTGCTCAATGCAGCTTTGTTCCTATGGCCCCTTCATCTCATAGTGTACAACAAATTAGGACTGACACTACCACTGGACTAGACAGGATACTGGATAGACCCGGACGAGGTTGGAACCTCTGTATGGAGGCTACTGCACCAGTTATACTAGGCCTCACACGTTGGCTGTACCCCCTCCATGTCTGAGACAATCCTGTATAGACAGAAGTTGTGGGGCCTGTCAAGTTTAGCTCTACATTATATCTCACAGGACTTCCATTCTACAGGTCAGGGGACTGACATATCTTGGTTTCCCAGAACATACCAGTGCGCTCCAATTGCTATTCAGTATCTCTTAGATATGAGAGTGATACAGCAGGCCAAAACATCTGAGCTGTTTTTTTTTTTGAACGGAGGTCCAAAAAAAGAGAGAGAGAGAAAGGAAACTTTGGTGCAGGAACTTCTTGTTGAATAGTCCATGATGAGCTAACACTCCCAAATGGAGGCACTAGTTAAGTCTTGGAGGCTCTGTGCCACTTTTTCTCCCTTTATGAGGTATTCTACCCATCAATACCTCTGTGGCTACTGGAGGCTTGCCTTTACAGGAAATTTCTACTTCCCAGGACCACTCCCCTGGTCCTCTCTTTTACCAGAAGATTCTCAGGCCTGGTGACCTTTCTTTCCTCATCTTGGTTGAATCATACATTTCTAAGATTCCTTCATTCTCATTGAAAAAGGAAACTTGGACTTTCCCTGTGAACATTTCCTCTGCTCTGAGGAAGGAAGGGCATCTTATCCCACCCTAATTAAAGAGGGAAACAATTTGGCTGACTCTGTGTGTGTGTGTGTGTAGATAGATAGATACAAGTGGGGACCCAATTTGTGGAATGGGGTAATGGGGGAGGAGTGAGCCTGCATCCAAGGGTACTAAAATAACTTGTGGATGTAATTTCTGAGTCTCTGTCCATTATTTTTGAGAATTCTTGGAGAACAGGTGAGGTGCCAGAAGACTGGAGGCAGGCAAATGTTGTCCCCCATCTTCAAGAAGGGGAAAAAGGCGGGTCTGGGTAACTACTGACCCATCAGCTTGACGCCTATACCTGGGAAAGTTTTAGAACAAATAATCAAACAGACAGTCCTTGAGCATTTAGAAAAGACAGGTGTGAT
>NW_015160213.1:719446-779025 GCF_001447785.1 Gekko japonicus
TCTTGATTTCAATAATGCTTTTGATAAGGTTCCACATAATATTCTTGTTGACAGATTGGAAAAATGTGGTTTGGATCCTATGACAATTAGGTGGATCTGTAACTGGTTGACAGATTGCACCCAAAGAGTAATGGTTCCTCATCCTCTTGGAGAGCAATGACAAGTAGAGTGCCTCAAGGATCTGTCCTGGGACCTCTTTTGTTCAACGTCTTTATCAATTATTTGGAAGAAGGAATAGAGGAAATGCTTATTAAATTTGCAGATGATACTAAATTGGGAAGGGTAGCAAATGCAGTAGAAGACAGAGTCTACAGGATGATCTTGACACGCTGGACAACTGGGCTAAAACAAATAAAATGAATTTCAATGGGGATAAATGTAATGTGCTGCATTTAGGTAGGAAAAATCAAATGCATAATTATAGGTTGGGGGCAATGCTCCCTCTAAGCTGTGGAGTCCTGTGAGCAAAAATTCCACTTTGTGAGCTACTGGCATTAGAATTGTGAGCAAGTTATTTGGCTACTGCATAAATTAGTTTGCTCTGGAGCCATTCTTCCTGAGCTAAGACAAAAACGTGTGAGCCGGAGGCTAAAAAACTGTGAGCCAGCTCACACTAACTCAGCTTAGAGGGAACACTGGTTGGGGGAGGCTTGTCTTGGCAGTAGTATGTGCAAAAACGATCTAGGGCAATGATGGCAAACCTTTTAGAAACCGAGTGCCCAAACTGCGACCCAAAACCCACTTATTTATTGCAAAGTGCCAATACGGCAATTTAACCTGAATACTGTGATTTTACTTTAGAAACGTTATTTCTACATTAATTTAAGATGATCCAAACAAAGTAAGGAAAGCAATCCCAAATGCTTTCATTTACTTAAAATTATGTGTCCAGAAGAGGGCAATGAAGATGGTGAGGAGTCTGGAGATGAAGTCCTATGAGGAAAGGTTGCAGGAGCTGGGTATGTTTAACCCGGAGAGGAAACGACTGAGAGGTGATGTGATCACCATCTTCAAGTTCTTGAAGGGCTATCATATAGAGGATGGTGCAGAGTTGTTTTCTGTTGCCCCAGAATGTTGTACCAGAACCAACAGTTTGAAATTAAATCAGAAGAGTTTTCGGCTAAACATTAGGAAGAACTTCCTGACGCTTCCGTGGGAGGTGGTGGGCTCTCCTTCTTTGGAGGTTTTCAAACAGAGGCTAGATGGCCATCTGACAGCAATGCTGATTGTGTGAACTTAGGCAGATCATGAAAGGGAGGGAAAGAATGGTTGCCTCAATGCTTAGTTCTTGTGGCCCTTTCTTATTACACGCCCAGGGAAATGCTGATTGCCAGTTTGGGGTAAGGAATCAATTTTTCTCCAGGCCAATTTGGCTGGAGATCCTGGAGGTTTTTTGACATGTTCTGGGCATGGAACAGTGGTCACTGGGGGTGGGGAGGGGGAGGTATTTGTGAATTTCCTGCCTTGTGCAGGGGGTTCCAGCTCTATGATTCTAAGGCAGTGAGCCACAGCAGGCCCAGCAACCGTGAGGAGTTTGGGAGCTGTGAAGGTCACCTTCTGCTTGCTTCTGGGAGCATCTTGAAGCTGCTGCCACTCCCAAATGCCTGATGCTTCTTTACTAGATGGCCACCTGTCTGGCAGTGGTGATAGGGGAAGCTGCATCTTCCTTCCCTTTTGCCATCGTCCATGCTGCCAGGCCCACTGTGGCTCCCAGCCAGCCACCCACACAGAGACTGATGCAGCTGGGCCACCGTGGCTCCTGGCCAACACACACACACACACACACACACACACACACTGAGAGCAATGCATCCGGGCCCTCTGAAAGAGGAGGTAGGTGCGTTGTCTGCTCATGTGCAGACATTGCTTTTGTTTTTAGGGGAATTTACCTCCTCCATGCAATTTTTTTTTTACTGAGTTCAGATTTTTCTGAAAACTTGGGGATCCCCCGAAGTTTGGAGAAAAATCTCCTTTATCTTAGTGTGGGCCTGATCCATGGATTTAGCTATCCACAATAGAGAAATAGAGGGAAGAGACATATATCATTATGTTATTATCTGTCTTCTTGTTTATCATCTGTTTTGCTTAGACTTGTGCAGTATCCATCTGTCATGTTTGCCATTTTATAGTTTTCCGTCCGGGTTTTAGACAAAGTAATTATATAGCTTGAGGAACGCTTGAACTGAAGAGTACGGTGACCCACTGGAGACAGGAAATTTAAAATTAAGATCTGCCTCCTTGACCGATTGGTGGGAATCATCCATGCTAAGATGCTATCCCTTCCTCATAGCAGAAGGTTCTATTTCACTGCTGGTAACCATAAACGGGTGCCACATGTTGGATACTGGGGAGAAGAATTTTATAGAGGAAGGGAATGAGATGCAAAAGCAAATGAGATAATCTTAAGAAAAAGAGCCTGTTTCTGCCAAAACAGCACCATGGTTAGCAACTGAAGTACTATATTACCTGCCGGTGAACAAGTTAAAAAGCAGTGGACCAATTATATAGCTTGAGGAACACTTGAACTGAAGAGTACGGTCGGTGACCCACTGGAGGCAGGAAGTTTAAAATTAAGATCTGCCTTCTTGACTGATTGGTGGGAATCACCCATGCTAAGATGCTATCCCTTCCTCATAGCAGAAGGTTCTATTTCACTGCTGCTAACCATAAACGGGTGCCACATGTTGGATACTGGGGAGAAGAATTTTATAGAGGAAGGGAATGAGACGCAAAAGCAAATGAGATAATCTTAAGAAAAAGAGCCTGTTTCTGCAAAACAGCACCATGGTTAGCAACTGTAGTACTATATTACCTGCCGGTCAAATTCATGCTTCTGCAATATAGATAACAGCACACGTTCAGAATTTCAGACAGGGCTGAGTGCCACTGCTGACACAGCAGATTAGGTCCTACACATGATAGAAAGTAGGATCAGAACTGGGGCAGAAAAATCCAGAAATCATGGGCAAAGGAATTAGAAAGATATCAGAGAGCAGAAAAAAGCACAAATGCTTAGAGAGCTATCCAACAATTGTTTTATGAACAATCCATCCCTCCTCATGCAAGGGACTTAACCATAATCACACTGCCTTTTTCACTTTTCATTTTAACATTCTCACACTTGGAGGCAAATTAAAGTTCCAGCAAAAGAGTTATTTAAAGCAATGGTTGCCATAGCCCTTTTTAATCCATATTGTCTGAGAGAGGGACAGTGATGGAAAAGCAAAATACTCAGCTAGTGACACAGTATTCTTTAATTACATTTTTCTTTGTTGTTGAGGTATGCAGAGCTCCACAGCCCATTACAGAGGAGCTCTGTCCACATCCCTAATTAACTGTTACGCATTCAGTTTAATGCCCTTGCTGAATTCCTTTCTGAAGAAGTAAAGGCTGTGACTTACAAACATTTGCTAAGAGTTTTAAGCATTAAATAATTGTTCGCAGCTAAATAACCACATCTCAGAAACGGTATTAAAAAAATCTAGTTGCACCTCTTAAACTAATTTTTATTTTCAGAGTGAGAATGACACTTGGAAAAACATTTTTTCCATTTTTACTGTGGGGGTTTTTTTTGGAATTTATTCAGATTAATTGGATTTTTCTACTTTCTTGATTCAGGGGAGCTTCACAAACTTGAAAATGTCATCTGTCAAACACCTTGTATACTCGGTCATCAATTTCTTGCGAGAACAAAGTCAGATGGATACATTCACTTCAGATGAACAAGAAAGCCTGGAAGGTTGGTGGTGATTGATGAGTGTGATGTCTGAGGGAAGTGTGAGCATTAATTATGTGGAAAGCAAGAGGGAGCCATTAACAGTCTTGTTTATTTTCTTTAGCAATGATGGCTTTCAAACAAGGAACTTAGGGATTCCTTGGATACTTACACAGGGTTCCTTGCATAGAAGATCTTTAATGCATAGTCACAAGATAGTATTTTAGTGTGTTCAGGGGTACCTAGTTCATGTGAGGTCATAATGAGGCCCAACAGGCAGGAGTCTTTGCATAGTTGCTCGGCTTGGGTAAACAAAAATTATTTCTAGTAGGCAATAAGGCACAGTTTTCTCACTTACTGTTCCAATTAGGGAAGGAAGTGAGCTCCTTTTTTACTTACTGCCCAGAGGAACACAGTTATTACAGTGCATTTGGTTAAGAGCACGGACTCTAATCTGCAAGAACTGGGTTTGATTCCCCACTCCTTCACATGCAGCTGTTGGTGTGACCTTGGGTCAGTCATAAGTTCTTTCAGAGTTGTTCTCTCAAGGACTGTTCTCAAGATAGCTCTCTCAGCCCCACGTACCTCACAGGGTGTCTGCTGTGGGGAGGGGAAGGGAAGGGGATTGTAAGCCACTCTGAGACTCCTTCGGGTAGTGAAGGGCGGGGTATAAATCCAATCTCCTCTTCTTCTTCTTTCCTGGCAGCTTTTCTCAAGCTTATTACTTATACAGTAGAATATGGCAGAAGTTTTCCTTACTGGTCACCAGGATTGCCTTTATGGTCACAGGACTATATTTTGTGAATCCCTGCTCTAAGGCTTGGCCTGGCAAGTCCTTCAGGAGGAGGTGATGGTGATGATTTATCCCCCACCTTTCACTCAGAGTCTTGTTTACGTGGATAATAATTATGGACTTTGTTGGTCTTAAAGATGCCACTGGACTCTAATTTGTTCTGCAGCAGAGGTAGTTTGCTCAGGGAGAAGGTTTAGTGCCCAGAGGGAAATGTGGCATAAACAGCTGCACCGTTTTGCCCCTTTGAAATACATTAAAAAAGCACAAATTCACATTTGCTCTCAAAATAGCCTACTGATTGAGGTGTATCCAACCTTTCCATAGCTGGTTTCGTTTGCTTGTTTCAGAGGACTGTTCACATTGGTACTAAGTGACATGAAACAATAAGAGTATTTATGCATGTCAGTACAAGAATGGGGAATCTCTTTTTTTAAAAAAAAAGTAATAATGTTCATTACTTTCTTTACAGTGGCAATCCAGTGTTTGGAAACAGTTTTTAAAATCAGTCTGGAGGATTCTCATCTTGCGGTACCTGTACGCTTGACAGACATGTTTGCAGACTGTTGTCATAAGGTAAGCAATGAATTAGCACATATCTGTGTTACAACTTAAAAATATTTTTAAGAGAGCCTTTCAGTTTTGTGAGGATGATAGGTAGGGCTAATAGAAAAGCTTAAGAACCACATAAAACGATAGTTCCTTTAGCACCAGTTTTGATGGTAGCCGAGCAATGTCCCCTCTAAGCGCCACAGTGTTGTGAGCAAAAACTTCTACCTTGTGAGCAAAAAAAGCTAGTAGCCTTAAAGCTGTGAGCGAGTCTACATTTGACTACCACATAAATTAGTTTTTTAGAAGATTATTTCCATAACCTTGTAAAAATCTCAGAATGAATTCTTTTAAACATAATTTGAATGAAATCTTTTAAACATTATAATTTGAATGAATAATTTAAACATTATAAGAGAAACAGAATCAAGTCAAATTTCATTACAGAAAATGTCTCTATGGGGTAGACCTGGCTTTCGGAGAACAGGTCTACTCTTCCCTTGCAACTGTATTGGTACACCTGGCCTGTGGAGAACAGGTCTACCCGCTCCAGTCCACTATACTGGTAGACATGGCCTCGGACTGTCGCCCTGCACTGAGCCTTAGAAAACATATCAGCACTGGGGGGGGGGGAACTCTTGCAGTCTCCTTTTTTTTTTTTTTTAGTGAAATATGACAAATTACAGGTCAAGTATAACAGAGGTGGAACAATGACTTTCAGAACCCTGCCTAACCTAACAAATAGGAAGTTGCTTAAATGTTATCAACCTGCCCAAACTACTTATTTATTCAAATATCTCTATCCCACTTTTCCCTGTGACTCAAGGCAGCTTACAAATCATACTGAAAAGCATAATACGGGTATGTAAAAAATCCCTGTTTTTTTGTGCTCCTTTATAGCCTCTTGGAGCTGCGGTGGCTCAAGTGGTTAAGACGCTGAACTGCAGGCTGTGGAAGGTCAGTAGTTCAGCAGTTCAAGACCCGGGTGCCGCATGATGGAGTGAGCTCCCATCTCTAGTTCCAGCTCCTGCCAACCTAGCAGTTCGAAAGAAATTGCTAGATAAATAGGTACCACTTCAGTGGGAAGGTAACAGCGTTCCATGCGCCTTGGTGTTTAGTCATGCCGGCCACATGACCACGGACAGCGCTGGCTCTTCGGCTTTGAAACGGAGATGAGCACTGCAACCCTAGAGTCGGATCCAACTGGCTTTCGAGCAAGGGAACCTTTACCTTTACCTTTATAGCCTCTTGGGACCATGGGGAGGTGATTTCATTACAGAAAACACCAAATTTGCAGCATAGTTGCTGGTGCTTCTCCTAACCCCCCCTTCCTCCAGTTTCAAAAAGATTGGACCAGGGGGTCCAATTCTGTGAGCCCCAGAAGGAAGTACCCCCATCCTCCATTGTTTCCAATTGAGGGAAAATGCCTTGCCTCCACAGTCGGAGTAACGAGACGGACAACAGTTTGGATCAAACAAGGGCCACTTTATTAACTATATAACAGTTTATTAACCAAAAATGGCAAGGGAGCATTTCCTAAGTAGCGGAACAGACAAGGCAGGTGTCAGGCTGACCAGCCTCCTTGTCTAATATGTGGGCGAGCCACCAACCCCAGGCTTGAGCCATTAATCTGGCTTGCGACCAGCAGCCCAGCCCCTGGTAGCCTCCCAGGAGCGTCTACCCCTGAAACCATACAGCTTGTAGAGAGGAGCTTACCCAAGAGGTTCCCAGAGGGAATCATCATTCACCACCCAGGGCCTTAAGAGGGAACTCGATAGCCAAGATGTATAGGATGCTGCTTCAGGTTTGCTAGGATGGGAATCTATAGAACACAGGAATGAATAGTGAGCCCAACTTTCTGAGATATGATCATCCTGAACAGCCATCTTCATGCTGCACAGCAAAGTGCTTTTGAGACTAGGATGTTTGTCGTGTGATATGGGAGCCAGGTGTTCTAAGGCAAAAAATTCCACTGAGCTCTTGCCAAGGCCATGTGTAATCTTAAGCAGTCTTTAGATCTTGGCTCTTGTCATTCATTGTTTTAGATCTTGACCTCTATTGACTGTCTGGCATCCAGCTCCTAAACATTTGTGTACGTATCCCAGTGCCAGTGTAATACCCCCTACTAGTTTGGCATGGTATTTTTGCTATTGCTCTGGGATAACAGATTGCATGCCTCATCCGCAGCAGCTGTTTGCAGGCATTGCATGAGTTAGTGTCATGGTCTTTGAAAGTACTGTACATGATAAACAAAAGTCAAAATAGTCTGCTATAGTAGTTGCGGTTTAAAACAACAACCCCGGTTTTGCTTAAAAGATGGAAACAGAGGGAGCTGGGTATTTTTAAAAAATGAGGCTACTGAACTGTTAGGTGGGATAAGCCATTATTCTAAAAAAATCTAATCATTTAAGAGTAGAAATATGAATTGGAGGATGGCAGGTGGAGACAGAATTTTTAGTTGAGCTGCACTGCATTGGCATGGTAGTAGCCATGGAATGTGTCATGGCTAGCATAGCTTTGTGTCATCTAGCATAGATTGACTGTGAGTAAGGCTGTATCTAACAAATGTGATCAACAGCAAGTGGTTGTGCTGTGCTGCACAATGAATGTGTGTTACAGGATGATGCAGGCAGGTTTGTATATAAATGGCTACCCCTTTGGAGTCAGGCTGGTATATAGCAGTCTGGTTGACAAACACGGGACTCCCTTCCTCTCCTGTGAGTGATATATACCACTCCTGTGAAATGAACATGTTTAAAAATCTCAGAACTCTTATAAACCAAATGCAAGTTTGAATTTTAAGACTACCCTATCCAGTTTTAGACTACAGTGGATTTTATTGATATTTTTACTAGGGCTCTCAGATTTAATAAGTCATTCTAAGTGGCAAGAGTAAATTTTCAATCTCATAGCCTTGCAAATTGAGAGTGAGATGGTTTGTTTATTTAAGACTATTTTGATTCTTCTGATGTTTTTATTAACCTGAAAATTACCATACTTAATTCGTAATATGTATATTTATAATCAAATAATGTATAAGATATTCCTAACTTCTACCTTTATTATAAATTTCCTTTGCTAGATTTGTATGTTGGAACACAGACTTTCTGAGGCATAATCATTCTTGTTGCATGTTATTGAGATAACACTGAGCCTAGTCCCACACCATAGGTTCCTTGCACATGGCTTTAGGTTGTGTGCAAGAATGGGTATATTTAGATCTATCAAACAAATACTTTGACTATGCTGATTGCTGGTTTGGGAGGAAGCGGTCTAAATTCAGCCCTTCCACACTCCCACATAGGTAATTAATGGCATCAAAATTGGCTTATGTGATGCGATCCAGCATGGACCACTGTACTTGTGTGTCCAAGAGTTGGACAGAGGGTTTGTTTCCCTTTTTAAAAGAATACAAACATATAGTTAAAGAGTGGAAAAACAAACTTTGAATACTCCGTGTCACAGTGTTGTTTTGACTGACTTCTTTGCAGTTCAGAGATGCACTTAATGAAAGGGTTTGTATCCACTGATTTCTCCATTCTTATATTGGATTATTTGTGTTCATTCTAGAACAGCTAATTGTGGCCGAATTTCTGTTTTAGTGTGGTGACAGAGATAAGGTTATCTAGAAAGCTTATCCAGAAATGAGACTTTTCTTTTTCAAAATTCATACAGAACGAGATACTGCCCCTCTCAGATTCTTTGCCAGAGGATATTGAGAAGGCTGACCAGCTGAAGGATGAAGGTATGCATTAAAAAGAGGAACCAATTTCATTCTATCATAGCTCTTACAGTCGGTGCCCGTACTAGAACATGGCTCTTGCACGGATGGGCTTTTGGTCTAGTAGAAAACTATATTGTAGAGTGGTAGATGCTGTGTTTCGGAAGAGATTAGTGTGATGGCTGATCTGGAGGAAATTTAAGAAGCTGAACAAAACCAAAAATGCAGTGCAATCTTATGTGTTTTTACTTAGAATTCCCACTGATGTCATATTTATCCCTATAGAAGTGTGTGTAGGATTGCAGCCTTAGTATTCCTTGTGTTAGATATATGAATTTAAGAAGAGGAAGAAGAGAAGAGATTGGATTTATACCCTATCCTTCATCACCCAAAGGAGTCTCAGAGCAGTTTACAATCTCCTTTCCCTTCCCCTCCCTACAACAGACACCCTGTGAGGTAGGTGGGGCTGAGAGAGCTTTTTCTAGGACTGCCCTTGAGAGAACAGTTCTGAAAGAACTTATAAATGACCCAAGGTCACACCAGCAGGTGCATGTAGAGGAGGGGGAAAATTAAACCCAGTTCTCCCAGATTAGAGCCCGCCGCTCTTAACCACTTAACCATAGCTTCTGTGGCCCAGATTACTGGACATGAAAATATTTGTATATTTTACTTGTAATGAAATAAAGGAATGAGGATAGTATGTGGTTTTCAAGTAGCCCTAGTGGAATATCAGGCTGATTGTTATCTTTATACATCTCTTCATATGTTGGCTTTAGTGTGTTTTTCCCTTGCGCAGGCTGTCACTTTTAACTGTCCAGTATTCTTGCCCCCTTTGGGTTTCAGCCATTAGTCCATCACATCCTTCAATCTTACTCCATATGTATAGAGTGCCTGTTTACTAATAAAAAAAGATTTATATTGTACCCTTCCTTAAACCTCAGGGTGGAAGCACATTTGAGCAAAGAAATAAGATTAGATTTGCACAGCAAATTTACTGCAAGTTTAAAACAGTTCAATTAATGTAAGTGTAAAAATACAGCCATCGCAGTTGCATTCTAAGTCATCAGCATTAACCACTGGCAACCTTATAGGCTTTTGGAAAGGTAGAGAGAGAGCCTTCAGGGATTATTTCTGGAAGCCCATTCTGTGAGATGGGAACAACAATGGAGAATGCTCATGAGTCGGCAGTACTCGCCCCCTGCAGTGAAAGCAGTAAAAGAAGAGATAGGTGTGCCAAATGAAGTTAGAGCACAGGTTCATACAGGAGGAGGTTCCTAGAGCTATCATCTTCATTTCCTATAACCAGAATGACTTCCATGCACGGCAGTACTTGCCCCCTGCAGTGAAAGCAGTAAAAGAAGAGATAGGTGTGCCAAATGAAGTTAGAGCACAGGTTCATACAGGAGGAGGTTCCTAGAGCTATCATCTTCATTTCCTATAACCAGAATGACTTCCATGCAATTGAATTCACTTGTGTAGTTGTCACCAATTTAGTGCAGTACCTTACCAGTGGCAGTAGTTGTTGTTGGGTTGTATCCAGTGGCTCTCTTTCACTAAATGAGGAGTTTTCCTCTAACAGAGAAAATCTTGCTCTCACGACAAGGCTCCTTATTCTGGACAAGGCTCTTTTCATAGGAGAAGGGAGTTGCTGGGTCCAAGCCATTGTGATTGCTATAGTTAACATTTATGATGAATTTATTTGTATGGCTGTCTACCCACGCTTCATGCCTGTCCAGCAGGTCATAAACGTTATTCCTAGTTTATAGATTTGAGACACTGGGGTGAGGTCTAGTGGTGTGTCTCAAGCCATCAGTATGTTCTGATATTTATTAAAACATACGCCCCCTTTCTTTGTAGTTCATATGGCATCTCAATGATAACAAATCCAGTTATTAGAAAGCTCTGTTTACCAAAAACTGTACTGACTTGCTAATTCCACTCAAGCCTTTGCCTTGGTGTTCAAAATAGCAGGTGTTCTTGTACAGCAAGAAAAAAAATTATGTGATATATTGTTTTGCAGCAAATAAAATTGCATGACAAAGCAAGCACAGTGCCACTCAGCTCATGCTAAATTGCCAAACAGTGTCTGTTTATGAACAGTGAATCATGAAGGGTATCATTTGCATCATTGCTTTATGAGGTGTCGTTTACAGTGATGTGTGGCATTCGTGCACACTTGGCATTCAATCTTTTTAATTAAACACAAGTTTATTGCTGCTGTTTATTTCAGGTAATAATCACATGAAGGAAGAAAATTATGGCGCTGCAGTGGATTGTTACAATCAGGCTATAGAACTGGATCCCAATAATGCTGTCTATTATTGCAACAGGTAAATATCGAATATCTTGAAGGTTTATTTTTCTCTCTAATTTCTGCTCGCAGTTCACAGCTAGCATGCGTAACAATAATACTAGCATGTACTTAACTTATTTGGTGTTCAGAGCACTTCATGTGCATTTATCTTGTCATGATCTTTCCAGTAGTCCCTTAAGGAAGGCTAGAGTCAAAACATCACCAGGTTCTGACCCTGGTCCAGTCACTAAAGTCCCATGGTAGTTCCTTGTTAGCTGGCCTTTCTCATTTTCACTCTAGCCTGTTCTATTACCCCTACAGCGGTCATATTTGTGAAGCCAGTTTTGTCCATTAAACTGGGACTAGGACTACGGGGAGGGCGGGATATAAATTTAATAAATAAATAAATACAATGCTGAATCTATTTGCTTGGAAATAGTCCTATTAAAATTGATGGGACTTAACTTCCAAGAAAGTATAGTTAGGAGTGGCCTGCAAATCAATTTAAATCATAGGGCTTCAATGTAACAGACAGTTTGGTGGTTAGACCAATACCTGTTTAAACATACAAAGCTGCCTAATTTGGTTCAGACTTATAGGTTTGTCAACATCCATATAGTCTAAGCAGACTGGGAGTGGCTCTCCAGAGGTTTGGGTCAGGTTGACAACCTTCAGGTTAGAGGTCTCCCGTAATCACAACTGATCATGAGACCAAGAGATCCTTTTCCTTGGAGGAAATGGCAGCTTTGGAGGGTGGACTGTATGGCATTATCCCCCACGGAGGGGAGTGTGTGTTCATAGTAGAGCGGGTCTCTTGTACTCAGCAAGCAAAATTTATGTGATGTATTATTTTCACAGCAAATAAAATTGCACGACAAAGCATGCACAGTGCCCCTCTGCTCATACCTTCAGAAATTTCCCAACCAAGAGATGCCGGTCCCAGTCTCCAGCTCCGTCATGACTTAGTGGAAGACTCTCCCACTAAGTCATGACCCCTCCCCATATATTGTTGATATTCATGTTTTGGAGCTCAGTTAAGAACATAAGAACATAAGAGATGCCAATGTTGGATCAGGCCAAAGGCCCATCCAGTCCAACACTCTGTATCACACAGTGGCCAGAACTACCAGTGCCATCAGGAGGTCCACCAGTGGGGCCAGGACACTAGGAGCCCTCCCACTGTTGACACCCCCCCCAAGCACCAGGAAGACAGAGCATCACTTGCCCCAGAGTCCCTATCTATACCTTGTGGCTAATAGCCACTGATGGACCTCTGCTCCATATGCTTATCTAATTCCCTTTTGAAGTCGTCCATGCTTGTAGCCGCCACCACTTCCTGTGGCAGTGAATTCATAAGAACAAATTCTTTTTCATACTTCAGAGCCGCTGCTCAGAGCAAACTGAACAACTACAATGAAGCAATAAAAGACTGTGAAAGAGCCATAGCAATAGATCCAAAATACAGCAAAGCATATGGGAGAATGGGGTAAGTGAGCCAGTTATCTGAATAACTGTAGCAGAAGATTGTCAATCTTATTGGCAGGGGCTGACCCAAGAACTACTGTATCCGTAGCTACGTTTCTGTTCTTTGTGATGAAAATACAGGCCGGGATAACATCCCGTGAATAATGGACTCAAGTTCTAACCCTTAAATTCTTAGTTATATCAGGATGGATGATGTATGCTGTGATTTTTATGTGGGCAGTTAACTCAATAACATAGATCCAGAGGAGTTAGCCGTGTTAGTCTGTTGCTGCAAAATAGTAAAGAGCCTAGTAGCACCTTTAAGAATAACAAACTTCATTGTAGCATAAGCTTTCGAGAAACACAGCTCTCTTCGTCAGTCAATAACACTGTTATTGAGTTCAGTAGCACCTTTAAGACTAACAAGCTATTGTAGCATAAGCTTTCGAGAAACACAGCTCTCTTCGTCTGATGAAGAAAGCTGTGTTTCTCAAAAGCTTATGCTACAATAAAGTTTGTTAGTCTTGAAATTGCTACTGAACTCAATAACAGTGTTTTTTCTGCTCCTGTATGGCTTGTGGCCATAATAAAATCTGACTGACTGCTTTTAAGTGTATTGTCTTAAAACAGTTAAATGTCAGAGATATCAAACTGTCTCACCATAGCTTAGAACGTGAGAACTGCTGATCTCTTAGCAGCAGCCTATGAAATTTACTCATTCTGTAGATATCTTTTCTCACATACCGACACCCGAAAGCTCAGTCTTGAGAAATCAAACTGCAGTTAATATGCTGGCCAGAATGATACAGCAGCAATAGCAACCCTTTTTAAAAATCAAGATAAAAGATTCCTCATAACTGCCAGTTTTTCAACCATCACTGGGATATAATAAAAATACTTTTTGACTATGGAGCGCCTAATGTACCATTATAGTTACAGTTAGAACAGAGAAAATATTTGTTGGATAAGAAAGTATTGTTAATTTCTGTGATCCTCCCAAAGGAATTGAGATTATCTTTCTTTGGCCCAATAGTTTAAAGAAGTAATAATCTATATTTCAGTTAACTGTTCTTTAGGCCAAACTAGTATTCATAGAACAAATATTGAAATCAGGGGACGCAGAAAGGTACAACTGGGTTTAGGACTAAGTCACTGTCAGGCTTCTCCGTGACTTAGAACCCAACTCCTCCTGCTGCTTTGTGCATCTTAAACAGTTTTTAAAGCCCTAGCAAATTAATGTTACTCTTCTCTGACTGTTACAGTGGTTGCTGTGTGAATCCCAGGGATTTCTATATACAGGAATAAATGCATGTTATTTTATTTGTATTTTCAATTCACTTCCCCTTATATAACTGGACTATCAACAGACATCTACCCTGACCAACAGGGAAGCAGTGTTCCCTCTAAACTGAGTTAGTGTGAGCTAGCTCACAGTTTTTTAGCCTTTGGCTCACAGATTTCTGTTTTAGCTCAGGAAGGATGGCCCCAGAGCAAACTAATTTATGCAGGAGCCAAATCACTCGCTCACAACTCTCATTACTATATTCTGTTCTCTGTAGATTACTGTATTATAAAAGTAATCTTTATAGAACAGTCTTTGCATGACTTCCTAGACAGGACACCTGAATCCACACCAGAGTCTGAAAAATTTGGATTGCACAGGTAATTCATAGTGAAATGCTGAGCTAATATGAAACAGTTTAGATTATGTGACTTCGAAAGAGTCTGCTCTCAAGTTTCTAATGGAAGCCCAGTTACTTTCAAGATCCATGAGATTGAAATGAATTCGTTAACAGCAATTTATTCTTACCCCGATGAAAGGAATCTTTCCTTCTGTGTGGATGTCACATTTTGAATGAATACAGATAACTGTTTACAGACTAACAGCTAGAGCACTTTAGAGACAAACAAGAGTTCCAGGGTATAAGCTTTTGATAGTCAAAGCTCCCTTTGCCAAACAGGGCTAGAAATGGACATCTCTGAGTTCTGTTACCCTAATCAGAAGATGGGAGGGGTGTTGAGAAGGATGCAGAGGTACAATGCATGTTGTAATCAGCTTGATTAGAGAAGAGGGAAATGCTTGGGGGCAGAAAATTAGCACCTGCATTGAGATAAGAATCCTTTGTCCCTATTCAGCCCAGGGGGCTGGAGTTCATTGTTCTCAATTTGAGAATGAACTGAAGTCCCACAATTTCATATTGTAATTTCCCCTTGAAATTTACAGACTAAGTAGAAGCTTACCATGGTGCATGCACAGAGCCATTGTTGACAGCATTCTGCCAAGAGGCATCAAATTTTACTATAGCTCTTAGATTGTGTGCAGATGTGTGATTAAAAATTTTCCTTACCACTTGATCGGATGCTGCAGATTGCCAGTTTATTGTGTGATTACAACACACTACAAGAAGCTTTGTCTCTACTCAAAAACTAAGCAAATAGTGTGAGATTAAAATGTTTCATTTAAATTAATATTAATTAGATCAGAAGAGAGAGAGACTGACTCATTTTGTACTCATGTTGGCTCTGCCCGCATTCATTTTAGGTTGGCCCTGACTTCAATGAACAAATACCAAGAAGCAATCAATAGTTACCGAAAAGCCCTGGATCTCGATCCAGAAAACGACTCCTATAAATCAAATTTGAAAGTAGCTGAGCAAAAATTAAGAGATGTGGCCAGCCCTGTAAGTTATCTTTAAAATCTGTTTCAGTAATTTAGTTAACTCAAAAGTGTGGTGGTTGATGCATATACTTTAATTTCAGACTGGAACTGGATTGAGTTTTGATATGGCAAGCTTGATAAACAACCCTGCCTTCATTAGTATGGTGAGTACGTTTAAAATACATTATTTGCTATGCTTGTTTATTTATTTATTTTACAGAAGGGAGCGGTGGTGCAGGTGGTAAAACGCCTGCTTTAACAACTAAGAGCAGCCATTGCGGCTGTTCGAATACCACCGCGGCCGGAGTGAGCTCCCGGCCTTCGTCCCAGCTCCCGCCAACCCAGCGGGTCGAAAGCTAATTAACATCTAATGCAAGTAAACGAATGGGTACCTACCCTTAGATGGGTAGGGGGCACCCACCTCTGACGAAGAGGCATGGTGGTAATGCGGATGGCAGTACGGCGACGGACAACGGCGTAACATCAGCAGCGGCGAGTGCTGGAGAGTGGAGCAGAGTGGAGCAGAGCGATCCCTGGTGGCCAGAAGGAACATTGAGCAACAGCGGCAGTGACGGCAGAGTCCTGAGGGCGCACGACGAATGATGCAGGCACAGCGGTGCCTGATGGACGAAGCCGGCCGAAAGCGTGCATGAAGCCGTGCGCCTGTGCGGCGCTGCTGTGGTTGCCGGAAAAAGTGTCGGGAGCCTGGAGGGGACGTCGCGCCAGCAGCCGAGAAAGGACTATCGATCTAGCCGCCGATAAATAGATGCCGAGCCGAAGACTTGTTACAATAAAATTACATTAAAAACAGTTAAAACGAACTATAAAAATTCATATAGGTAGCAAGAGTTTCACATCTGTTAGAGCCACAGGTGGAATCGGTGGGCCCTTTCAGCGGATTGGGAGCCAGATTAAGAGCAGGGAGGCCAACTGTGATGGACACCCACCGCCTCAACCAAAGGCCTGGCGGAACAGCTCCATTTTGCAGGCCCTGTGGAGCAATAAAAGGTCCCACAGGGACCTTTTGTTTAATCTGTTTCATTGCTTGTTTGAACAGTTGTTTTATCTTCAACCCCATCCTGCTTTCTCTTCACCTATATGATCATTTTGAGCAGTCCTGTTGACCTAATAGTCATTGTTTTTAGTATTGTCCAAGCCCCATAGTATATTTTAACCAATAATGTTGTGGTACTGTAACAATATCTTTGAAAAACATTTCTGTAGCAAATAGTTAATTTTATGGTACGTTAAAAAGGTAAACTTTCTTCCACAATGCTGCCAGAGAGTGGTCTGTTTCAAAATTGTCCAGTGAAAGACTGGTTGCATTACAACTCATCTCCTCTATTTCAGGCAGCAAGTTTAATGCAGAATCCACAAGTTCAGCAACTGTAAGTATAAGCATGGAATGCAAAGTCTTGTGCATACCAAAGTATTATGTTATTCTGAGAGCCACTGACCATGTGGGCCTGAGTATTCATTTTTTTTCAGTGGCGGAATCCTGGAGTTGGAATGTTAGCCAGCACTTTTTGATGACTGGCAGTTCAGGAATTATCCTGAGCAAAAAGATACTACAAGTTTTGCCCCCACAGCCGGAATAACGAGACGGACAACAGTTTGGATCAAACAAGGGCCACTTTATTAACTATATACAATTTATTAACAGCAACCGGCAAGGGAGCACATCCTAAGTAGCGGAACAGACAAGGCAGGTGTCAGACTGACCAGCCTCCTTGTCTGATATATGGGCGAGGCACCAACCCCGGTCTTGGGCCATTAATCTGGCTTGCGACCAGCAGCCCAGCCACGGGTCGCCTCCCGGGAGCGCCTACCCCTGAAACCCTACAGTTTGCAGAGAGGAGCTTACCCAAGAGGCTCCCCTAGGGGATCCTCATTCACCACCCGGGGCCTTAATAGCCCGCAAGCCGTTCCTGAAGACCCCCCAATTCCCAAAAGACGGGACGGCTTACGGTGCTCACCAATTCCGCTGCCTTATCTCTGCTCAAAGTGACCAACCTATTTAAAAACGCCACGCCCCTAACCGTTGTTCCACTGTTCCAGTGTAAGGTAGGCGAAAACACTACCACCCCATTGCCAATCTTAGGTGATAGCGAAAAATTCAGCCTACACTAGCTTAACAGGGCAGGCGGGCGAGCACGAGGCTGCAACTGACCTGGGGGGCAGGAGTGGAGTCGAGCCTGGCCAGGCCGGCTCCGCCCCCCCCCCCACGTCCCAGCACTCTGTGGTGGGACGCTGTTGCCGTCCCGCCTTCCCCGCGGCGGCAAACCAGCCCCCGACCGCCATTGCCTTCGGCGGCGGCCGGGAGCTCCCTTGTATGTAGTATGGCAGAGGAGGGGGGAGAATAGACTGGTTCTTCTTGACTCAGGATCTAAGGTTAGACTGGGTTCTAGGAAAAGAACATACTACATGAACCAAGCTTGAGCTTGATTAATAAGACACTTCATTATTATGCAACCTAATTCATTGGGAAATTCTTAGGTATAAATTCCACTGCAATTCATGAAAGTAGCACAAGAGATCAGTTGTGTGTTGTGCAACTCCCAGTTTTGCATCAGGGGAAAATTAACAGTGAATGGTCTTCTTGAACTCTCCTTTTTCCTGTAATTTAGTTATGGTGACCTTTAAGTTTACTTGCAGTTCATTGCTTATAATACAGTAAAGAGCAATTATCATTAAGGAAATCTCAATATTTGCAATATCTATTGCATAGGATGTCTGGTATGATGTCAAACGCTATTGGGGGCCCTGCTGCCGGTGTTGGTGGCCTCACAGATTTGTCAAGCCTCATACATGCGTAAGTACTATTAATTTACATACTAACTCTGGAGGCTCATATTTGTGGAAACTGATGTGCTAAAAGGGGCTATGTTAAGATTTGTGGCTTTTTTTGCTACATTGATTAAAAGCTATGGGAATGCTTGCTTAGAAGGGGGAAAAAAGGAGAAATGCATCTCTGTATCTTTCCTGCTTGGGAGCAAAAGTTGTTGGGGAAGTAGGTGATTGGTCTGGAAAAGGGAAACTTAGCTACTTTTTGCTACAGTGTCTCCTCCTTGCAAATGGGAGTCTTTGAAGCTTTTCAGTCACAGTTGAGTTTCCATTGGCAACTCTCCTGGGGGAGAAGGCTTCAAAGAAAGTAGGGCCTACTATCTCCCTGTTTTTCCTTCCGTTGACCTGGTGGGGAAATGGATGTGCCGATAAATAGGCTGATCAGAATTGTGAACCTTGTCACTGCTGTCCATTTCAGGCCCTTATTCTAAGCCTTGAACAAAGGTAATGGTGGAGTTGTTCTTTTCTCCTTTCCCAAGTAGCAGGGAAGTGCCCACACTGCGTGTGTGTTCTGATCACACAGCTTACCTGACAGTGTGTGGCATCTTTCCAAAAAGAACCTCAGTCTTGATGGTACATACCTGTGATTGGTGACTGCATCAATGTTGCCCTGTTGGCTGACTATAGTTATTACAGCTGGTATGCCAATAGTAATTATTGTGATTGAGTTTGGCATAATCAAACCCCACCGGAGATGAGTTACAGCAGAGCTGTCAAGTATTTATTTATATTTATTTATTTATTTATTCCATTTGTATCCCGCCCTCCCCACGTACAGGCTCAGGGTGGCTTACAGTAATCGGTACAAAGTACCACAAAATCCACATTAAAACATTTTAAAACATTCAGGTAATCATAAAGTGCTAGTGGTACTAAACATTCCATCACTAATCGAGATGGCAAGCTATATGATGTAACAGCAGACAATTTCAGACTAAGTAATTTTGTGGCGTCACGCGATGGTATGGCTCGGTCTCAAAGCTGGGGCCGGCCCATAACCACAGATGTTGGTGGTAGTGGTGAGGGCGGCTCCCAATTGAAAGCCTGGTGGAAGAGCTCCATCTTGCAGGCCCTGCGGAACTGTAGAAGATCCCACAGGGCCCTGATCTCTTCCGGGAGCTCATTCCACCAGTATGGAGCCACCACTGAAAAGGCCCTACTAGCAGTGAGCCTGGCATCCTTAGGGCCTGGGAGGGTCAATCGATGTTGTGACCCCAACTATAGTGCTCTCTGGGGCATATATGGGGAAAGGCAGTCCCTCAGGTATGTCGGACCCTGGCCATATAGGGCTTTAAAGCTGAGTACCAGTACCTTGAAGTGAATGCTATTGGCAGCCAGTGCAGTGGCTTCAGCACAGGCCGGATATGCTCCCATCTAGGAAGGCCCATCAGAAGCCTGGCCACGGCATTCTGCACTAGCTGCAGCTTCTGGATTTGCGACAAGGGCAGCCCCATGTAGAGAGCGTTACAGTAGTCTAGTCTTGAGGTGACCATCACATGGATCACTGTAGCCAGGTCATCACAGTCAAGGAAGGGAACCAACTGCCGAATCAGTCGAAGGTGGTAAAAGGCCGACTTAGCCGTGGCTGCTACCTGGGCCTCAATTGTTAAGGTGCCCCACCGAAGGTCGGGAGTGGGATCCCTACCCCTGAACCACCCTGACTCGGGCACAGGACCTCCGTCTTCGCCAGGTTCAGCTTCAGCCAGCTCAGTCTAAGCCAACCAGCCATGGTTTGCAGTGCCCGGTCCAGATCTTCTAGTCTGGAGTCCTACTGGCCACCCAACATCAGATAGAGCTTTGTGTCATCAACGTACTGGTGACACCCCAGCCCATACCTCCGAGCAATCTGGACAAGGGGGTGCATGTAGATGTTAAATAACATCGGAGAAAGCCCTGCCCCTTGAGGGACTCTGCACTCAAGCAGGTGTCCCGTGGACTGCTGTCCCCCTAGCACCACCCTTTGTCCCGACCCTGAAGAAAGGAAGCAAGCCATTGCAAGGCAAGCCCCTGGATCCCCATGTTGGTGAGGCGGTGGGTCAGCAATTGGTGGTCGACCATGTCGAACACGGCCGACAGGTCCAACAACAGCAGTACCGCTGAACTACTCCGATCCAGATGCCTCCGGAGGTCATCCGTAAGAGCGACCAACGCCGTCTCCATCCCGTGTCCTGGGCAGAAGCCAGACTGGAAGGGATCTAATATGGAAGTGTCATCCATAAAGCCCTGCAACTGTCTCGCCACCACCCCCTCAATTAATTTGCCCAAATAGGGCAAATTGGAAACCAGCCGATAGTTAGCTAATTCTGCTGGATCCAGAGATGGTTTTTTCAGGAGAGGGCGGACCATCGCTTCCTTGAGTGCCCCTGGGAACAGCCCCTCAGAGAGGGACTTGTTGATAATTTCCCTTAGGGCACCTTGGAACCCCTCATGGCCAGCTTTGATAAGCCAGGAAGGGCACTGATCAAGGCTGCATGTGGTTGGGCGTACAGCTGTGAGCAATCTGTCAACTTCCTCCAGGCTGAGCGGGCTGAAATGATCCAAAATCAAAGACGTGCAAGGGGCCTCGAGTTCTCTCACTGTATCAATTTTGGCGGGGAGGTCGCGGTGGAGCGCCAAGACTTTATCTGCGAAATAGCTCACAAATGCCTCGCAGCCAGTGTCCAAGTATGAGGTTGTAGATTTCCATAATGGTGTCTCTTGCTTTTGTCAAATAGTAATGAAAACCACAGATCTCGCTCATAATGTGAGCATTTGTTAGATTCTTTTCTACATAGATTGTGGGTTCCTGCCACTTAGTGTGAGACACAACAAACACAGCAGCTACAACTGCTTTTTGTATATGAATCCTAGGTAGGGTTACCAGCCTCCAGGTGAGGCCTAGAGATCTTCCAGAATTACAACTGGTCTCCAGGCAACAGAGATTAGTTCCCCTGGAGAATATGGCTGCTTTGGAGGATGGACTGTATGGCCTTATGTACCAATTAGGTCCCTCCCCTCCCCAGGCTCGACCCCCTAAATCTCCAGGTGTTTCCCAACCCAGAGTTGGCAGGTGGGGGTGTTGCTCCCAGTTTAAAACAAGGTAGGTTTGGGTATGGAAGGACAAGTGAGAGCCAGCAGGACGTAATGGTGCTAGAGAGTCTGACTAGGATCTGGGAGACCCAGGATCACATCCCCGCTTTGCCATGAATCTCACTGGGTTACCTTGAGCCAGCCACAATGCACACTTTCTCACAGCCTAACCTGCCTCAGTGGAGCTGAGGTGGCTCAAGTGGTTAAGACGCTGAACTTCAGGCTGTGGAAGGTCGGTAGTTCAGCAGTTCAAGACCCGAGTGTGCCGCATGACGGAGTGAGCTCCCGTCTCTGGTTCCAGCTCCTGCCAATCTAGCAGTTTGGAAGCAAGAAATTGCAATTAGATAAATAGGTACCACTTCAATTGGAAGGTAACAGCGTTCCGTGCGCCTTGGTGCTTAGTCATGCTGGCCACATGACTACGGAAACGTCTTCGGACAGCGCTGGCTCTTCGGCTTTGAAACAGAAATGAGCACCGCAACCCTAGAGTCAGATTCGACTGGCTTTCGAGCAAGGGAACCTTTACGTTTTACCTTTAACCTACCTCAAGGTATTGTTGTGAGGGTAACACAGAGAATGGGAATACATAAACACATGCAGCTGCCCTATATGGTATCAAATCATTGTTCCTGCAAGGTCAGTATTGTCTGCTCAGACTGGCAGCAGCTCTTCAGGGCCTCAGGCAGAGGTCTTTCATATCACCTACTGCATGGTCCTTTTTACTGGAGATGCCAGGGATTGAACGTGGGACCTTCTGCGTGGCAAGTAGATGCTCTGCCACTGAGCCACAGCCCTTCCCTCATGCTGCCCTGAGCTCCTTGGAGCAAGAATGGGATTAAAAAATCTGCTAGTTATTAATAATAATAGTAGTAAAGCATAGGACTTGCTAACTGTGAGTGTCCTTGGGCAGGCTCCTTCCTTTCAGCCTCATAGGTTTGTTCTGAGGCTGAAAACGGCTTTCAGGTCTTTTGAAGGAGGGCCGCATACAATTGTAACATTTTTTTTAAAGAAGACAGCAAAGAGTCCAAGCTGTGATACAGTCTGTAAACAAAATCATTTGTTCGTTAGTCAGCTGAAGTCAGCAGGACACTCTTAACTTAAAAGAAGCTGTCTTGCAATTTACCCCTCCCTCCTCCAATCAGATGGAGTTGCGGTGGCTCAAGTGGTTAAGACGCTGAACTGCAGGCTGTGGAAGGTCAGTAGTTCAGCAGTTCGAGACCCGGGTGCCGCATGATAGAGTGAGTTCCCATCTCTAGTTCCAGCTCCTGCCAACCTAGCAGTTCGAAAGCAAGAAATTGCAAGTAGATAAATAGGTACCACTTCGGTGGGAAGGTAACTGCGTTCCGTGCGCCTTGGTGTTTAGTCATGCTGGCCGCATGACCATGGAAACGTCTTCGGACAGCGCTGGCTCTTCGGCTTTGAAACGGAGATGAGCACCGCAACCCTAGAGTCGGATTCGACTGGCTTTCGAGCCAGGGAACCTTTACCTTTACCTCCAATCAGCAACAACAAGATTCATTTGCTCTCAAGTAATGAGTCATGGAATAAAGAGTTTTTGCATTTTAAAAAATTGGTTTTAAAGGTGGACTCTATGGCATTATAAAGTTGTGATTTTTATTTGTGTTTTAATTTGTTAGCCACCTCAGTAGCCCTTGTGAGTACAGGAAAGCACGGATTGGGATATACATTTTGTAAAATGAATAATATACATTAAAAACAGAAACAGTGTAGCCTACGTTCTAAGCAAGGATTGATTAAAACGAGATAAAGTCTTGAAGTTTCAATATACTTTTTAAAGTAAAAAGTTTTATTCATTTTTTAATCTGCTGTGATATGGAGTCATCTACATTTCTGTTTACTATTTTGCTGTTTGCATTGGTGGACATTTAAGGCCTTTGCCATCCAATGGTTTTCCACCACATTAAAGGGCAATTCTGTACATATTTGTCTTTCCTGACTATGGAAAACTTGGGGTGTTTCTTGACCAGTGTCAGATAAAGACTGCAATTCTCCCCTTTATTATATTGGCATGCTACTTTTCCATGCCAGGCATGCCTAAGGCAGCTCACAAAATATTACAAACAATTAATTACAATTATGAAACCTCAAAAGGGCAGTAATAGTTAAGCAAAACTGAAATCCAAGGATGAAATGCTTATCGGAGGGCTCTGGAATAGGTGGGTCTTCAGTGGACACCAGTAGACCTGCAACAGTGAGGTCAAAGTAATCTCTGTCTGGATAGTGAGTTCCACAGTTTGGAGGTGGCAACCAAACAGGTCATTGTTCAGGTCCCCTCTAGATGTGCACTTGTTAGTTTTGGTTTCTGTAGCAAACTGTCCTCACATGAGCATGGGCAGGAACAGACAAGATGGACGGAGTCCTTTGGGTGCTTTGGACCCAAGAGCTTGCTTTAGTTAAGAACTTGGTTCTTGGTTTCCTGTGTTTTGAGTACCATACACTATGGGTTTTCCTTGTTTACTGATCTTTGTAAAAATACTTTACAGGGGACAGCAGTTTGCACAGCAGATACAGCAGCAAAACCCAGAACTTATAGAGCAGCTGCGAAACCACGTCCGAAGCAGATCTTTCAGCAGCAGCACGGAGGAACACTCCTGATTTAAGAGGCACCTGTTAGAACGTTGTTCTACTAACTCCAAAAGGCATACTGTAGCTTGTAGCAAATATCACCATTGTAATTCTTCTCAGACATGAAATGGGAAATCTTTTGTGTGTATTCCTTATTGTCTGTTGAAAACAGATTCATTGCACACAGATCTGAACATATCATGTATGTATATCGATGCCTTTGTAAATGGAATATAAATAGAGCTGGTGACGTATTAAAATCTCTATGTACAAGGGAGCATTTTCATAGCAAGTGGACGATGGTACCTTACTCTTCTCTCTTGGAGAGAGTGGATTTTGTTTATATGCCAAGACTGTATATTGAAGCAGAGATCACCAAGTGGGAGAGGAGTGGAGCAGATAGTGCTGATGAACCATGTAATCTTGTACAGAAATTGTTTAATGTTGTATAAGGCAACCTCTCTCAAATCAGAGGACTGCCCCCCATGCAAGTCTATGGGAAATACAAAGAATTGTGCATGCCTTATTGGAAACAAGCCTATAAAGGCTCAACTCTCTCTGTCTTTCCCCCCAAAGTGAATTACCACTTTATAGCGACTGTGAGGGAAAAAGTAATAAGTTTGGTGGAGTTACTTCAGGCTGAGATGTCACAGGAGGGGGGGGGGTTGAGCAAACAGATACTGGGGTGGGGGTCAGTGCTTGACTAGGAAGGTGAAGTTGTGCAGAGTCTGGAGCTGGATATAGCCAAAGAGGTTTGGTGATCATGGACTGCCAATGGTATTTTCAAAGGGTGCGCTACTTAAGAGTAGCAGTTGCTTGTGTCGTTCAGGGGGGGCATGGCCTGGTTACCCTACAGCTGTTGTAGAGGTTAACAGATCTAAAAAAACAATACTGTTCTGCTTTGTGTCAGGAGAGAGAGAAAACAAGCAACAAAGTAACAGACAGTATTTTTAACTTGTGATTGAACAGTGGAAGATTCAAAGTACCGGAGCCGTTTGGTGTGCATGGCTGATAGAAAAGGAGATAAATTTATAAGAGATGGAGGAGAGATACACAGGAATGTAAGCAACACTGTATATAATATAAAACATGTTAAGCTGGGAAGTCCGCCAACAATACTCTGAGAGAAACTCGGTAAACCTGTAATTTCACCCTGGGAATAGCTCTGGAAAAACTCCATCATGGAATGACAAATAAAATTAAGGTTGTTAATACAGTGAGCATAAAACTCTTCACTTTGGTCAAATTAATCTGTTTGCTTAAGTATCTATGAAAGGATTGTCTACATATTAGTAGCTGTCTTAAATGCCTATCTTTTAAAAAAGTGTTTAGAAGACTCTTCAAGTTCATACGATGACATGTATCTCTCTAATCTGCTAATGTCACTGGTGTTCTCTTTTGCTCTGGACTCTTCTTATTGGTGTCTTAACCATTTTCTTCCTGATTTGCTACATGTACCCCCTTCCTACTGAATTTTTTTTAACTTGCTTTTGCACTTCTGCAGAACTGATTTAGAAAGCTGTTCAGGGGCCAGATTTTTCTGAGGTGACAGTATTAAAGCAATATTCAGAGAGTAGTTCAGGGGAACATTGTGTGGCTAGAAAGTTGTGTGGGGTAGAATAACTAAGTTTGCAGAAGAACTAACTGCTGCTCTATTTCCTAAAATCTTTCAATGTCCACTCAATATAGAACAACCGATGTGATGGATTCACGTGGTCCCTATGGACCTGTCCTTTCCACAAAGTATAACACCTTCTGTCTGTCTCCAGCGAGTTTTCATACCACGTACCTGGTTATTGGAGTGGGTGCACCAAATGTACTTAGGAGCATAATATGAGGCTGAACAAATGTAAAGAAAACACTGAGTCAGAATATAGATGATATCAAGCCTGAAGTTGCTTTTAAAAGCAAAGATGTAAGAGCTCCTCAGCCCACTACGGTAATTGTATTTGCATATTTAACTGTTCCAAATTATGTCACAGCAGTTAATTATGGCTAGATGGCCTAAAGTCATTGGGAAGCTGATCACTGGGCAAATTCAGCTAAGTGGCAACTTGCCCATTTGCCTTTGCAGTGGTCACTGTAACTAGTCCGATGTTACAGACAGATGTGCTCTTATGAATACATATAGGCCTGAGTACCACTTTATGCAGCCTTTAAAGTATTAGGCAAAGCTGTCTTTGCAATGGCACAATACTAGCATTTTTACAAAACTAGACAGAAGGGATTTCCAACATGCTCATTTCAGAAAGCAACACTTGACAGTGGCTGTTCTCGTTCTACTCTTAATTCATTATCTCAGTTTTCCATAGAAGACCTATGAATCAGTCTTGTGTTGTTTATGGAATAAGTTTAATAAAGGGAGTGAAACTACAAAGCACTTTATTTGCATTATTTTTATATAATATTGCTTTTCCATTAATGCATAAAGTGATTCGGTTGTATACAAAAGGACTAGGTCTGGCAAGGTTCTACTGCCAACTATGAAGAGAGTCCTATTACCAGAGAGCAGTGTTCCTGAAAATATTGTGATGATACTGAGTTCTGTATGACTGGCTTACAAGTGTGGGAATGACTTCACCCTATTAAATTATCTAGAAATACTTAGCTCGTATTCTTAATGGTGCATTTGCAATATAGTCATTTTATAGAGTTAATATTGGGAGACATTATAGTTACAGTTAAAATTATTGATGTAAGTATATTGATGAGTATTCTAGTTACAATTCTCCATGTAATGGAAAGACTCGTTAACAGAATGAGTTCAAGAAAGTCTTTAACTATATAGGGTAGCTGCATTTTATTTTGCACAAATAAAAGTGCATAGAATACATTTCAGCGCTAATACTGGATTTTGCATCACTTTTAATCTAACAATTTGTGTAATAAAACTGAATGTTTTATTACACAAATGATCAGAAAGATCTTCCTTTTGTGTCTTAACAGTGCAATCCCTAGCAGAGGTCTAGCCTTCCAAGTCCATTGAAATCAATGGGTTTGTGTAATAAAACTGAATGTTTTATTACAATGCAAGAATAGCAGTGGTTGGATTTTAAACCGTAGGATTTTTCTTCAACCTCAATGTATGGCTACATTTTAAAATTCTTGGCACTGTTCCACTTCCTACATTTCACAGGTAGAACGTATGGCTTTTAAAAAAAAAATCTGAATGCCTGAATCCTCAGCATTTTTCTAAACATTTCTTCATCCCAAATATCCAAACGTGAGTCAGTTTTTTGGGAGGGAAAGGTGGAAGAGTCTTTTAGCATGCACATGGCTGGGTAGGATTTTTTAGATTTATATGCTGATTCTCCGGCGTTCTGCTTGAGATTACTTATATGCAAAAACTACAATGCTATCATAATAAATCAATAAAAAACCCATTGAGCATGTTAAGAAATATCCGTAAAACAGACCTCAGACTGTGAAACCCACAACAGCAAAACCCCTTACTTAGTTAAAAGCCTAGGTAAAAATAAATGTTTCAGCCTGGCAACTGAAAGCCTACCTAGTAGGGGGGAGGGACATTTCAAAGGCAAAGTGGCACTACTGAAAATGTCTTGTCTCTAGTTGCCCCCTACCTCACCTCTGAAGGCTGGGGCACAGAATGAGGTTACTTAGAGGACACTTGATGGAAAGAATTTTGCTGTTGACTTAGTCTGGCCCAACATCTGCCTCACAGAGGAAGACTGCAAAAAAACCCCCAGCTTTACTTCAAATCTACAGAGCCACAAGAAGGGTATCAGGGGATGTGACACAGATACAATGAAGACTGTGAATGGTGCAGAGACAGCAAGTGTTCAGAATTTCAGTGTGTTCCAGGCTGTGCAGCCCTTCAGGGAATGTTCTTGAGAGCCAGTTTGGTGCAGTGGTTAGGAACACAAACTCTAATCTGGTAGAACTGGGTTTGATTCCCCACTCCTCCACATGTAGCTGCCGGTGTGACCCTGGGTCAGTTACAAGAACTTTCTCAGCTGTTCTCTCAGGAGCAGTTCTCAAAAGACCTCTCTCAGCCCCACCTACCTCAGCAATGTTCCCTCTAAGCTGAGTTAGTGTGAGCTAGCTCACAATTTTTTAGCCTCTCGCTCACACATTTTTGTCTTAGCTCAGGAAGGATGGCTCCAGAGCAAATTAATTTATGCAGTAGCCAAATTGCTCGCTCACAACTTTAATGCCAGTAGCTCACAAAGTACAATTTTTGCTCAAGAGACTCCACAGCTTAGAGGGAGCATTGCTCACAGGGTGTCTGTTGTGGGGAGGGGAAGGGAAAGGAGGCTCTAAACTGCTCTGAAATTCCTTTGGGTAGTGAAGGGTGGGATATAAATCCAATCTCTTCTTCTTGCTCTGCAGAAATGATATATACTTTGAAGCCTTCGGATCCTGTACACGTTTTTGTGTACCTTTTACAGTTTTTCTTGCTGTTAGTGTATGAACTTGAGGACTCGGGGGGGGGGACAAAAACAAGCAAGAATAAGAAAGCTATTTGTCAAAAGTTGTGGAATCTGGTTCATCTGTCAAAGTAATCCTGAAGCCTGCACACTGTTATGAGGGGGCATAACTAATCAATGAAACCTGCAGAAAGGACTGCAACCTTGTTAGTTATTTGGGAAAAGTGCAAATTGATTATTTCATCCTCCTGGTGGTGGTTGATCTGAAAAGCTGCTAACTTGACTGTCATCTTTTCTCAGTCCCATGACTTCCCTTTAAGGCAGGACTGTCTGAACACAGGAATACAGAATATCATATGGATGAATGGAAACATGTAGAAGAAAAAGAGGTTGGATTTATACCCCGCCCTTCACTACCCAAGGGAGTCTTAGAGCGGCTTACAAACTCCTTTCCCTTCCCCTCCCCACAACAGACACCCTGTGAGGTAGGTGGGGCTGAGAGAACTCTGACAGAAACAGCCCTTTTCCAAGAACAGCTGTGCCAGAACTATGGCTTGCCCAAGGTCATCCAGCCAGGTGCAAGTGGAGGAGTGGGGAGTCAAACCTAGTTCTCCGTTTCCCCGAAAATAAGACCTACCCCCAAAATAAGCCCTAGCAGGATTTCTATGCATTTGTGGTATAAGCCCTAGTGTGTCTTCTTGAGAAAAAATAAATATAAGACAGTGTCTTATTTTCGGGGAAACACGGTAGGTGAGAGTCCGCACACTTAACCACTATACCAAACTGGCTGTACCCAGAACCTACAAGGCCTGTCTTTTCTGTTATGTCCTTGGAAGAGCATTACGGTCTTCACATAACGACTTGTTGGTGGTCCCCAGCCCTAAAGCTATCTGGCTGTCCTGTCCTGGCCTTTTCAGTCCTGGCCCCAACCGGGTGGAATTATCTGCCAAACCATGAGGGTCCTGTGGGACCTTATGCAATTCTGCAGGGTCTGTAAGGCAGAGATGTTCCACCAGGCCTTTGGTTGAGGACAGCAACAGTTTCTATCAGAGCTGGCACGCTTTCTGCCCCAGCTGCTTTCCATATCTGTTTTACCCTCTTCCTCCTTGTCCACAAAGCGGCCACCAGTCTGTAATAGGATAAATTAATATTTGCCATCTTTTGTTTGAAATACGTTATTAATGTTTTTATTGTTTTATCTTGACGTTTTTGTGAATGATGTACATTCTCCAGAGCCCTGCACTGCAGGGATTGGGCAATTAACAAATTTAATATATTGGCCAGGTGCTGGGTCTGCTCCTCTTCCCCGCCCATTTTCACTTCAGCCCCTGTTCCCTGTCAGATTTACTGGCAGACAGCTCTCTCTACTGAGGAAGACACTTCTATTGGCTCCTGTGTGCGAATAACTTCCCCCTCAGTGGGTGTTGGTATGCAACCAAGCTTGCTTTTGTCAGTAAAAAGACAAGACTTTCAGCATAATCCCCTCCCCTGCCCACTGCCAGCTTGGCCACTTTCCTTCAGAATAAACTGAAAACGGCTCTCTCTCTTTTTTGGCTCCGCCATGGCTGGCTGGCTAATGAGGTGGGCCAGCGGCCATCAAACCATTCTTTCAATCCCCCGCTTTTCAGCTGACTTTCCCCTAGGGTTGCCAGTTTCCAGGTGGGACCTGGAGATCTCTTGCTGTTACAATTGATCTCCAGATGACCGAGATCAGTTCCACTGGAGAAAATCTGCTTTGGAGGGTAGACCCTATGGCATCATACCCTGCTGAGTCCTTCCATCCCCCCCCCCAATGCTGCCCTCCACAGGATCCACCCCCCAAATCTCTAGGTATTTCCCTAATCAGAGCTGGCAACTGTACTTTCTCCTCAGTGCTTGCTGCTAGGCAACCAAGCTTGGTTTTGTGAGTAAAAGGCCCTTTCCACACCAATGTTGGCCTTTGGGAGAAAACGCATTGGGGCCAGTCCTGATAGGGTTGCCAACTCCAGGTGGGAAATTCCTGGATATTTGAGGGATGGAGCCTGGAGAGGGTGAGGCTTGAGGAGGGGTGGGACCTCAGATAGGCACAATGCCAACTCCACCCTCCAAACCAGCCATTCCCTGTGGGGAAACATTGTTGCCAATCTCCAGGTGGGGGCTGGAGATCACTCAGCGTTACAACTGCTCTCTAGGAGGGAGGGGGGAGGAGATGGATGGCTGAAGCCAGGGGACAGTTAATGGTAGGTTGACAGTTGGCTGGGAGGGAGATAGGGTTGCCAACTCCAGGTTGGAAAATTCCTGGAGAGGGTGAGGTTTGAGGAGGGGTGGGACCTCAGACAGGTACATTCTCCACCCTCCAAACCAGCCATTCCCTCCTGGGGAACAAAAGTTGCCAATCTCCAGGTGAGGGCTGGAGATCACTCAAAATTACAACTACTCTTCAGGTAGCAGAGATCAGTTCTTTGGGAGGATATGGTGGGAGGTGTTATACCCTGCTGAGGGTGCCACAGCAAATTGTCACTGAGTGCCCAAAGCCGGGGCACTCTCCCAGAGCCTCTTTCTAGAGCTCATTGTATTTATTTCCACAGTAGGCCTTATTCCTAGTGGAAAATAATGGACAGGAGAAGGCACTGCCTGAGGTATGAGACCTGAGCCATTTAAGGCTTCAGAGATGACCATGAGCTCATGTCAACAGAATCTAGTTCCACAGGGAAGCTTCTTTCTCAGGTTTCTACTTGCCTGTTTCCTTAGCTTCCATCTCACACATAGAATTCAATCCATACTGTATTAGCCCTTCAAATTCATCTGGGTGATATTCTGTGTGCAAACAATTCTGCCTTAAAAGTAGAACATGGGATTAAAAGATAACTGTTCAAGTCAATTAACATCAGCATAAGAATACCATTCTCAAATAACTATATCTAGTATATTTTTAACCCACCCTTCCTCCAAAAAGAACATATTCTTCCCTTCCTCATTTTATCCTTAAAGCCACCCTGTGAAGTACATTAGGCAGAAAGAATGATTGGCCCAAGATCACCCAGCGAGCTTCAAGGTAAAGTGTGGATCTGAACTCACATCTTTCATATCCTAGTTTAAAGCCCTGTCTACTACAATCACACTGGCTCTTATCTAGGTATTTCAGATCATGTGCTTAGATTATTCTAAAACAAGCTGTGCAGAAATAGAAATAAATACAATTATGACAGCTGCACAGTTGGATTAAAGGCTTTATTTCCAAATAGATTAAAATAGTATATTGGCTCTTTACAAAAAAGAACTGTTTTTAAACATTCCAGAGATGCCAGATTGACTTCCAGAGGGACAGTTAAATAAGGAAATACTTGCTTCCATTACAGATGGATGTCGTTTGGCATAGTCATAATTTTGTTACTAGACATTTGGTCTAAATAGCTCAGTGACAAATATTAAAAACAAAAAGATGATTTTCTTTCAGTTCTCTTTTATTTTTGAAGAAACCACGCAGACTTGTGCAATATCATCATACTCGTACGTTCTCTTCAAAAAGGTGTCTGTTAGTCTCAAGCCAGAGATGCTCTAAAACAGGAAGAAAAGGATTGGAACAGATTTTATACTGGCAGGAGAAACCAGCCTTCTGAGTTGGGATAAGCAGCATACTTCATCAGTTCACACATAATGCCAACTGGGTCTGCACACTCCCCTATCCTTCTTTCTTTTGTGTTGGGAAGCATACCATAGTTTGCCAGTATATCCAGATCTGTATTCTATGGTTTACCAAAAGCAGAGAGAAAGTGCAGAGAGAAAGTGCAAGTCATAGACCATTGGTCGGGACACAAAGGAAAATTATGCCATGCAATAGGAAGAGAGAGAAGTGGAAGCATGTGAACTGGAACCCAGTGGTCATACCGTAGATTGGCCATTATGATAAAAATGGGCTCTAGTCTTGTTTTTTAATTCTGTTAAGGGGAGTCTTACTTGTAGCCCTTGTACTGATGATAGCAGTGTAAGTGTCAGGTGGAGGGATGAAATGGGGTGCAGTTTGCCCAGCTGTCTTCCCGATACGCCACACCAGTGAATGGAATTAGTGTTGCACATTTCCAAAACCAGGTCCATAGTCCTTTCACTGCTAGAAAGAAAAAGAAAGAATTAATATAGATCTCAGTGCAACTGGGCCTCAGAGAAACTCTCACTTTTCCTCTGAGGAATCTTAGGTATATTTTTCATTGCCACCACAAACAGGGTTTGTTAAGTACAACACGCAACTACTGTCAGCTAGGAATGGGCATGAACCAAACCATGAAGCAAAATCCATGATGAATTTTTTCCTGTTCTACCGTAACAAACTTCATCAAACTTTTAAAGCAGTTTGTGGTGGTTCGTGGATACAGCAAGGGTCCCTTTAAATGCCGTGTCTCCTTAAACCTCTGCTTTCTGTTCCCCGCAAAAGCTGAAAAACAGCTGAGCAGCGGGGAGCATGGCTCAGCTGTTTTATGGGCTTTCTGCAAACCCCTTTTAAAGGGACTTTTGTCCCTTTCAAGGGTGTTTGCGGGGCCACAAACTGGCTTGGTGCACGAATGAACCTCCCAGTTCAGTTCATGGTTTGGCTACAAACCACAAACCAACATGAACTGCATTCTTCTGGTTTGTGCCCGTCCCTGCTGTCAGGATTCACTGGAACACACAGCTAATGAAAGGTCTTTACCAAGCATTACTCTTTTACCGACAACCTGTTAAGTCTTTTCATTTAGAGCATTATTACCTCCTAATCTGGGGCAGAACTGATAAGAGAAGCAACATCTCTATTTTATTGGGATTTGGTGAGAGTATAGATCTTGCCTCACAGCAAGAAGCTGAACAAGACACTTATCCATCTGCACAGAGATTTTACAATCCAGGAGAATACAGGTGAGCATCCATATCACATTGTTCAGCCCTGTTGATACAGATGCACATTTCCATCCAGGGTCACTAATGGTGTGCAATAATTTTTGACTCGATACAGCCTGTGATTCTACTAAGGATTAGTACATGTTTCCCTAAGGTAGGCACACTCCCACAGTTCTGATCACTTCTCAGATCACTGCAATTTAGCAGGTAAGGAGAAGGGCTGTATAACAACAGAAAATGCTGAACAACATTTCCACTAGTTCTAAAATCTATTTCAATCCACACTTAAAATATTCCTGCCGTACATGGAAGTGGAAAGCAAAAGGCTGGATCCTTAGTACTAAACAAACTTAAAGAATTCTGAAGCCAAAATGGGAGGGGGAAACCCACTTCATTACCTGCAATTTGTTATTTTACATGTAATATCAAAAGGTTCTTCCACGTTTACTGTGTCTGGTATGGTCTCCAATGAAAGCCTCACATCCCCATAACCTGGGGCCTAAAAAAAATATTAGAAGTTTATCAGAAGCATGAATAATAGATATAATGCGAAATATTGAGGAATGAGTGAATTACAGAGAGAAATTGTGAACTGCGGAAGCAACATTATGATATTCAAAATGGTTAAAGGACCTGGAATCCTCACTTGGACTTTTTATCAATACAAGCATGCCCCAAGATTATTTTACACTCAGAAAGACTAAGCTTTTAATACAAGAGGAAACAATTCACAAACAGTGTTGTATATGCAAGGCCAATTAAAGTGTGAGTTGGTTAGGGTAATGGCAGAAGCTGCTCACCCCCCACCCACCCCATTTATTTCAGTGGTTTCCTACACTTCAGGTATGGTTAATGGATTACTTTCCAAAGTAGCAGGTAAACATGAATGCAGTACTTTTAACAAGCTGGTTATGCAAACCCAGAAAACAAGTAAAAGACCAGTTTTGCCAGATCGGACCAAGGCCCATCTAAGGTCAAGACTGTCTTCTATCACCCACCTGAATCCAATCCAATATTTACAAAGTATTTCCTTTGTATATGGAGATTCTATTTAGCTGTTATAGTCAAAAACATTCCTCCATACATGCACATACTTTTTGGAAGCCTTCTAAACTAGGGATATCACTAGGCTTGATGGTAATGATTCTTATGATAATGATGTATGGTAAAAAAAGCATGTGTCTTTTCTCTAGTTCCTGATACTCAATCCTTAAAAGGAAGGGGGTGTCCAGTGAAAAACAGTATGAAGAAATTCCATTTTACATATCAGTTATGGCATAACATTTAGTATTTAACTCCTGGCAGGAGAAGAATCATACATGTGCACCATTACTTAGTAGGACAACAATATTTAGTGAAAGAGGCTTCTGTTGTATATGCATTCTGAATTCATAGTTAGCAGGCAAGTTCTACATTTCCCCTGTCCATTCACTAAATGAAATTCAGTTTCAGTACCCAGTTACTATGAGAGAATATTCCAGATCACTCACCATTCGTTGGAGCTGACTAGTTTGCAACCTTCCTCTTTCCCCCAAATTTGTCTTCCATACAATGTCTAACTTTCCAATTACTGTTACGCCTTTAATGACTCCTGCTTTCTCTGCAAATTCTTGCTTTGGTTTTAGGCAGTATAAATACTGACGTGTGTCCATAGGTTGCAAATATGTCCTCGTCCCAAACGTGGACATACTGGAAGGAAAGAAACATTTAGCTTAGCAATGAATAGCAGATCTATTTTGGTGTGACTATTTCTGCAGGGGCACTGAGGTTACAAATCAACTTAGAAAACCTGTTTTGCTAAAATTAATGTCAAATGATGATGGCAGATAACTCTTTAAAATGAAATAAAGATATGCAAAGAAGTTTAAAACAAATGAAATCAGAAGTAAACCCCTGTTGTTAAAACAACGGCTCTTCAGGATCAAGCACACACTGTTAGTTCTGCAGCAGGAGGATGTGAAGGTGAATTATGATATTACAAACATAGATAAGAGGCTGAACTCTTAACAAAATGCAATCCCATGATTTCTTGCCAGCTATGGGGGTTTGCCTGCCTGCAGATCTTTTGACCCATTCTAAGTGGAGAGGACAGGTTCATGCATGGTAAATATTGCATGTCAAGCTATTTTTTTTCTATTACACCCAATGGAGGAGCCTGTTTCTATAGGGGCACTGGCTGAACATTGACTGAGTACATTTGCAGCTCCAAATGCCTTCTCACCAATTTCTGGAGACCAGATCACCCAAGGGCTCAGATGGTGCAAGCGTGTTGTGGCACATGCCGGCAAATTATCCAGAACTGTCACATTTCTGTATTCACTAGAACTTGTATGCTGGAATATATTAGAAACTTGCTCAATCATTGAAAGCCAGCTAATCCAGAAGTGGTGTGACACAGAATTATACCCTGAATCCATGATAAGGAAGACCATAAACGGAAGATCATAAGAATAGCTTCACCAGCACAGTTTCCATTTCCTACAAGTTAAAACAGAATAGTAAAGGCCCTTACCTTTCCCCACTTCGGCTGACAGCATTTAATTCTGCAACATTGTACATAATAGAAGGTTCTAATGAAACCTTCTCCATAAACATGG
Source organism: Gekko japonicus (assembly GCF_001447785.1). Classification (NCBI taxonomy): domain Eukaryota; kingdom Metazoa; phylum Chordata; class Lepidosauria; order Squamata; family Gekkonidae; genus Gekko; species Gekko japonicus. The sequence goes on from NW_015160213.1 coordinate 754,970, forward strand.
GGGAGGTTGTGATATTCTGAATCTGAGCTTCCAGAAAAACTTCGTCAGTCTGAAAAACCAGAGAAAACTCTTAAGGAAGAATAGCCCAGAGAGAAGAAAGCAGCAGCATCTTATAGGTTTGTAAAACATTAATCACAAACGCAGTTAGTTCATGCCTGCAAATCAAAGAAACAGTCATTAAATGTGAGGGGGGGGGGGAAGGTCTTCATCCCAACAGACAGCAGTAGGAGCAACACTGTTAGTTGATTGGTATAGTGCTGAACAATGGATGTGGGATAAATTCATTATACTCTCCTATTTTCTTTTAGAAGGGGGTATGTATGTAGTCTTAGCAAGACTTGCCTCGAGAATTCCAAAGGCTGGCATCAGCTCAGTTTTACCCAAGGAAACTAAAATACACATTAGAGACAGGTGAAATGACTGTGATGCGCAATACAGACATGCCATGCTCGATTAAACGATGCATCAGGCTGCATACCATGTTACAGGAACATCAATAGGGACTTTATTGATGTGTCGACTGTTACAAGAGCTCAGATGCATATACCAGGAGCACCATTTGGGATTAGGCTAGCCACGATCACACTATACTCCAAATTCTCTAGTTGACCTCTCGTTAAGACAGCATAGTAGCAAAACAGATCTCTTTTTTTTGCCATCAAGTCAAGCCGACTTCTGGCAACCCCTAGTGGGGCTTGGAGGCAAGGGACGTTCAGAAGGAGCTTGCCACCGCCTGCCTCTGCATCACGACCTTGGTCTATTCCCTGGAGGTCTCCCATCCAAGTACTAGCCCTGCTTAGATTCCGACATCTGACGAGATCAGGCTGGCCTTCCACAACATTATCAGCCGGTATTGTACTACCCCATGCAAGGAACACCTTGTTTTCCCTCATTCCTCCCTGTTTTGCAGCCCCTCCAGCCCCTAGAAAGATTATTCCCAGGGTGTCAAGAATGCACAAAGGAACAAAGTTGGTGGGGGCTGGAAAGGCCCAGGAAGGGGGGGGATCATTTCACTTCCTTCTTTCACAAGCACAGTTCTGCTGAGAAGAGGGGTTTACATCATCCCTTTCTTCCTGCTCACTTCAGTCCGCCGAACCTCATACCTGTTCCTTGCCATTGATCCTGCAGCCCCAGCACTGATCATTGGGGGGGGGGGGTTCAGAAAGAACTGCAGGGAAGGACAGGGACATGGGAACACTCCCTATTCCTTCTGCTCATAGATAGTAGGATACTGCCTATTATTTCTACCTCCAAAAGCTAGTAGCAAAATGAGTGACTCCCACTACGACTGCTAAAAAACTGCTGTTGGAAGATGGTTATTTTCTTCACTGAGAGAATACAATACAGAATATAAACTCTGTAGAATTAGGTCATTATTTTGTGCATATACCCTGTCTATAATGGTTTCTGAAAACAAAAACATGAAGTTAGGGAGGGCCATAAATATGGAACTTCAGTCTAGCATGCCCCTACCTTGAAGTGACGGGAATTAATATGGATTTTGCCTTGGGGAAAAAAGCATATTAACCATCACGCGATGGCTAAGCCAACTTCATACCCCACAGCAAATCATATACTACATGGTGATTCGTATTTCAGAACGCAGATACTGACGTGCCCCTGCAAATGCCAGTGGAATGATCATGGCGTTTAGTTAGGAAATGCCGCCATGCAACTTTCATGGCACAAGTGCACTCTGATCAGTCTGATTAAAGTCTCTGCAGGATTTCAGTCCTACAAAGTAGAACAAGATATCTGGACATTCAAAGCTAGTTTCAAATTAAGCCTGCTGACTTTCAAAGAGATGACCGCCTGGGGAGAATCAAGAGAACCATCTGATCAAAAGCTCTAACATCATGTCTAAGGACAAGCCTACAGCGCCCCAATGTAAAAGGAAGCTCCGTCAGTACACAGGAAAATTTTGTTTTCTGTAGGTGAATACAAGACAGCCACTCTACCTACTTTCCACAGGAATTAAATCACACCAAAATGAGGTGGAATTTCATGTTGAGTAGTGATAAACAAGTGTAGAATAATTCAAGCCTATCACATTCCATGTTGTGGGAAGGATCTTCAAGGATAATGGAGACAGACATACTCATGCCAGACACCAATGAGAAATAAATTCCGGTTATCTTGCTTAAGAGAACCTGCAATTAACATATATTTTCCCAGCACTAGGGATCACAAATTTTGAACAATTCTAAAAGAATATCCCATAAATCCATTGCTTATGTCTGTTTCCAAATTTCTCATCAGTATGTTTTAAAACAGCAACCGGCAACAGAAATTTAAGAAGAGCAAAGTTGTATAAAACAAAACCAGCAGGCATAATGAAAAAGCAAAGCCGCTTATAACACCATAAGAGTTTTAGTTTCAGTAATTTGCATTAAAATTTGAACTGAAATCACGTTGCAGTTATTATCATTGGAATCTATTATTGCCACATGCATTCAGGGGTTTGAAAGCAGAGTTCTAGTAAGCATGAAAAGAAAGATGCAATACATCTTGTGCTCTCTCCTCCTATCCAATGTCTTCTAAACCTAACAGATGACACAAGTCACAATTTCACAAGAAACACACTCAAGTGGAAGACTGTACCCAGGCAATCCAAATTGCACAATCAGTATTATATAAATTTCTTCTGAAACTTTTAGTATTTTGCAAATTCATTCAGATTTGTCAGTCATTGGGTGAGGCAAGGAGCTTTGCAGAGCCCTGAAACCTCATTCCCAAACTCTGAAAATCTTATCCAGTAATCTGTCTGGCCTCTCTGATATCTACAGGATTACCCACAATTGTTTCAGCCTGACTTTGCACTTCAGGAAGGACTTGGATCGTGCTTTAAAAAATTAAAGCTGCTATTCTCAGGAAGCTGAATTCTGTGCTCCAGTACAGTATTACGATCTTTTATTGAATCTTAACATGCACAGGCTTGCTATCATGAGGCACAATATTCCTCTGGGATCATTTGGACCTGTATATTCAAATGGAGACAAGGAATTCATTTGACGTTCACTTAATAAACTATGAAGCTCACTACTAAGGTCTGAATTAACGTTGCTGAACAATGGATACCAAAGAGAGAGCCAATGTATTTGAATAGTTGTTTTAACCCTCCCTCTCAAAGAAAACACACGCGCACACACACACGTTATGTATGGAGACAGTGAAACATTGCTTTTCTATTACGTTTTCAAAAATAATGTTAGTAACAGGCAGAGTCACGAACAGAAGACAAGCATACATATTTATAAATAATAAATAAAATTACCACAGAACTGAGGTCACTCTAATGGGAAAATAAAAAAGAAAACATTAGAGAAATTAGGGTTAAATGTTAAAGAAAAAAGGAGGACAACTAATTTCAAATAAAATGCATTTCTTTTGCATTTTTTTGCATATTCTAAACGAGACAGCATTAGTAATAGGAATGTAAACCAGCAATGGGGAAAAAGTAAAAGGACTACTAATAAGAAATCTTATTTGTAAATAAGACTTGTGTCAGCAAATGGTACAGTGATGAAATCAAGTACACATAACAGTTATTACACCATGTACACATGGGTAAACGACAACGTGCTTGCAAGAGAAGCCCCGTATCAGACTTCCAGATGGGAGAATTTTTTTTTTTAATGTCCCTCCCTTTAAATTTTGCCCGTTATTACCTCAAGGGGAAAGTCTCAGTTAGAAGAAGGAAATATGTTCAGCACAAACTCACATTAAAAAAAAACAACTGCAAACAAATTACATGAATGTAGTAAGCACCATTAGAAGACCACAATTGCTACATGCACCTTCCGACTGTTTGAACATGTTCAATATGCTAACTCATGCCTTAAAATGAGATAGGCTTGATTCATGAGACAAAATGCATGTGGGACTCTCATCTCCTCATTACTGAACCCTGTGCCTTTTAGATATTGTCCAGAGGCAGATTGCTACACAACTGGTCATTAGCACAAATCATGAAACATCTCTCTCCATGAAGGAAACTAACACCAGGAGGGAGAGGACAAGGTCAGCAGATGCCCCCTTTACGTAAGCTTACATAATTTTTTTAAATGCGTGGAAGCATTTGAAAAAAGCCATCCACTATCTGAGTATGAAGTGGTACAGTACATTCTACTACCAATTCTGCTGCATCTGTAGTAGACCAGGCCTGAAGCACGGACTTAGGAAGGGGAAAATCACTGAGATGAAAACCTTTTACACGCAGGACTGCAAACGTTGCTGTGAAAGTTCCCCAAATGCTTCTGCAATCACACTCTCAGGCACCGATCCCCAGCCCTAAGAAATACAACCTAAAAAATGTTTCTCGGTGACCCATTCCAGAGCAGCAACAATGGATCATTGGATTTCATCACAGAAAAACTACAGCTGTTGCCACTGCATCCTTCCAGGCAATACCAGAAGCCAAAAATTAAACCCTCAGCCCACAATTCCCCCCCCCTGCTTTTGCCTACCAGACCCGAGATGAAGGACGTTACATGTTATTGCAGAATACTTTGCAAACTGCCTAATATAATTGTGAGTTCAGTGACAGAGAAAGTTACCACCTGCTTTTTGAAGTCCTTGTTTCTTTGCTTTTGGATATCACAGATTGAATCCAGCAGAAAAGCTTTCTGAAGGAGCAAAAGCCTAAAAGAGCCTCATCAACAAAATGTACCACAGCACAAAGCACTGCAGAGATGAGAGGGAAGCGAGATAGACTTGCCCCCTTCCCCCTTTAAGTAGCTTGCATCAGCAGAGGAAGGAAGGAGATGGTGATTTTACCTAATTTCCCCATTACTGATGCAGCACCCCATACCACGAGATGAATTTGGTGTGCGAGGCTCTCCTGACCCTCACAAAGGATTCTGGGAGCAAGCAGAAGGCTGCGTGGTGAAAGCAGAGGAAAAAAATCCCATCTGCTGACTTCTTCTGCAAACTTTTCTGCTTGATCCAACCCCATAGTTGTAGTGGAAGAAATCACACTAACTATTCTGTATATGGAGATATTATCTCAACTGCCATTGTCTACTGCCTTTTTCATTCACACTAGACACTTCTGTTAACCATTTTAAGGCGAGTGCCAACTTAGTTTAAAATAATAATTCCACACTTGACTGATAAAACTCATCTTTTTTGGATAAATGGATTTAATATTTTTGATAAGAAATACCATTAAAGCAGACAGGGATTCTTTTTAAGGAGGGAGCAAATCTAATTGTATACAGACACCTGTCCAAGATGGCCATGGCAAAGGCAAATGGATAGGTCTAAGTGAGAAAAGTAACAAGGGATAGACATAACTCACCTGTTTTCTTCACCTCCCCACCAAGATTATTTTTTGTCAAAGCTACAACAGCTAAGCAGCCTTTTTGTAAAACTGCTATGTAGCAACTCAATCCCTCATCATATTATGTATTCTTGGAGATCTGAGACTGACCATGCCAAAAAGAGTGAATTACCACTAGATACAGTATACTTGCTCTTTCCCCAAGTTTTTTTTTAAAATCACCTAGGTCTCAATTTTTCCCATTTCTCTTCTCAGTTTTCTGACTCTGTCATCAATACTCTGTCATCAATACATACTCCAGCTAATAAAAACAAAATTCCAAGGTCAGTTAACACAGGCAGAGATGCTACAATACTCAGGCTATACTGAAGGGAATTAAAAAAAAACATTTTGCCAGGCAGTGAAGGATGTGCTTACTTATCGATATGAACAGAACATATTCTGAAACAGGCCTTTCTCTCTTTCATGGGATCAGAAAAGATGGACAGGAAATTACAAAGCATGAGAGGAGGCTACCATTTTCCAATCCCAGAGAACCTATGAAGCAGCTGAGTCAAGCCATTAGTCTATCAAGGTCAGTACTGTCTACTCAGACAGGCAGTTGCTCTACAGGGTTGCAGGTTCACACTACCTACTATGCAATCCTTTTAAATGGAGATACCAGGGATTGAACCTGGGACCTTTTTCATGCAAAGCAACCCTTCTACTACTGTGTTTTTATTAAGAAGCCACATATTTAACAAACTACTGCATACATAACCCTAAGCACACCATTCAGCACTTACCTCAGCATTGTAGAATTTAGTTTTCACATCTAAGGGTTTGAGAACCTGTTTGAAAAAAGAATAAATGCTAAAAGGAGATTTCTCAGAACTCTCCATCAACATCAAGTACCACTTCTGTACTCTAAGTCATTAATTGGAAGCCAGCTGAACTGGCTTGCATTCACAGATGAAAAAAGTTCACTGCAGCTCAAGGGCCCAACTTTACTCAGTCTGCTCCTTCCAGTGGCTACATTTGTGTAAACATTTTGCTTCAAGCCAAGAGTATTTTACAGCAAAGTGGCAAATACTTCTGCCACAAAATGGGTATTTTCCCTTTAGAGAGAGATTTCTGGGTGCACAGCCCATCGGACTCCTTATGATAATGACACATTTTGGAGCCGCGTGGGTGGTGTCAAAAAATACAAACAATAACAATGTGCCTTTCAAAAAGATGCCTTCCTCTGGTTTCCACTAGTAACGCAATCAGTATCAGAGCAGCTGAATGCAATTCCCTATCAAGTGCTGGCGGAGCTCTCCAACTGGAAGCAAAACAAGGTCTACACCTGCACAGAGGAGCAACTGAGCTCAGCCTTAAAGCAGTACATCAATTAAGTATAGTATTATAAGTGACAGACAAATTAGGATAAAAGGTTTTTATTTGCATATGATTTTGGCCTGGAAATCAACTAGTCAAAGGAGCAGGACAGTGTGTGAATGGACTTGCCTTTAAAGGGCTCAGGGCAACCTGGTTCTCCCCCCTTTGAGGCAGATTACGGAGAATGACTGGCCCAAGGTGGCCTTCATGGACATCTGAAGCTGGATCTCCCAGACCTTGAGCAACACTGGCTCTCAAGTAGGGGCCAAATGTCTTCTGTAGTGCAGTCAAAAGCTTCTGAATCATTGCTTTTCACTTCAATGATATAATCTCACCCATATATAAGTTTAGTTTGCTTTGCTTAGTATAAAATATGTACCTCTACACTTCCCAAACTCATTTAGCAAATGTTCATACAGGACTACAGTTTCCTTTTTTCTTGGCTGAACTACTGCGCCTTTAATAACTTAAAGACAAGGAGAAATTTGGCTGATGCAGTATCTCTCCCCACCCCATTCATTTCAAGTTTATGCCAAGAAAGTTCACTTGTTTATTTCCTGTCTACAAGCTCTTAATGACACAGGCATCCTACCAGAAGAGAAAATGGCAAATCCTGCCTCCCCATGACCCTAGTGATACAACATTCCCTCACTCATGGAACCTCACTTTTCAGATTGCTTTTCTACCTATTAAGTCGTATATCAAAGTTTTATTACATTTATTTAAAAGTTTTAAACTATTCTATCTCATTTTTAATAGAGATGCAGTTCTAGACCCAGATAAGGATACTATCAGCCAAAAGCTGTGCTGCTCCTGACTGTCTTGGTGGCTGAAGCTTCCCCAGTGCTGTGCTCGAACCTACAGCCTCCTCTGGTTTGTCTCGCTAGTCTGTACCCAGCAAATCCTCAGATGAGGAACAGGCCAGGCAGAAGATACAGCTAGAAGCACACAGTGAGGGAAAGCAGAAGTTGCTGAGATTCTCAGTTGCAATGCAGTAATGGAAGTCCCATTCAAGTCAGGATCTGCACAACCCCCATTCTTGCCGTATGTGAGCCCAATGGGATCAATCCTACCACCCAGCTCAGGTAAGAGCAGAGCCTCTTTCAGCCACTAAGAGCTTCCTTCTTGCAGATGGCTCCACCCTTAGCTGACCCAAGTTGATCCTGTATCTTGAAAAGAGATCTCATTAACTTCAGATTATGATACACAACCACTAGCATCCATTCTATTCACAAATCACTTGCTTACTCTGGAGGTGTCTCAAGTAACTTGGGAGAAAATAACTCTCCTATAAATTGTTTCACAAGTATATCAAGTCTGTGTTTGGACTGGTGACTGCTGGTATTTAAATATTCAGGGCACAGTGTTCAAACTATATTGAAGAAAGGTCCCTTGGAATTATTGTAACACTGTCCTCTCTCAAAAAGGAAATTCCCCTCGTAGTCTGAGCACCATTCTCAGAGCCAAGAACTGTCTGTCATGATTCCATCACAAGTGGGAAGGTGATGGGTAATTTGGTTGCCATGTTATGTTGCAATCACTTTATGAGTTTAAAGTAGAACCAATTCTTAGAACATAAGAACATAAGAGAAGCCAATGTTGGATCAGGCCAATAGCCCATCTAGTACAACACTCTGTCACACAGTGGCCAAAAATATCAGGTGCCATATAAAAACTCTTGTGATTGCATACCTGTGGAAGAAAAGAAAAAGTGTAGTCTTACACACAGTATAATATTCTCTCTCTGTGTCCCTACCAAAATCCATTCCAAGGATGTCCAGAATCTACTATGTATCTATACCACAAGAAAACCAAGCTGTATTTTGCTTCCAGTGTATTTGCTTTGCATCATTTACTGCATCCTGTGCTCTATTTTAGCACTGAAGAAAAGTAAACTAGAGCAGGCAAAACTAACAGAAGAAGAAGAACTCAAAGATATAGCCTGGGCAAAATTATGGGCAAAACTGTAATATCGAAGCAAGACTGGGAGGAAGAGGAGGAAAAGAGTACTGATTACTTTCAGTACTGCCTGAATTGTTGCCATATCAATACCTGAAATTTGAAGAACTTTCTGAAGTACATCTTCTCACCTGTCTGTGTGGTGTAACTTACGGCACACACTAAGCTGAAAAAGACAAACAGTTCAATGGGTCTTAGCTATTTCTCAGTCTTGCATATATTCATGGGAAGTGGGACAGAGTAATAAACACAAACTGTGAAATGAATATCTTTTAGATTGGAAAATCTAAATGAAATATAAGCTCATATATCTACAATGGGGGAGGGAGTAACATTTATAACGCAAAAGAAAGTATTCGCTGTCTTACATGTGTGTCCCTATTTCTTTTACTTCATGGTGAATGACGTCATCAATGCAACAGTCTGGTTTGAGTTCTGCCACTGCTGCAGTGGAGGCTGAAAGATTCAAACGCTGCGAACTTGTCTGTAAGTCAGCCTTGGCATTGGAAAGATAGGCAGAGAATAAGAAAAGAATGGATGAGTTTCAGAAGTACCCTACTGAAAGACAAAGGCATTAACAGTGCCTGTTGTACCTAATGGCTTGAAATGTGAATAGATGGATGAAAATGAACCCTGGTAACATAATAGCATAAAATATTTATGCTTTTATGCAACAGTTCACAGAGCGTTATGATATGTGACTTCTGTGGCAGTTATCCTTTTTATTACTCAGAAGGTTGTGCAAACAGAGCGTCAACATATCTGGGCTTAATATGTTGTCGAAGGCTTTCACGGCTGGAGTTCATTAGTAGTTGTAGATTTTCCGGGCTGTATGGCCGTGGTCTTGGCATTGAAGTACCTGACATTTTGCCAGCAGCTGTGACTAGCATCCTCAGAGGTATAACACAGAAAGATGGAGGACTCGCTGTGTCAATGTGAGAAGAAAAATGGTAGGCATGTCATTTATATCTACTCAGGAAGGTGGGGTAGGGCTGAGTCATTATCTTGTAGGAGTTTCCCAGGCTGTGAATTGCTAATAGGGGAGCTTTCCTGAGGAGGTTCTTTTGCATATGGATTGGCTGTTGAGATTCTAATCTCATCTGAAGTGCTGTTGTAAGATGTACAGCATTTTGTGTTTTTTAGGACAGGAAACCATGCCCTATAAACTCTCTTCTTTCCTGTTATAGCAAACTTCTACATGGAACATTTTGAAAAAAACAAATTTAGAATCTGCACTCCACAAACCTACAGTCTGCTTCCGGTACATAGACGATACCTTTATCATTTGGATTCATGGAGAGGTAGAATTGATGGAGTTTCAACAACATCTACCTGAACATACAATTTACCATGGAAAAAGAAATTGAGGGTAAACTCCCATTTCTAGATATCACAGTCATCCGCAAAGCTAACCTTCAATTAGGTCACAAGGGCTACAGAAAACCAACTCACACGGATTGTTATTTACACAAAAACTCCAATCACCAGCCTCAGCAAAAAAGAAGCATAATCAAAACATTAATAGACCATGCAAGACAGATATGTGAACCGCACTTTCTAAACGATGAACTAAATCATCTAATCCACACACTTCAAGCAAATGGCTACTCCAAGAATGAAATCAGAAGAGTGATTAAACCAAATATAAAACAAGCAACTGAGGAAAAACAGTCTCCCACAGGAAAAGTGTTTTTGCCATATATCAAAGGAATCACTGATCAGATGGGAAAACTTATGAAAAAAGACAACTAACAAACAGTATTCAGACCCACCAGAAAAATACAACAGATGCTACGACTGGCAAAAGACAGAAAAGACCCCCTCACTTCTGCAAGAGTATACCACATACTCTGCAGTTGTGGACAGGTTTACATTGGGACCACACAGCGTAGAGATGTAAAATGTCCGGAAATTTTGAAGCTCGGGAAAAAAAACATTTTTTTCCCAGTTTTTTTCGGGGGGAAACGGAAATTTTCGGAAAAATTGAAAATGCCATCCCCGTCTTCTTTGACCTTCAATCTTTCCCAGCATCAGGGTCTTCTCCAGTGAGTGCTCCCTTCTCATTTGGTGGCCAAAGTATTGGAGCTTCAGTTTCATTATCTGGCCTTCCAGGGAACAGTCAGGGTTGATTTCTTTTAGGATTGACTGATTTGATCTTCTTGCAGGCAAAGGGACTCTCAAGAGTCTTCTCCAGCACCAGAGTTCAAAAGAATCTATTCTTCGGCGCTCGGCCTTCATTATAGTCCAACTCTCACAGCCATACATGACTACTGGGAATACCATTGCTTTGACCATGCGGACTTTTGTTGGACATTTTTACTTGGCATAAAATTATCAGAAATAGCATATTAAAAATATAGTGTATCCAAACAATTATTACAAACAGAATACCCACCCACATGCAAAAACAAAACTGAAACCTTTTTATTTTCTTCTGACAATAGCACCTCCTAAAGGAAGAAATGCATCTTGTTCTTGCATGGGCGAGTTCAGTTTGTAACTTAGGACTTGCTTGTCCTCAATGCACAGAAATTAGATCAATCTGATACCATATATATATATTTTAGAAATGATTTGGAAAATATTTGAACACCTTATCTTAAAATATTTTATTCATCATGTTAAAATAAAACGTTCCATAATCATTTTTTTTCTTTTCTTTTTGCAATTTTCCCAATTTTTCAGAAAAAAAACAAAAAAGGCTTCAGGAAAAAAATGAAGAAAAAAAACGTGGTTTTTTCCTGAATTTTTCCGATTTTTTTTCCTGGCCTTCACATCTCTAACACAGCGTAGCATCCAGACAAGAATAAAAGAACATGAAAGACACCACAGACTTAGCCAAGGTGGAGAATCAGCAGTGGCTGAACATAGCCTAACTCAAGCAGGACACAGTATCTTATTCCAAGACACTGAAATGCTGGACAACACATCCAATTACCATGTCAGGTTACACAGGGAAGCCATTGAAATTCATAAACACAATTTCAACAGAAGAGAGTTTAAAAATAAAATAGGGCATGGTTTCCTGTCCTGAAAAACAAAAAATGCTACATCTTACAGCAGTACTACAGATAAGATTAGAATTTCAACAGCCAATCTATATGCAAAAGAACCTCCTCAGGAAAGCTCCTCCATTAGCATGTCACAGCCTGGGAAACTCCTACAAGACAATGACTCAGCCCTACCCTACCTTCCTGAGTAGACATAAATGACCTGCCTACCATTTTTCTTCTCACATTGACACAGCGAGTACTCCATCTTTCTGCGTTATACCTCTGAGGATGCCAGTCACAGCTGCTGGTGAAATGTGGGGTACTACAATGCCAAGACCACGGCCATACAGCCCGGAAAATCTACAACAGCTAGATTCTGGGGTTAGCTTCACTTTTTCTATGCAATACTATAACATTAGGCATTAAACAGTCCTTCTGGAAACCAAAAACCCTCTCATGCGGAAAGATACTTTTGGCTCCAGCCCAACATATCTCAGCCAAAGCCACATACTCTTGCTTCCCAGTTGTATAGCACTTCAACAGACAAATTCATAAACTAATTAGAACCTGGGAGTATTTTAAATGGAATTAAAAAACCAAGTTTTGAGAATTCTTATTTCGCCTTCACAACATACACTCAGAAATTAACCTTCACATTTGGCTAATGAAACAAGAAACACTCCAAGACGGTGGTTTGCCCAAGGCCATCTTGCTTTGGCTCAACTGTAATATGGCATCTGTGTTTTCCTGCTTGAGTTTTGACACTGTAACGTCTAACTGGAAGAGCTTCCCCATGTTACTCCTTATAAAAACGGGATACAGATCACAACCTCCAGAGGCTAAATGATCATCATTTAATGTCACTCTTCCTGGAAATCATTAATGCATAGGGTCGCCATAAGTCGGAAGTGACTTGACAGAACTTTATTTATTTATTTATTTCAATTTGCTAGGCTGCCCTTCCCTGAGGCAGGGCTCAGGGCGGCTTACATCGAAGCAGGGGTCATTTCGTAGAAAAAGAGCTAGGGGAACTCATTAGCATAACTCATTCGCATATGCCACACCCCCTGACATCAGGGGCCCGGCGGTGGACCTGCAAGGCCAGCGGGAGTGCGAGAAAGCCCCGCCAAGGCCCTCCCTGGCCCCAGGCAGGGGTGGGGAGAAGCGGGGAGGAAGCAACTTACCCTCCCTCTTCTCCTGCCTCCTCCTGGCTGAATGAGGGCTGGAAGCGGGGCGGCCGGAAGCAGGGGGCGGGGCTTCGTCATGTGCCCCGCCCCCTGCACCTCACCTGGGGAACTGCGTTCCCCCGTGTCCCCCCCCGAAATGACCTCTGCATCGAAGCGAATACAATATATAAGAAAAATTAAAACAACATTAAAGTATATTCAAACAATTCATCAGAAAACAATACTGTGTCTAAGATGATGGATAATTTCAGTATCCACCTTCCCCCCGGATAGAGGGGAAAATAGGAGGAAAATGGGGGGAGGTGGGAGTGTGAAATTGCCAGACTGTTGCTGTCCTCAACCGAATGCCTCGCAGAACATCTCTGCCTTGCAAGTAGTAAATCCTGTAGGGCACAGATGTTCTCTGGCAGAGAGTTCCACCAGGCAGGGGTCAGGGTGGAAAAGGCCCTGGATCTAGTTGAGGACAGCTAGATCTCTCTCGGGCCAAGGACCACTAGGAAATTCTTATTACTAGACCGTAATGCACTTCCAGGGACATATTGGGAAAGATGGTCCCAAAGACATTTAGGTCCCTGACCACTAATGGCGTTGAAGGTCAAAACCAAGACCTTGAACCGGATCCAGTGCTCCACTGGAGCCAGTGCAGCTCACGTAGCACTGAATGAATGTGTGCCATTCGAGGGGTCCCTGTAAGGACCCACGCAGCTGCATTCTGGACCAGTTGCAGCTTCCAAGTCAGGCAAAAGGGTAGGCCAGCATAGAGCAAATTACAGTAGTCTATCCTGGAGGTGACCATTGCAGGGATTACTGTGGCTAGGTTGAGGCAAGACAGGTAGGCAGCCAATTTCCTAATCTGGCACAGTTGGAAAAACACCAGCTTGGCAACATTTGCAACCTGCACCTCCATAGAGGAGGTAGCATCCACGATCATGCTCAGACTCTTGACTGTCAGAGCCCCATCAAGAGCTGGGAGTTGACGACCCAACTGTGGCTCCCCCCAACCCAGCCAGAGAACCTCCGTCTTACCCAGATTCAGTTTAACACAGATGCAAGGATTGTACCCAAAAGAGATGCAGACTCCAAACCACCACTGCACAACCTAGATTGTTAATGGTTTTTGATAAGTAAGGAAAGAGTTGTCTTAATGCTTCTTTGACCTTTTATCTGAAGCATTCCTTAAACTGGGCACAATCTGTCAATGAAATTAACACGAGCTTGCGACATTCTCTTGCACAATGCCACTTCCACAGTAGAATTCTTGTTACCCTCACCAGGAAACACAAGTGACTAGAAAAAAATCTTCAATTGTAATTTATTAATAAATTATCTCAAAGATTAATAAATGAACTCAAGCATACCTTTACCAAAATGTCTTTTACCACTTGGTGACTGTCATTATGTACGCTAATGTAGCTGGAAAATGTCTCTCCTAAGAATATATTTCTGTTCAAAGGGAAGGGTGGTGGTGGAGAAAAAAGAAAGCACTTAAATGATGTATACATAGCTCAAGTTATTGTCTATCCTTAATAATTACAGATATTTCAGGGACCAGACTCAGAATCTACCAATATGCAGCCCATAAGAACATAAGAGAAACCAAGTTGGATCAGGCCAATGGCCCATCCAGTCCAACAAGCTGTGTCACACAGTGGCCAAAACCCAGGTGTCATCAGGATGTCCACCAGCGGGGCCAGAACACTAGAAGCCCTCCCACTGTTGCTCCCCAAGCACCAAGAACACAGAGCATCACTACCCCAAACATAGTGCTCCATCTATATGTTGTGGCTAATAGCCATTGATGAACTTCTGCTCCATATGTTTGTCCCAGTCACCTCTTGAAGCTGTCTATGCTTGTATCTGCCACCACTTTGTGTGGCAGTGAATTCCACGTGTTATTTACTCTTTAGGTGAAGAAGTACTTCCTTTTATCTATTCTAAGCCTACTGCTCATTAATTTAATTGAGTGCCCACAAGTTCTTGCATTGTGAGAAAGGGAGAAAAATATCCCATGCATAATTTTGTAAACCTCTATCATGTCACCCCTCAATTATCATTTCTCCAAGCTAAAAAGCCCTAACCTCTTTAACATTTTTGATAGGGTATTTTGATCCTCTTAATCATTTTAGTTGCCCTTTTCTAATGCTATAATATCTTGAGATACAGTGACCAGACCTGTACACAGTACTCCAAATGAGGCCACGCTACAGATTTATACAGGGGCATTATGATACTGTCTGATGTGTTTTCAATCCCCAGCATAGCATTTGCCTTTTTTTATTGCAGTCGCACACTGACAATCTACCATGACTCCAAGATCTCCCTCCTGGTCAGTTACTTCGGACTCCACCAATGTATATTTATAGTTGCGATTTTTGGCTCCAATGTGCATTACTTTGCACTTGCCCACGTTGACCCTCATTTGCCACACTGACACCCACTTGCCCAGCCTCAACAGATCCCTCTGGAGCTCTTCACAGTCTTCCTTGTTCTCACCGCCCTAAACAACTTAGTGTCATCCGCAAATTGAGTCACTTCACTGCTTACTCCCAACTCCAAATCATTAATGAAGAAGTTAAAAAGCACCAAATCTAGGACTGAGCCCTGCGGTACCCCACTGCTTACCACCCTCCACTGTGAAAATTGCCCACTTATACCCACCCTCTGTTTCCTGTTAATCAACCAGTTTTTAATCCACAAGAGGCCTTGTCGTCTTATCCCATGGCTGCTGAGTTTACTTAGGAGCCTTTGATGAAGAACTTTATCAAAAGCTCTCTGAAAGTCTAGGTAAACAACATCGATTGGGTCACCCTTGTCCATGTGTTTGTTCACCTCCTCAAAGAACTCTAAAAGGTGAGACAAGATCTCCCCTTACAGAATCCATGCTGATCTTCCCCAATAGCTTTTGTTCAGCAATGTGCCTACTAATTCTATCTTTATTAACGGATTCCACCAACTTACCCAGTATCAACGTTAGACCGACCAGCCGGTAATTTTCCGGATCTCCTCTGGAACCTTTTTTAAAGATGGGGGTTACATTAGCTACCTTCCAGTCCTTGGGAATGGAGGCAGATTTTAAATTGCATGTTTTTGTCAGTTCCGCTTGTATTGTGCCCAGCATAAATTACATGGAAGGTATTGTCTCATAATTGTACAAAAACGGAATAACTAACGTGTAAGATGCAGTCTCTCTGCTAGCCACAGCCAAGAGCTGATTGGTGGATTCATTTTCACTTGATTCCAAAGGCGGAGTCAACTAAGGGTTTACGGGTTTAAAAAATGAAGCTTTAAATTAACAAATATATTTAAATTCTGAACACAAACTTTGTAATTATTATTATTAATTAAAGACATGAAGTGCATGTGGGGGTGACACTGATGGAGTATAGTGGATGGTTTTGGGGAACACCAAAGCTTATTGCAGTGTCTGGATGTAGACTTCTGTGGGCTGGTGGTTGCTCAATATACTTTACTAGAAATAATGCCCGTTGCGGAAATAAATACAACGGGATCTAGAAAGAGGCTCTGGGAGAGTGCTCTGGCTTTGGGCAAACAGTGTCAGTTTCCTGTGGCGACCTCAGCAGGGTTTAATGACAGAGTCCACTGTTTTCTCCAGAGGGACTGATTTCTGCTACCTGAAGAGCATTTGTATGTTTGAGTTATCTGTAGCCCTCACCTGGAGAGTGGTAACCATTGTTACCCATTCTCCTCTCCCCTATGAGGTATGTTATGCAACTGAAAATTCCAACTGCCTTGCGGGGGGGGGGGAGTTTGAGGGGTGGAATGGACTGAAGTCCAATCAGCTTCCACATGCAAAAGACCAGGTTGTCGCAGCAGTTGTGGTGTGGGCGGGACCCGGGCTTTGCCTTCTGATTGGTGGCGATATATGCTGAGGAGCAGTGCCATCAGCCATACACTAAGGGAGTGCATTTTAGAATTAGAACTTTGGCACCCACTATTCAATTATATATAAGGACAGATTCTCACCAGCTCCAGCTCCCAAGAAGGCCAGATCACGTGTTGGACATGCAAAGCTGCCTTATACTGACTCAGAGCACTGGTCTAGCAAGATCAGTATTGCCCACTCAGATTGGCAGCACTTCTCCAGGGTCCCAGGCAAAGGTCTTTCACATCACCTCCTACCTGATCCTTTCAACTGGAGATTCTGGGCACTGAACCAGAGAGCTTTGGCATGCCAAGCAGGTGATCGGTCAATGAACCATGCCCTCAACCCCTACGAATGTTTACAGATTTGCCACTGATTCAAAGTTAGTAGCCTTGATGCCTGGCTTGTTAATCCCAAAACTATTAAAATAGTGCTGGTGAGCAACTCTTGAAAATAGCTTGTTGCTACAGAAAAGCTTATTGCTTTACATAACATGCTTTATGCATGGGCTAGAGACAGGGAAGTAAAAATAGGCCAAGGCTGAGGTCCTACTTATGCTTGCTAGTGAGAAATCAGTGGCATAGATAGGATTTACGATCATTTTACACCAGACTGAAGTTCCCAAAAAGAATGGTCTCAAACTATAAATCTATATGCAATTCTTACCCAAAGTTCTGAGGCAAAGTCAACATTTCTCCAAGCATTAGTGTTTCTGCCCCTTTTACAGTAGAAGGATCATCTTTCATTAACTGGTTGAGCAGGTCTCCTGCAAAAATACAAAAATGAGTCAGATATGTCATTGTCAACCTTTTTAGATCCAGGACCTAATACTCCAATCTGGTACTGAGACCCTGTTTTAACGGTTTGACCTTTTTCTTCTCTGTAGTGTAACCAGATGCAAAGGAGGCTCCTTAACTCTTCTTAGGTGTACAGAATTTTGGTAGGTGCGTAAGAACATAAGAGAAGCCAATGTTGGATCAGGCCAATGGCCCATCTAGTCCAACACTCTGTCACACAGTGGCCAAAAATACCAGGTGCCATCAGGAAGCCCAGCAGTGGGGCCAGGACACTAGAAGCCCTCCCACTGTTGCCCCCCTCCAGCACCAAGAATATAGTGCATCACTTGCCCCAGCCTGAGAGTTCCTATCTATACCTTGTGGCTAATAGCCACTGATGGACCTCTGCGCCATATGCTTATCTAATTCCTTCTTGAAGCTGTCCATGCTTGTAGCCACCGCCACCTCCTGTGGCAATGAATTCCATGTGTTAATCACTCTTTTTCTTACTCCCTAGTAGTTTTTCTTACTCCCGTGTATCAAGCTGCCACAAGCCCCTCCTTGCATAACCTTTACTAATAAAAAGGGCCTGTTCTTTGCATTTGGTCTCTTCCTAGCTCTCTCCTAAAACAAGAAACCTTAAACAAACCAGTGGGTGGGGATGCTATAGGTGTGGCTCACTGATAGCCAACGTGGTGTAGTTGCTAGATTTGGTAAGCAGACTTGAGTTCAAATCCCCACTTTGCCATGAAGCCCACTTGGCTGACCTTAGCCCATCACTGCCACCTAGCCTAACCAACCTTTTTGCCCCATGTGTGGGGAGGAAATGCAACATCTGCCTGTGAGTGGTGTGCTGGCAAATAAAATGGGGGGGGGGTTTGGAGGAGGGTTGTACTTGACCTGATGTGCTTGGAGGAGGCTAAGTCCCAAATGGTGCTCCCAACACAACAGGAATCCACTGTCGTCTCACTTGTTGCCATCTTCCCTCACATCAGTGGCCCCAGCAGTGCTACCACTGCCTCAGTTACTTGGGCGAGCAAAATGGTCTGGTTTGCTGCTGTTGGCCTGGATTGCCTACCCTTGTTTTAGTCAATTAATCTTTTTAACTAAGGGGGCATCTCCTATGCATGCCTACCTTGAAGTAAGTGAACTCAGTGGGGTTTACCTCTGAGTACACAAACACAGGATGAAGCTGCAATCCTATGTACAACTACTAGGAAATAGGTCCCTCTGAATGCAGTAAATTTTCCAAATTCTACACTGTTAAGATGTCTCCCCAAGTCATATTTATATTGGCACATAAACAGATTTTTGGCTAATAGTTACTACTACATTTACAGCGAATAAGAAAATTCTACTTCATAAGTTTACTCCACAAAATTATTAACAGCCCAGTCCTACACATATTTACTCAGAAGTATGTCCCATCCAGTTCAATGGGGCTTATTCCCAAGCAAATATAAATCAGGGGTTAGTATGCAACCCTATACATACACATGCAGGTAGTGAAGAAGCAGTGCCATGAGCTGGTGGGAGGGTTGCCCCTTCCTGCTTGGGAAATACCTGGAGATTTGGAGGCAGAGCCATGGGAAGGTGGAATTTGGAGAGGAGAGGGAGATCAGTTATACGTCCAGGAGATCTCCAGTCCCCACCTGGAAGTTGGCAACCCTAGTTGGTGAATAGACTACACCCCCTACCAAATGTAGATAGATCACATTTAAAAATTTGTTCCCTTATGTTAAAAACTCTCTGCATAAAAGACAACCATAGCAAGCAAAGAGAAAGGATACAATCTTTCTAGCTGTCATGGTAATTCTCTATTTGAGCTAAATTTTTTATGTGGAACATTTAAAGCTGTAATCCACCACCTGCAATCTGAAATGGTGCAGTTCCTTCTACAACCACAGGGCTCTGCCTATATCTTCACTCTGCTCTCACTGTCCTGGATGTCTGATCCAGGGCCAAGTCACAATAATTGGATATGAATTGGGAGAATGTATGTAGAAAGCCACCTTCTGTTATAGGACTGCAGTCCTGCAGAGCTTTGTGCTCCAATATGTGGTAGTCTGATGGTGAACTTCGAATCTCCCTATAAAACCTAAACGACTGATGAAACAGTACACAATTATTCAGATTCCAAAGCCTAACAGGGCAATCCTGAACAGTCAATTGAAACTGAAGGGTTTAGGAGGGATTGTAAATTGACTGTGCCTTATCCTAATTAAAAATCCTCCTGTAGTTTGAAATTAATCAGACTATTTTGAACTAGTACTTGCCAGCACCCCTTTTCAGAGTCAGAATTCAAGCTATTTCAGATAATCACCTGGGTTTATTTTTGTAATCTCTGGAATGCAAATCTATAAGTGCTTGTAAGTATTACTCGACACCCAATCTTCATTTACCTGGCAAGTCTCTCTCTTCACAGGTCACAGGGATATTGGTGAACAAGGTAGGCTTGGTTAATCTCATCACTGTGAATTCAAAAAGCAGATTCAAAATGACCATCGACACAGTTTTTGTAAGGCGCTCAACACAAATCACACAGCCTGTTCAGACATTACTCCTTGGCATTCTTTGCAAGTTCAAATCAGGAGGAGACACTTGGTTTACAGGTTCCCTCCCTGCTCCCATCACAGTAGACAGAAACTAACAAGTGAAACAGAGGATTCTGTGCTGAATACAAGCTCTCTCCGACCCTGCAAAATAATTTCCACTGCCAGATACAAAGGGTAAACATGACTCAAGTAAAATATGCCCAACACATGTTGTTTGCCAGAGACTCTACTTTGTCAATGACTACAATGACTCATATGTTCCTGTGTTATCAAGTAAGAAACATGTCAGGGGGAAGATAGGAGTGAAAAGAAGCCCTAACTTCCCCCTCCATCTCTTGTGGAGGTGGGGAAAAGCTAGACCTGCCACAGGGTAATTTTGATTCATTGCCAGGATGTCCAACAAATAAAGTCATTGGTGGGGTTTTCCCTGCGTACCTGAAATCATAATAATGACAAGACTTGACTTTTTAAAAATGTATATTTTTGGTTCTTTTGAAAACAGAAACAGAAAATGATCATAATTTTCAAAGGCATCAGAATGGTAGCTACTATAATCAAATGGATCAAAGCACAGACAGCAGCTGTTTGAGCTCCTTCCTCTTATACTGTTCTCTCTGTGTTCATGCTGAGCACAAAGAAGATACTGAGCAAGCAAATACAGCAGGTGTCAAAGGGAAAAGGGGGGGGGACAAACAAGCACATCCTAAACAATCACCTCCCCCGGGACTCGATAATGTTAAAATGAATCTCCGTGTATAAGGTCTCCATTCAAGTTTCCAGTAATTCTCAAAATGAACATGGTATTCATCAGCACTACAGATCCAATCCTACCATCTACATATGTAAAAGAAAGTCCCCTCACCGTAAAATCAACGCCCAGGCCGAACTGCTGGACCTAGAGACACCAAATTC
This sequence comes from Gekko japonicus, assembly GCF_001447785.1. Lineage (NCBI taxonomy): Eukaryota > Metazoa > Chordata > Lepidosauria > Squamata > Gekkonidae > Gekko > Gekko japonicus. Next base: position 775,875 of record NW_015160213.1, read on the forward strand.
GGGGAGAGCGCTCCTACCGTGACGAAGATGCTCACTAAGAAGGGATTTTTTTTTAGAATTTCAACCCCTAGGTGGGTCAAAAGGGGTAAAATGTGCCCCCCCCAACTGATTCCTATGCGGCTGCCAGGCTGCTGCCTTCTTGCACCCCTCACTCTCTGATTGGTCAGCTGCAGAGCTCAGTGTTCTGTGGTAAAAAAAAAACAGTTACAGGGGACTACAGAGAGCTAATGACAGTTGAGGAAATCAGGAGTAGCCAACTGCCTGTGAGGTGAAGCAAAGCTGCTGGCCCAGCCTCCCTATGGCTTCAAACATGCTCCCCCCTCCTACACCTGACAGGCAGTAGTCTGTCAGGTGCAGCAGCAGTTGCAGGGTGCTTAAAGTCACGAGGGAGTTACTGCTCCAGCAGTAACACCTTAGTGATCCTGCCAGCCCCACCTCCACAGTAGCTTCTAATACTCCTCCCCCCTTCCTACACTGGACAGGCAGCTGCCTGTCAGGTGTAGGAGAGGAGGTGGGATGCTTACAGCCACCAGGGAGGTTTGCTCAGCAGGACTGCCTTAGCCCTGCTGCTGGCCCAGCCTCCCTGATGCCTTTAAACATGATCCCCCCCAACACCAGACAGGCGGGTGTCAGGTGTAGGAGCAGGACTAGGGTACTTTAATCCATCAGGGATGCCGCCCCAGCAGGATCACCTTAGCGGTGATGCTGGCCCAGCCTCTCTGATGGCTTCCAACACACTCCCCCTGCCTCCTACACCTAACAGGCGGTTGTCTGTCAGGTGCAGCAGCGGTTGCAAGGTGCTTAAATCCATGAGGAAGCCCACCTCAGCAGTCAACAGAGAGGTCCTTCAGTAGCGAAAAAAAAAGTACATATGTCTCACTTAATTTTTTACACTACAATCTTCTCCATTAGAATTCCTACAACAAATGTTACATTTTAAACTTTACATCATCAGTATTATAACTGGATTTACGGAAGTTAAATACCGTAGTGAAGCACGGGTATCAGGCTAGTAGACTATATTTGGCCTAAAGAAATTCTGTAGGCAGCACCTCTGCTTTGGGACCCACTCAATTACTACTAGCCCCATTACTGTGGATACAGACACCATGGAAACAGGTAGAGCACTACACAGCCGAAATCAGTTAAGAATCAGCATTCAAGGACACAAAGAGGCCAGATAACCCACTTAAAGTAAACCTGATGCAAATCACAAAATACTTATCCATGCTGACCAAGTGACTCAGATGGAGTTTAATTAGAAAGTTCAAAATCCACTGCATTAGGCGTCATGAAGCGCATTTAATTCCACTAGGGGTCTCATTCTGATTAAATTTACCTAAAAATACCCTGTTTCCCCGAAAATAAGACCTACCCCAAAAATAAGCCCTAGCAGGATTTCTATGCATTTGTGGTATAAGCCCTAGTGTGTCCTCTTGAGAAAAAATAAATATAAGACAGTGTCTTATTTTCAGGGAAACACGGTATTTGATTCTACTCAGCTTTCTAGTGGGACCTCAAAAGAAGTGGATGACAACCACACACTCCTATAAAGCTTTACCAAAGTCAGGTTCTCCACTGAGAATAACCTATATATGAAGGTTTGTGAAGACAATATTCAGCTAACTATATTGTTATGCAAATTTTCAAGTGATGCAGCAGAGGTCCTAAATCTCTGCCTGGCTCCTGTGGTTAAAAGGCTAAGAGTCAAACTGAAACTAAGCCCTGGAAAGACCGAGGTAATGCTGGCTGGGACGGAAGAGGTCTTGAAGGATATTATGTTTCCCCATTTTTGATGGGGTTCAGCTGACTCAGTTAAGAGCCTTGTATTATACTGGATCCAACACTGCTGATGGAGAAACAAGTCAACGTAGCTGCAAAAAACTCCTTCTTCCAACTCAGCCGAACTAGAAGAAGGTTCCCTACCTCGATATGGATGGTTGGACCACCTGTAACCATTCCACAGTAAAATCAAGACTAGACCTCCATACTGCATTCTCCCCTCAAAGTCAATCCAGAGACTCCAGTTTGTTCAGACTGCTGCAGCCAGTTTGGTGTAGAGCCAGTTTGGTGTAGTGGTTAAGTGTGCGGACTCTAATCTGGGAGAACCGGGTTTGATTCCCCACTCCTCCACTCGCACCTGCTGATGTGACCTTGGGTCAGTCACAAGCTCTGGCACAGCTGTCCTTGAAAAAGAGCCGTTTGTGTCAGAGTTCTCTCAGCCCCACCCAGCTCACAGGGTGTCTGTCGTGGGGAGGGGAAGGGAAAGGCATATGTAAGCCGCTCTGAGAATCCAAGTGAAGGGCGGGGTATAAATCCAATCTCCTCCTCCTCATCATCAGAAGCCAGATGGCACGTGCATATTACCCCCATTCTGCAGTAACTTCGTTGGTTGCCCATGGTTCAGAAAGAAGCTTGGGGTAAAAGTTCAGGGACTGTAGCCTATACCAGTGCGTATAGCTTGTACTATCTACTGCTGCTACTAGGTTCCTATTATGTAATTTTTTCTTTCGTTTCATATGTCATGTTTAATACTTATGCTGTGCTTCACCTCTAGCTGGTTTCTAGATTTCTACAAGTCAAATCCTATTGCATTATCTACTGAAGATACCACTCTGCCGATTGTACTGATTTATTCTGTGTGATCTGTCTTGAGTCCCAGTGAGGAAGGCAGACTATAAATAATGTAAATAAAATAATAAATAAAAACAACATGGTTAGAGTGTGGGACTAGGATCTGTGACACTCACGTTCAGATCCCCACTCTGAAACAAGAGACTTGCTGGATGACCTTAGACCAGTCACACATTCTCATTCTAACCTACTTCACAGGGTTGTTGTGAGGACAAAATACAAGAGATGAAAACAAGGTATGCTGCTTTGGATCCGTATAAGGGAGAAAGATGGGGTATAAATGAAATAAATAAATTCCATTAATTGCAACAGAATTTACTTCCAAATAATTGTACTTAGAATTGGACTGTGTTAGAATTATAAGGTCATGACTCTCAAGTGGATATGAAAGCCAGAAGGACAACAGGAAACAACTTCGTGGTCATCAGCAATGGCAGGGGTGTCAAACATAAGGGCTGGAGGCCAGAACCGGCCCATCCAGGGCTCTTACCTGGCCCTTCAGCAACTGGTATGTAGG
>NW_015160213.1:779038-797684 GCF_001447785.1 Gekko japonicus
GGGAAATATAAGGTACTCCCTCCTTTTATGGTAGCTCTTGGGGAAAAAAAACTAGTCTTGCATATGATTAAATACATTTATTGGGGCTTTTTTGGGTTCCCCAGTAAATCAATTGCTCTCACTGATAGGAATCAATTGCTTTTGTTTGTATTTTGAGTAAAAAAAAATAAATACTGTTAATTGGGATTGCCGGTGTCCTTTAAAGTTTATATCTCTGGTACCTGGCGTTACATTTTATGGCACACATGGCCCAGTCCAACAAAGTGACTGTTTTGTAACCAATGAGTTTGACACCTCTGAGCTATGGTGAGAATCTAGTGTAGAAAGAACACACACAAGCTCGCCTGTTAATAATATTATGATGACGAACCTCTTGCAGCCATAAATGAGAAACTATTGCTCTAGCACAAACAGAACACCTTTATTATCCAGTGGAATGAGGTAACAAGAGTCATGTGGAAGGCCAATTCATATATAGAACAAGAAGCACCATTCTTACGACAGACATTTCCTGAAGCAGTCACAGCCTTCTAGACTCCTCAGAACAAAGCACAATCCTGTCTTGCAGAGATGACTCCCTTGAGAGGATGTCCTGTTTTTGTCACCCAATTTACACTGAACTCATACACTAAAAAAGCCAGCCCTCTAGCCAATGGGTACAGAGGTGATATTTATTTATTTATTTATTTTAAATTTATTTTTAGATTTGTATCCTGCCCTCCCAATGGCTCAGGGCGGCTAACATGCGGCAAAGCCGAGTTGAATAGATAAGATACAATAAAATAGACAACATTTAAAACCACAATAAAATCCATACAATAATCAAGGTGCTCTGATCTTCCTAAGTCATCCAAGATGGGAAACAATAAACCCAATTCGGCGGCCAGCTGTCTCAATAGCGCGGTCTCCCACAGCGCTGTTCTATACGCTTCTGCCAGGCGATGCTTGCACCCCATGATAGGGGCAGATGATGGCGCACTACCACGATAGTGGGATAGTGGCGGAGGCAGCTCCTACTCAAAAGCCTGGCGGAAGAGCTCCATCTTACAGGCCCTGTGGCACTGCACAAGGTCCCGCAGGGCCTGGATCTCCTCTGGGAGCTTGTTCCACCAGGTAGGAGCTGCCACCGAAAACGCCCTGCGAAAACACTGATAACATCTGTTTGTTTGGAAGAGTACCAGGACAGACACTAGCTCTCCTTGCATCAGCACAGGAGGCTACAGGGAGTACTCCTAATGTTCAGTGAGACAAAATATCCTATTATTGGTCACACAGAATGAGGCAAATGCCTAGGTCAAACTGGTCAGAGAACTGTTTGCCAATTCATTAAAAAAATACTTGAATCAAAATATTACACAGTGAACAGCACAGCACAGATTTATAAACTGTATATGACTCCATGTCTGTGAACAAACAAGTTCATAATGCCCCCAAGGTTTAATTTTTTTCTAAGGTTACTGCCAACGTATTCACAGTATAGTATGTCACAGAAAACCCAAATCTGGTCTTCAGATCTCCGGATGGTAGCATTACAAGACGGTAGTTCATTGTGTTTGATCATCCGGTTGAGCTTTACCCAAATGTCCTCCAATGTTTGATTATTAAAAGTGGATGGTTCAATTATCCATCTTGCTCTATAGAATGCATGTAGCTTTAAGTTTTCTAAAATGTTCTGTAGTTCTCTAGATGGAGGAAGAATCTTGTCTTTAAGGTCAGAGCTGGGAACAGACACACTCCAGGATCTCCTTAGTTTCATGCTGGCATTTGCCGATTGCTTCCCCAAACTGCTGGAACCAATTTTGCCATACTCTCCCTCTATATGCTGTCCAGCTTTTAAATCAGAATGAAATTCCTGAAGACCTTCTGTACAGTCATAAATCAGAGAGCCACAAACTGTTTCTGGGATTGCAAGGTGTTGTTTCACCTGTTCTGCTTCTTCAGCTGAAATGATAGGAGGTCTTCTTTTAGGTTTAAAGGGAAGCTTGCATGAGTGACTTGGAAACCAGGGTCTGAAGCTTGGCAGTTTCCGAAGAGGAAATTCTTTCAATGCCTCTTCTGTAATATTTTGCAATACAGCGGGGTCCTTTTGCCACGGTCGATAGTGCAGAACCACCTCCATGCTTGAACCATAGGAATCCACATGTTCTTATTGAAATGTTTCTTGGCCTCCACACTAAAAAGATGACTTTAAAAACATCTTGTCTTCTGAGCGGCACAGCTTGAAAACAGGACCTAGAGCAGAAGTATTGTAAGTAATAAGACAAGTAGCTTTACCACCCTATTAACCATCATTCTGATCCAGTTTTTGCTAGAAAAAAATGTTGTAACAAACAGAACTTATTGCCAGGGTACACCACTGAAAAAAAATTCCTCAGCACAGCAGTACCTCGCTCAACCTCATTAACTGCCTTTTCTTCTTGACCTCCATCTGGCTCTGCCTACTACTTCTAATTCAAACCAGAGTGCTGTAGCAGCCTTTGTGATGGCAGAAATTAAACCTGAAGTGCACCTACTGTAAGAGATTTGAGCTGCAAGACCAACCTTCAATCTGATCTTTCATGAACTGCTAAGAGAGAGAGAGAGAGAGTAGTGAAATATGTAGGAGACGGAAGGGCAGGAGAGGCAGAATGCTGGGAAGAAAGGCTAACCATTTAAAAACAGAAGATCCGTGGAAGAGAACTGAAGTGTAATAAACACACCATGTGTAAAAAAAACAGAGGTCATTTGCATGCACCTTAATGTGTAAAATGTAGGGCAGGATTCCCACCACAAGAATACTGACTTTAAAGCTGCTCTGTGTACTGGATACCTAGTGGTATAGTCAGGGGTCATTTCGTAGAAAAAGAGCTAGGGGGACTCATTAGCATAACTCATTAGCATATGCCACACCCCCTGACATCACCGGAAGTGTGTCCTCCCCACAGCCAGCGGCGACCTCCAGCGGGCACCAGCAGGGAGCTCCAGGCCCCGCCCTCCCGCACCTCACCCGGGGGGATGGCGTCGCCCCGCATCCCCCCCCCAAATGACCCCTGGGTATAGTCACAGTTGGGAAAAATGTAAATCCAACACTAGCATTGCTAACAATATCGCATGCAGATTATCTCAGCTCAGTAACAGGAAGGCTAAAACATTCCCTGACAGAAAGCTCTTAAGCACAAAAAAAGGATTGCCTGTTCCAACATTTGCTGATGACATCCCATAATGAGTCAACCTGAAAAGGGTTTAGAAATTGGAGGAGATGGTGATACATTCCAAAGACAGACACTTTTCCCATAATCTTGGCCCTTGATAACTCTAGTAGCTGCTTTGCTGTGCACTGCTTTCTCCACAGATGCCTCTCTGAACAGCTGCATCAGAAGTTTCTGAGTTGGAAAAAAGCTTAGGGAAGGGTTAGCACACAAAAAAAGGAAGGAAGGAAGGAAGAAGTAATTTCATACAGTTCCCCCTGTGCAATGCCACCCATTCACTACAGCCCCTGTGCAATGCCTTTGTTTAGGAGGGTTCCCCAATCCTCAGCAGAAGATTTTTAGGGGCATGCAGGGGGCTTCTGGGGTAAGGTTTTGCAACCCCTACCATAACTTTCCCCCCCCATTGGATATAAGCCATTTTATCTAGTTTTATTTTCAGCCAACTACAGATGAAATCTTTGTCTAGCTATCTGGGCCCAAATATATGAAAAAAATAATTCACTGTAATTGTTGGTGGCATTTTGCCACAAATGACCCTGCTTGAGTCAAACAAAACACTAAAACTTCCTTAAGTGAAAGGATCCCAAATTCAGAGTATGATGCAAGTGTCATACCCCTTCTTCTAACAGTGGGTAAGGACAATTCTGGAGGAAAGGGAACAGTTTAGTAACATGGAGGAGCCAGCAGAAGAAACACAAGGCCCAAACAAGTCAAGAGGTACACAGAGACTTCCACATAGCTCAGAAACTGATCTCACCTCCCCAAGAAAAAACACTGTTTCTAAGAAGTGCTTCTGAAGCAGTACTAGGGAAAACACGAGAAGGGTAGAAGAGAAGATTGGTAAGTCTTAATTAGCAACTATTAATGGTTTTACTGGAACTGATGAAAGTTTTCTGAATTGAGGTGAAAATGAAGTGTGCAGCATGATTCTATGCAGAGTTATGTGCACCTTAGCCCATCAAAATCAGAGGGCTTACGTGTGCCTAACTTTGCATAGGACTGCAGCTATCCTGAAGCATATTGTGACACTTAAATAGTAAGTTTCACTTTGAAACAGCTACAAAAATTTATCAAAGCAAAACTGAAAAGGTTTGATATATCATTAATTTCAACAGGTCATCATACTTAAAATCAACATGTTCTCTTTCAAGGATATACAGGTAATGAAAATATTAACAGAAGCAAAATAAAGATTCAGAGAAGTAGGTAAAAAGGTAAAGGTAAAGGTTCCCTTGCTCGAAAGCCAGTCGAATCCAACTCTAGGGTTGCGGTGCTCATCTCCGTTTCAAAGCCGAAGAGCCAGCGCTGTCTGAAGACGTTTCCGTGGTCATGTGGCCGGCATGACTAAACACCAAGGCGCACGGAACGCTGTTACCTTCTCACCGAAGTAGTACCTATTTATCTACTTGCAATTTCTTGCTTTCGAACTGCTAGGTTGGCAGGAGCTGAAACTAGAGATGGGAGCTCACTCCATCATGCGGCACCCGGGTCTCGAACTGCTGAACTACTGACCTTCCACAGCCTGCAGTTCAGCATCTTAACCACTTGCAGCTCCTAATATCTAATTATTTATCTATCTATCTAATATCTAATATTTGGGATTCCTTGGAGGCTTTTAAGCAGAGGCTAGATGGCCATCTGACAGCAATGCTGATTCTGTGAACTTAGGCAGATTATGAGAGGGAGGGTAGGAAGGGTTGCATCAGTGCTTAGTTCTTGTGGCCCTTTCTTACATGCCCAGGGAAATGCCAATCACCACTTTTGGGTCAGAAAACAATTTTCTCCAGGCCACTTTGGCCAGGGATCCTGGAGGGTTGGGATCTTTTTTGACCATCTTCTGGGCAGGGAACAGGGGTCACTGGGGGTGCGGGGGGAGGTGGTTGTGACTTTCCTGCATTGTAAAGCGGGTTGCACTAGATGACCCTAGGTATCCCTTCCAACACTGATGCTATGATTCCTTTTGAAATCAAATGCACATCCATAGTCTCAGTTCTTATATTTTAAGGAAAAGCATGTTAAGAATATTATCATGTTTACTTGGTCTACCAAAACTACACATAATGAAAACCCAACAACCATTTTCAAAAGCAAAAGCACTGATGACCAAATCCTATATTTACAAATAACTCAAGTGTGTTAATTATATTGTGTTCCAAATGGTATTACAGGCCCATTAGAAAATATACTCCTCTGCAGCACCTGCTAAAATCCATATTGTAAAAAAATTGTTTAAAATCTTACACCTGCACAAGTTGATTGGGACTGATCTCAGTGATGTTCACAAGCTCTCTTCTCTTGTATATCCACTGGTGGTGGAAAGTGCCATCAAGTTGCAGCTGACTTACAGCAACCCCATAGGGTTTTCAAGACAAGAGATGTTCAGAGGTGGTTTACCATTGCCTGCCTCTGCATTGCATCCCTGGTACTCCTTGGTGGTCTTCCATCCAAATACTGGCCAGGGACAACCCTGCATAGTTTCTGAGATCTGACAAGATTGGGCTATCCAGGCCATGGTACTATTGCAAAAGATAGTCTTGCTTTATCTCATAGATACTATTGTTGGCACTTGAAGAAAAAGAGATTGAAGTCTAGCCTCTAGCCCATGGAATTCAGGGCCAAACTATACAATACTTTATTTATCAGGTCTGGGGAACCTGGACCCAGCCTGCTTTGCTCACAGCCACACAGCAGCTGCAGGGAATGGTGTTTTAAAAGTTGTGGGAGCCCTATTAGGCTTAGGACCACTGAGGAGAGGAGAGGAGAGGCACTGGGAGAAGAGAGGCACTGGGAGAGGAGGGGCTTCTGCCTTCCTCCCTCTCCCCAAGGCATTTCCCTGAACTGAAAGGGAACTGAGGAACTGCACTTCCTGTTTCCTAAATATACGCCACCCTTATCTGAAAGCTCTTTCTTCACCACCACTGTCCCTCATAGTACACCACTGAAGCAGCACATCCATTTGGATTAACATATTATAACAAAATCTGCAGAGATGCAGCTATCAATCATAGAAGACCTTCATCAAAACTGACCTTAAAAACAAGCAGACAGACAAACTATTGATTTTTCACTGCAGGTTGGAGATGTTTTGGAATGAGCACTTCAACATAAGAGAAATACAGAAAACTTGGAAGCTGTGACATGCAAGCCAGGTGACCCATTTCAAGCTCTGTCATTTTGTTGCTTAGTTCCTACTTCCTTATTCAACTCATAGGTGCACAAGCTGCCTGAAAAGGTTTGCACACCTCTATTCCACTAAAGAACCCAGACAAAACCTCCTACTCCTGTCACCAGGAGCCTGTCTCCTACAACACTATTGTAACTGCCCCAAAGCTTTGTTTTAGCCCAACTCATACGAGTAAGGAGCAGGGATTTCAAAATCCCATATCGTGCAGTGCCCCGGTTGCATATATACTTCGGCCATGGGGGTACAGTAGGTTATAGCGTTCAGTGGGAGATAACGGTGAAGCATCTCAAATGGGACGTCCTTAGATCATGGAAATGTTTGATTTAGACCAACCGAAGCTTATTTTGGAAAGCAGAGGCGCACAAATCGTGGCTTTGTTCAGGTTGCAGATGCATGTTTGTGTTGACTAAAGAACTGGGATCCAGAAATCAGCTTCGTCTCGCAGCTTCCCCACCTGGTCTACTCTGGAGACGTTTTAGGCTCTGAGAGGCCTCGCCTCAGAGCTCCCGAAGAGGCGCCAGGAAACGAGATCTGAGAAACCGGAGAGGGCAGGGAGCGGGTGTCGGGGGAATCTAGTACCTTTGAGGGCCAAGAGGTGCTCCTGCTTCGGTTGAGTAACATCCATCGCCTCAGCCGCTCCCCTCTGTAGCTTTCTTCGTTATGGAGTCAACCGAAGGCAAACCTCCACCAGTGACGAGCAGAAATATGTCAAGATAACAACAACCAGGGAACCCGCTCTGGCTGCGTCCCGCTATCATACGCCGGTTGTGCTTCCCGCAATCCAACGCACTCCCGTCACTGCTTCATAAACTACAAACACCAGACGTCCTTCCCGAAACGCTTCCCTGTCGGCTTCCGTACACTCTCCGGAATAGATTCCAGTGTGGGTTTTAACCTCCCATTTTGGACGCAGAGACGCTTTCGACGTGATGCATGATGGGATTTGTAGTCTTCTTGGTCCCCTATCGAAGCGACTAAAAGAAGACATGCGCAGAGGCTAAAAAGCAGCTGCCCCACTAAAAAAACCCGACCTTCTCGACGTGACGCGGTATCCCTACCTAGGGCTCGCTTTGGTGACGTTGTCGCACAGCCCCGCCTTTCCCCGTCTCCAGGGGGACCTCGGCTGCTGGAGGCGGCTCCTCCTCTGTCTTTATCCAGGCGAAGATGGCGGCCTTCAGTGTAAACAAGGTCGGGGCTGGCGCGGGGATGGATGCTGGCAACAGGCAGAGCCGCGGGTCGGCTGGGCCCGTCGTCAAGGTGAGCATAGAGCGGCCTGGGTGGGTCTCCCTGGAGGAACCCCCGCGTCATCGCTGCCCTTGGAGGCGAGAGGAGATGCACTCCAGGGAGGGATACCCCGTGCAAGATCCCGGCCCACTTTTCATTCTCTTCTGCAGCGCTGTTCCACAGTACATTTCCATTTGTAGAACTGGAGTCTTGCAGAAGAAATGATGTCTCCCATTTGCCATGTACTTAATCCTCTTCTCCTCCCACGTGCCAGGTGCTGTACATAGCCTGCTCACTAGATTTATTTTTAAAACCTGCAGAACGTGTTAAATGTCGCAAAATGAATCGACTGGCTGGAGTACTGCAGAAACATAAGGGGGAATCTGCCCTTTTCTCGAGCAGAATCCTTTGTTTTTTACAGCTGTGGATAGGTAGAGATTCTTCTGAGAACATGAATCACAATAACAAAAGCCCATTCCACCTCTCTTCTGGTCTGCCTGTCGTGTAACTATTGAAGGTGCAGGAATTCCTCCACAAAACTACGTGGCAGTGCAGCCAGTGGAGTGCTGAAAATATCAGTGACAAGCCTTAAGTTGGCACATTATTACTGTCGGTTCAAATTAATGGGAAATTGTTTTAATTCTGTATTCTGAATAGTAATCTGGTTTTAGGCTTCTCTTGGAATCTTTTTCTTTGTCGAGGTTAGAGTGAAATGAGGGGGGATGAGTTTAGAAAACCTTCATCAGACAAATTAGCACAGAGTAAAATGTGTTTTGTCCAGTGTGTTTTAGGATGTATATTAGATATTCCAGGATGCATTTTTAATATAATAAATGCTCATTGTGTAGAAGTAGTAATACTTAGCATTTTCAGCTTCATTTATATGGTAGTCCAGGAGTCCCCAACATGGTGACCAACAACATTTTTCCTGCTTTCCACCAAGTGTTTTAAAAGGCAGGGGGGCAGGTAGGGCTTTTTGCCCAACATGGCCACTGAAAAATTGTTTGGCTGTGCAGATTTTTAGAAATGTTTCTTTAGCAATAGCTGCCACCACAGCAGAAGGATCTTCATTGTGTTACTGAAGGTAGGGTGTAGCAGCCACTTTGTGGCTGTGTCAAAACTCTATAGGTGCTGGCAGGTTCAAAAAGGTTGGGGACCCCTTGGGTAGTTTGCAACTTAATTGTATGGGGTTTGAACTGAGGAATGAATGAGGCTGCCATGTTACCCACTCTCCTCTGGTGACTTCTCTGTTGACCACATATGATACAGATATTCTTAACTACCTCCAGTACAATCCTGTCTGCCCATTAAGATGTTCAGGTGAATATTAGAGATGAAGCCTTTTCACTGGGGGTGATGTGTCGTTTGTTGTCTGTCTTTAGGTGCCAGAGAAAGGCTTTTCTGGTTTGTTCTGTTTTTGATTGCATTTATGTTGTTGCTAGCTAATTGGTCTCTGACCATGATGTAATTATTGCTCATCTCAGTCTACTGCTTTATCTCTTAATTTGCATCCTTATAGTGTTGTGATGGTACTGCTTTGATCTTTTGCTTCATAGTTGTGGTTTTTTTAATACCGCGTTTCTCCAATTTCGTTTACTTGTGTGGGTTTTATATAAGTTGCTGTGATTGCTTTGGGAAAGGATGAAATAAATGAATAAACCATTTGAACATGAACATTTTCTTTTTGCAAATTATAGGTTCTGGAATGTGGTGTGTGTGAAGATGTATTTTCATTACAAGGAGACAAAGTTCCCCGACTGCTTTTGTGTGGCCATACAGTATGTCATGACTGTCTCACTCGACTTCCTCTTCATGGCAGAGCAGTTCGCTGTCCCTTTGATCGGCAGGTTACTGAGCTAGGTAAGCATATTTTAAATTGAAATAGTGGAGGTCACCAAGAGTGTGGGAATAATAGTAAGATTCTGTCTATAGACATGCACCTACTAAAACAAGATTTTCTCTTTGTTCAGAAGCTTTATTGTGTGTTGTAGCTCTCCACATAATAGATGTGACATTTAGACAGCTTAGATACAATGGTGAGCTCCCCATTGTAAGAAAACATTGACAGTGCTCAGAAGGATTCCTTTTCAGAGATGGGCTTCCACGAGAGCGCTAGAAGTACCTTGCTGAATTAGTTCAAACAACCATCAGTTCAAGCATTTCTCCCCTAGTGACCAGCCAGATGCTGCTGGAGAACCTCACAAGCAGGATATGAAGGATTTTATTACCTGCGTCTAGGAATAAAGGTATCCTTTAGTTTATTGGTGTCAGTCTTACTTCAACAAATGGAAGCATGTACAGCTACTGACTGTGCACATGATGTGAACTGCTGGTACACATGCTTTCTACATTGTGGCTACTGCCTTGTGGAATGGCCTGCTTGCAGAGGTCAGGAAAGCTCCCACTCTCCTGGCCTTCTGCAAACTATGCAAAAGGCCAGGAAGGTTTTCTGCACATGTAATAAGGCTGCACAGTACAAAATGGTTCACAAACTTACTTGAATGAATTATTGGGACTAGGGATGGGCACAAACTGGGGAAATGGTGGTTCACGGTTTGTTTTATTACACGAACCATGAATGTTCACAAACTTCCCATTTCTTGAACCGGTTCTTGGTTCATTTGGTTAATGAGTTTGGGAGGTGGTAGAATAGCCCCCTCGCAAGTTAGAGATGCCAGACGCACAGGGAGTCTTCAGCAGGCTCTCTTCCACCTGCTCCAAGGTTAGGGATGTCTGAGTTATAGCCCCCCAAAGCAGGTGCCCCCAGGAAAGCTCAGCTCTAGCCTCCCCTTAAGTCAGCCATGCAGCAAGCAATTCTTACTCTCTCTAACATGACGACTAACTTCTCTCTCTTCCTGCTGCTAAGTGAGTCGGGGTGTGATATATATACAATCTGCTCCCATAGAGCAGAACGGGAACTCCTTGGTTGGCTCCCAGAGCTGGCAATCAAGCTATGGACAACTGCTATGGGTGTTTCTAGGACTCTCCACAAGTCCACCCCCAGTGTTGCCTAGGAATTGATTGAATTGGCACCAGGCTGTCTGGAAAACAAACTGCTCTAATGGACCAAATGAACCTCCACAGAAAAAAGGTGGTTCATTTTTGGCTTCAGGAACCAAAAGAACCGGTTCAAAACAAACCATGAACTGGCCTGGTTTGTGCTTGAACCACGGTTCATTTCTCAGTTCGTGCTCATCCCTAGTTGGGACTTGCAGTCTATACTGCTATATATAACATATTGTAAGTAAGATCCTATTATGTAGTTTTTGTAGTGCTTAATATGTCATATTTATACTTATACTGTGCTTCTGTTTCTTTCTGGTGATTCCAGGGTTCTAATCTCCTAAGGTATTAGTTACTGAATGTCCCATTTTGTTGTTCGTATGGACTTACTATGTGTAATCCATCTTGAGTTCCTGTGAGAAAGGTGGACTATAAATAACATAAATAATTTTTAAAAAATTAATATAAAAATTGGTCTTGCCAGTATATTAATATGGACAGCCTTGAATGTAATACCAGAATCACAAAGCTCTGCAGTCTTTGACCTGGGTAACTTGCTATCAGTTCTTTTATTCACTGTCTTTTTCTTGAATCTGCAATGTAAACAGGTTTGGACTGAGAGACAGTTTTTCAGGTTACATTTTGTATATGAAGATCCATACCATTATATAAAGATGATTGTGTATTGCCACAACACTGAGTTATTTTTTGTTTTCCTGTCCTGATCTGTACATTGAGACAAGCAAACTGAACATCTTGAAGATGCAGTTAGTTGTTAGGAGTGAAAGGAAATATGTGGCATAGAATGTTATGATCTTGGCTCAGAACAGCTTTTGAGATGTCTTTGATATAGGTTGATTTATGTACAGGGAGATACTTGGTTAGAATAATCCTTTTCTAGCAGGATGCTATCAAGTGACTGTGGCTAGGTTTCCTGGTCAAGTTTAGTGAAAATTGGTTGAAAATATAATATTTAAGAAAATAGCTTACTGGCTAAGGAATATCTTGGGATAGCTTCTGAAATTCTAAATACAACTGTAAAATTGTAATTATATCGACAATTTCTTGGTGATTGTGCTGCAGGATAAGGTGCTGCCATGTCACTGGCTTCTTAAAAAGAATTCTTTAAATTCTGTATTTTTGAAGTTAATTTCACATGATTATGGAGTTGGCAATATAGATCAGACTTTATACTACAATGTGCCTACAGCAAGTTCTTATTAAGTGAAGCTTAAAGAACAGTTTGACTTGTTTAAAGGGAGAGGTCAGATATATGCCAGTTTTGTGGTTGCTTGGAAATACAGGAGAGGTCAAATTCTGGTTTTTCCCTGGCTTTTCTCCAAGCTTTCCCAAACTGGCTTTGCTGCAAAGTTTTGGGAAAGATTGCAGCAAGGCTTGCATGGCTGCCATGTGAACAGGCAGGTTTGGATTTTCCCTGTCCCACCCACGTGGTAGTCACTTTCCCTGCCCCAGCCCCTGAGGCAGCCATCTTCAAACCGCCCCCCCCACACACACACACAAACGCTGGGGACTTTTTTTGTTTTTTAATCAGCAATTGAATATGCCAGTAATGTTGCAACAATATATTTATCAGATTCTCTGAATTTCCATCTTTCATTAAAAATATATATATATATATAGCCTCTTCTCATTGCAGAGATGTGCCTTTTGCCTTAGGGAAAGTAAAGAATGTGTTTTGATTGCGATGCCCTCAGTCACTGATGAATCAAAGAAGAATGTTTGTCTAATAAGTGACTTGTATTCTACAATCAATGGGCTCAGTATTCACACTGCAGTTGCCCACATAATGCTGTCTTGTTTCGGATCTGCATGTTCCCTAGTGTTCAAGCTTGATGCCATTTCTGCAGAGGCTGCCAAACTACATGTGGTTTTTGTAGTTCAGAATTTCCATCTAGTTTCATGTGTTTAGGCTTCTATGAGATCCTATTTGAGTGGCCTGTGGAAGAAAAATATTTGAGAGGAACCTGAAAAGTTCAATATGAATGGCTATTGCATTCGTTGTAATAAATTCGTATAGGCTGTACAGTACTGACATTTCTTTAGAGGTACCCATCCATCACCATGCGAAAAGGCCCATGATGTATTTGTTTGGGCTTATAAAATATTTCTGTATGTTAAAAACTTGGAGCCTACAGAGATGGAACATTTTTTTGGCTATTTGCATTAATCCATTGCTAAAGTAAAGTAGGACTAGTGTACTTATGGGATAGTATGATCCAGCCAAAGCTCAGAGTTCTTATACTCCAGTTGAATTCATAATGCTCTCTCACTGAAATCAGTGCTACTTAAAAATACCTAACTTGGCTTGATGGTGCCAAACTAATGTAAGCTTGTACTATGTGCAATTACTGATTCTTACTGATGAAAAACATTGCATACTATGCCACCTGGATCTCATAGCAACCTAAGCTTTAAACTTGATCCTTTAGGGGAAGCATCCCATCCAGTACAGGCTGAATGCTTCTGCTAGCTCAGCTGATCTGCACTCCCAACAGCATCTGCATCTTTATTTGATTAGCCTCACTACCCATTTCTACCTCTGCTCCTGAACCAGATTAAAAGGCCAGAAAGAGTTGGGTTGCTTTGTTATTCCAACTGAATCCAGAGATGGGGGAATTAGCTGTTAGAAGGGACTCCAGAAAGATAAACAAAGGATCTTTTGTCTTTATATACAGAGGTTTTATTCCAGAGCAATATTCCCAAAGGAAAAAAGGACAGAGACCAACCAATTCAATGAAAGATTTATTTACTAACAATGAAACACACCACTAGGAGCAAACCAAAAACCCTTAAGACCACAAATAAACCACTCTCTCTTTCCCAGCATGCGCACACAAACACACACACACACTATGAGCCTAGGGTAAGGAAGAGGGAAGGGAGGGAATTTGAATGGGTGATACTACCTGATCCAAGGTTTGAGAACTGTGGAGAGTCCATGCAGCAGAAGTCCAAGGCAGCAGAGTGTCAAGGAGAGGAGAGAGAAACCTGCAAAACAGTTGCAGGGGTATCCAGGTCCTGGAAAGACCTGACATACTTTCCACTGACTTGGGATGGTCTTTTTATGGGAAGGGTCCCATAGCTAGACATGAGACCTCACTTTCTCAGGGTCAGGATTGGTTGGAGATACGAGGTTTGAATTTGAGCGGGCCATTTGAAGGTAACTATTGTCAAAATCTGGCAGAAAGGTGAGGAGAGAAATACCTGATCTTCCAAGGTGAGTCAATTGTTGGATGGTTTTAGCACATTGATAAAGGACTGGGTGTGAACCATGGGTTTGATGGCTTATCCTGGGTGGATCGGGTATTAAGGTGTCTTTATCAGTGGCTGGGTTGGATTAGCAATACTCATGGGTTGCCCAGCTGTCTATAGCTGGAAATGGTTCATATTGCCATGATGAGGTATCCCTTGGAGCAAGGGATATGATTGTATTAGGCACACCTTGGAACTGGGGGGGATGTAAATGCTTCATGCATTCCAGGGAGACCTCTGCTTAGTGATAGAATTTATCTTGATCATGGCAGACCAGGTGTGCTTTTGAGACTCATTTTAGGGATCCCCACTGTGCTTAGGCTTTCAAGGCCTTCAAAACAACTAAGGAGACGGGGGATCAGATTTGACGGGTCTCAGAAGGAAAAGAGGATGGGCTTTCCATGAGGACACTTTACCTCAGCTGTTCCCTGCAGCTGCATGTATGAGGGGGATCATATAATTCTGCAGAAAGGACCCCACAGCACAGCTGCCATTGGGCAGAAAGAAAACTGCTCAAGGCCTGTTTCTGGATAGGAATGAAAGCACTGGAGCCTGGTATTCCCATCCCACACAGGCAGGAGAGAGAGAGAGAGAGAGATTGGATTTATACCCCGCCCTTCACTTGGAGTCTCAGACTGGCTTACAAACTCCTTTCCCTTCCCCTCCCCACAACAGACACCCCGTGAGGTGGGTGGGGCTGAGAGAACTCTGACACAAACTGCTCTTTTTCAAGGACAGCTGTGCCAGAGCTTGTGACTGACCCAAGGTCACATCAGCAGGTGCAAGTGGAGGAGTGGGGAATCAAACCCGGTTCTCCCAGATTAGAGTCCGCACACTTAACCACTACACCGAACGAGCCCAGGAAGATGTTAACATGGGTCTTATTCTGCCCCGCTGGGCCATGCGGAACTAGAAAGGGATGCAGAGACTTAGTAGCTTAATTTCAGAAAATTAAATGGGTTATTTGTGCACAAGGAACAAAGCGCCACCAAACCCCCCCAAAATACACAAGAGGGAAAGGAAGCTCCAGGATTTACATATGACTAAGAGTAGCAGTTCGAAAGCAAGAAATTGCAAGTAGATAAATAGGTACCACTTCGGTGGGAAGGTAACAGCGTTCCGTGCGCCGCGGCATTTAGTTAAGCCGGCCACATGGCCACGGAGAACTCTTCGGACAGCGCTGGCTCTTCGGCTTGGAAATAGAGATGAGCACCACCTCCTAGAGTCAGAGTCAGATTCGACTGGCTTTCGAGCAAGGGAAACCTTTAAGAGTAGTACAGGATAAATTAAAAATGAAGAGAGTACAGTAGTTTGCTGACTGTAAAACCTTAACCTTCAGTAGAAAGGACAAAGTTTAGCGGAGAGATGAACAATGCATTGCATACATTTGGAAGTATTTGGAAGCATAATAATAAAACATAAACAAAAAATGATTGTCTCTCCTGAGACACCTTAATGTACATTGTAGCTAAAGCTAAATTTCCAGAATTACTCCTAATATGAAACAGCTTTCATGCTTACCAATCAGAGGCTCAGGATCTAGAGCATCACTGAAGGAACACCAACCAATCAGACCCACCCTGTCCTGCCTTTCTGTTCATCAGGGGTGGCACTAGGGTTTTGCCCCATTTCTCAAGGATAGAGAGAGGCATAGATGTAATTTTTCCATGCCCAGTTTATTTCCGAAAAGATCAAAATCCGTGTTCTTGTAACACAAGATGCAGCTTCCTAAACCAGGGTCACTTGAGATCCAGAAGAACTAACAGGGTTACACTACCATATATTTTTCTGGCATATTTTTTTAAATTAGGGTGGCCAAGGAGATATTGGTTTCAAACATATGGTGGAAGCCAGGTTGAAATGGTGGGATTCCGCCTTAGTATAGAGGGCAGCTTGAGTTACCTGATAAGATTGGTAGAAATGTCTCAAATACTGTCATTGCCGCATTCTAAAGAACTGTTTCTAGTATACTTGAGACCAGTGTTCCCTCTAAGCTGAGTTAGTGTGAGCTAGCTCACATTTTTTTAGCCTCCGGTTCACACGTTTTTGTCTTAGCTCAGGAAGGATGGCTCCAGAGCAAACTAATTTATGCAGTAGCCAAATTGCCCACTCACAACTGTAATGCCAGTAGCTCACAAAATAGAATTTTTGCTCACAAGACTCCACAGCTTAGAGGGAGCATTGCTCAAGACTAGTGAATGCCCATTGGGATTATTAATTTTTTGGACAGCAGACAACATCCAGAACATGGGTGGGTTTTTTTAAACTTCCTTCGAGTTTTAGAAGCCATTGACCATGCAAAACTGAAGGGGAGGGGGGCTGCTGTTGAAAAACCTTGCCAGATTTCCAGCCTATGTATAGTAGTAGATCAGAATTTATGATGAAATGTTAGCTATAGTGAGAGAACCAATTCATCTGTAATATTTGTGTGGATTGCCCTATATTTCACTGACATTACTTTGTCAATTTTATGTATGTATGTAAAAACAGGAGACTCTGGTGTCTGGGGCTTGAAAAAGAATTTTGCTTTACTGGAACTCCTCGAGAGACTCCAAAATGGACTCGGTGGCCAGTGTGGAACAACTGAAGAAGCTATTGGCCTCTCTGGGGAGGTAGTGATGAATAACTTTGCCTTTGTCATAAATGTTATGTTTAGTGCCTGTGAGATGAACATAAGAGAAGCCATGTCAGATCAGACTGGCCCATCCAGTCCCAACACTCCAAACTTGCATTTTATTTGCCAAAGCCTGTACTCCCTTTTGTTTACGTCACTCGGACTAACTTTTTACTACTTCCAAGTCCAGGATCACACACCCCCACCCCCTGAGTAGATTCTGTAACCATCTTCTCCATGGCACAGTCATTGAGAGTTTCTAGAAAGCCAGTCTGTCTCTCCTGACTTAAACAGATATTGACCCAATCAAAGTTGAGTTAGAATACTTTCTGTTTCAAAGTTCAATCTTCAGTTATCTGGAATAAATGGTGGATTCCCCCCCCCCCAGTGTTTTACAGTCATAGTTGGCTGCAAGGTTTCCCTTTGTTGCTGTATTAAGAACATCATGTAGCATTGGATCCAGCTATCTTTGTTACCCAGTCTCACCCAAGTCTCCTCCTTTCCGTAGGTTCCAACCCACATGGCTTTTGTGAATGCACTCCCCATGCTTTCCAGCCTAGACTTCTGGGGTGATTTTGGAGCCTCAGCTTTTGTTTTCAACAGAAGAAAAGCTGGTTGGATCCCACCAGAATTACAGATCTTCCTGTACTGTGTGACTTCAGATTGCAAGAAGGGTCAAAGTTTTGATTGAATGCTTCCTCATGAAAGAAAGAAAATGCTGCATATAAGGAAAATAATGTGTACATCAGAGAGATTATTTGGTTGCGACATTTCTAATTATTAGATTAAAACATTTCTCTGTAGCATGTTAACCTTTCCACTGCCAGTGAGCTTCTGACATAAGAATATTCAAACAGAAGATCTACCACCTGCAGTCTGAAGTTGAACAGTCTTAGAAGTGCTCTACCGTGATATTTCTGTAGTTTGCCTTTGTGTTTAGGAGCAAGATGGCCAAGTGTTGATAGGAATTACATTGGACAAGGTTTGGGTTGGGGTTCTGATTGTAATTAGTTGATATATGTTACACTAATCTTTATAAAACCTATGGTCCTGAGCAAATTCAGTGTTCTACTTTTATATAGCAAGACGGTGCTAACGTGCACTGCCTTCTTTGTAGTGCATCATCCGCTGTGATGAAGATGAGACTCATCTTGCCTCAGTGTACTGCACTGTCTGTGCAACTCACCTGTGCGCAGAGTGCTCGCAGCTTACGCATTCTACCAAGACGCTAGCAAAACACAGACGTGTGCCCCTTGCTGATAAACCTCATGAGAAGACAATGTGTTCTCAGCACCAGGTGCATGCCATTGAATTCGTGTGCTTGGAAGAAGGCTGTCAAGCCAGCCCCCTTATGTGTTGCGTCTGCAAAGAATATGGAAAGCATCAGGGTCACAAAGTATGTATTCTTCATCCCCCTCCCCCCCCATAGTACTAAAAATATGTGGCTGTCTGAGGACAATGTATGTGTTGATTCTTTTATTTATTAGTTATTTTCATATAATAGTTTGCTCCCTTTTCCTTTTCTTTTGACTACTGCTTTAATAATGAAAAAGCCACCCGAACAATGTCTTTCTTTGTCCTATGGTTACATGAGCTTGTATCGTATCACTTGGTTCCAAAGAAAGAAGGGTATTTACGTTTTCAAAAGGAAAAGGGCCCTGCTGTGCCCCTCCCTTCAGCAGTGCGGGGGGGGGGCAGCAATCAGAGATGGAGCTTTCTGTAGGGGCACCTTGCCTATGGAATGGCCTTTCCTTTGACTCTCACCTTGTCCCTACTCTACTATCTTTTAGGTGCCCGGCGAGAATGTTTCTGTTTACCTAGGTTTTAATTAAGGGGCTGACTTTTTAACACCATTTTTATACTGCTTTTAGCCTGGAAACTAAGTTTCTGGAAACTGGTGTCTGAGAGCCAGTTTGGTGTAGTGGTTAAGAGTGCATACTCTAATCTGGGCAAACCAGTTTTGATTCCCCACTTCTCCACATGCAGCTGCTGGTGTGAACTTGGGTCAATCACAAGTTCTCTCAAGAGCAGTTCTCGAAAGAGCTCTCTCAGCCCCACCTACCTCACAGGCAGTGTTCCCTCTAAGCTGAGTTAGTGTGAGCTAGCTCACAGTTTCTTAGCCTCCGGCTCGCACATTTTTGTCTTAGCTCAGAAAGGATG
>NW_015160213.1:797751-819156 GCF_001447785.1 Gekko japonicus
GGGTATAAATCCAATCTCTTCTCTCTTCTTCTTTATGCTCTGACTGGGGTTTTCATGCTGGGTTTTAATTAATATTTTTTAATGTTTTAGGATTTTATTATGCTTTATTTTGTAAGGTTCAGGTTCCCTGGAGAGGTGGCATGAAATTCTAAATGATAAGTAAATAAATAAGGGAGTGATTCTTGTTGATTCCTCTCTCCCAGTTCCGTCCCCTGCTTTGATCTCTGTGCTGTTCCTGAGGGTCTACTGACCACCAGGCACAAAATTTCCAGGACCTCAGTGGTCTGTGTCAGGAGGGGGAAATGGGAAGGTCCTGTTCCATGAGGTCTGCTCTGCAAGTTGATCAAGCCATGGTTATTAGTGTGTTTCATTTGGTTTGTGATACCATCCAGTTCTTAACGTTTCACCTTTCCTGATTTTCTGTAAAGACTTGAGAGGCTATAGTGCTTCCCATACTTCAGTGAATATTTGTTTCAGTCACCTGTCAAAAATTAGTCATCCGTCATCATTTTTCTAGATGATTGTTCTGCTTTTTCCTCCTTCCATATTGCATGGGTGGGGAGACTAGCTGGGGAGGTGAAGGGAGGTATGGATGGGAAGAATGTTACAGGCTGCTCATGCTTCCTTTTGATGCTTTCTTCTTAGCACAGTGTTCTGGAACCAGAAGCAGACCAGATCCGTGCTTCCATTTTAGACATGGCACATTGCATAAGGACTTTCACAGAGGAGATCTCAGATTATTCTCGGAAACTAGTTGGAATAGTTCAACAGATAGAAGGAGGAGAACAGATAATTGAAGATGGTGTTGGGATGGCCCATACAGAACATGTAAGGCATCTTGTGCTTTTCTTGCATGTAATTTTTGTTGTAAATGGAATATTTTTTTCCCCTCGGATGTTTTCATAGTAGTGTTCCATGCCATCTGGTATTGAAACAAGTCACAAAAGCTTGTGGAGAACAGGAAAGCGGTGGAGTACAGCCAAGGTCATCTTTGTTAATTGATTGATGGTGATGAGCATCATGTAAAATTGTTATATAGAGGAAGGCAGAAAACAAGAGCATTCAGGAAAAGGAAATATAATGGCTTGTATCCATCCATCTATCCGTGGAAGTCACAAAGTTTTCCTGCATTCATCTCCTTTCCTGCAGCTCCTTGCAGGATCGATGCAGATTATTAGCCATGTGGGTCAAGAGGGAGGGAGGACAAGGGGAGGAACTCTCCCCCTCCCTCAAAGCTGTGCTTGCAGAAGAGGAGCGATTTCGTGCCCTTGTCCCGTCTTACTCCAGTCCCTCAATCCACACAGCTATGTCTGTGCATCACCTCCAGGAATTATCTTTCCAGGAGCCAGAAAGAGCTGTGGGGATGGTGAGAAGCATAGGGAGCTCTGTGTGTTCTTTCCATACAGACCGGACCAATTTATTTTACTGAAATTAATGATGATGAAGAATATGGCTAGGATCTAGTTAGCCAGGGGTTGACAAATCCCAGGAGCTTGGTCGCCATGGCACCCAGAAATTTCATTGTGGCACTTAGTATTTTCAACAATGATATTATGATGGTGTCTCTTGGTGACCCTCAGAAGTAATAAAGCTTCTTCATTTGATTTTTATATGTTAGCTTTATATCCTTCAGTGGTGGTGGATGAATTCATTTCTTAACCAGTTGCTTTCTATACTGGCCGCTGCTTAAAGACTGCCAGTGTGGGGAAGCTTACCACCTCCTTAGGCAGCTGATTCCATTGTTACATAACTCTTACTGTAAAAGTTTTCTCCCTAATATACAGCCAGTACCTTCCTGCCCTTAATTTAAACCCATGATTGCGAGTCCTATCCTCTGCTGCCAACAGGAACAGCTCCCTGCCCTCCTCTGAGTGACAGCCCTTCAGAGCACAATCACGCAGCCCCTCAACCTCCTCTTCTCCAGACTAAACGTTCCCACGTCCCTCAGCCTTTCCTCGTAGGGCTTGGTCTCCAGATCATCCTCGTCGCTCCCCTCTGCACCCGCTCCATTCTGCCCACATCCTTTTTGAAGTGAAGCCTCCAGGACTGCACACAGTACTCCAGTTGCAGCCTGACCGATGTGTACAGCGAGACTATGACATCTTGCGATTTTGGATGTTATGCCTCTGTTGATACACCCCAAGATCACATTAGCCTTTTTGGTCGGCACATCCCACTGGCTGCTCATATTTAACTTACGGTCCACCCGTACTCCCAAGATCTTGTTCACACTCATTGCTATCCAGAAGTGTATCCCCCATCTGGTAAGCGTGCTCCTCATTATTATTACCCAGATGTAGAACTTGGCACTTATCCTTGTTAAATTGCATCTTGTTCACATCCACCCACTTTTCCAGTGGTAGCGATCATTAGAAAAAAATGGTCATTAAAATATGAAAGCCTGAAAGCTGAACCATAAGTCTGGCCCCTTAAGCCAAAGAAAATTTGTTAAACTGGCACAGCTACTTTAACTGTGTTTCTTGGAACAGCAGGACCCGACCCCCCCCCACCCCCCCGGTCATATTGCCAGCTGCTTCTGAAAGTCCCTTCAGTGGCTGCATAGGCAGCATGAGAGCAGCTGTTCAAGAAATACAAGCCTTTGGCTATGTAGAGCATCTTTGTATCCCAGGCTAGGTATGTAAGATTTAAATACTCAGCCTCAGAAATGTATCACTTTCAATTGCCTCTAACTGATATCTCTAGGAGATCACTTTGTGTTTACGCAGGGATAGCAACTTCTCTTGTGTACAGAATGGTCAACTTGCATATTTTCCTTGTTTGTGATAGGATAATTTAATTGAACATAAACATCAGAACATAGTACACTTCATCTTGCGTAGTAGTTTGTGCCTGATCCCTAATTCTGGAGATGTATAGAGTTGTGTTCTGCATGCATTTTCCAAATGTATAGATCAGCCCTTCATTACTCTTAGGTTTCCTTGTGTAATCTCTCTCTCTCTTTTTTAAAGGAGTATGTTAACAACTTTATTCTGCAGTCTTTTTTAGTGAAGAGGAAAGGAGAAGAACTGAATGGGACGGAATTATTCAATGGGAAATAAATCTCTTTTGCTGCTATGCATTTGGCACTTTGAGACTGACAATAACTAGTGTGAGCCAGCATTTCTCAGCTCCTCATCAGAGGACCAGATACTGTTAAGGCTATTTTCAGTAGGCGCACTTTGTGTAAATGGTACTAGCTGGGTTGATGAGGAGCCATGATACCGCTAACATCTAATCTTTTGATTCTGGAGTTAGCACTCCCCAAACATGAGATGTATAAAAAAAAAAAATGTGGGATTTGAATACACACAGTATTTTGTCCTTTTTTTGAGTATTCCTAATTCACCACTATTGTATTCTCAAGTTTCCCCAGAAAAATGCAAGCTAGAAGCAATTTAAAGAAATAAGAAGTATACCTCTTTAGACAAAGTTTACAGCAAATGTCTTCAGTAGCTAAATACAATATAGAGTCAGAAGCAGGGCAAATGCCCTGTAGAAGGTAAAGCTTTCTTTAACTGGCATCTCAATGCCCTGTCTCCTTGATTCCATGTCTTTGATTGTCCAGGTCCCAGGCACTGCAGAGAATGCCCGCTCATGTGTCCGAGCCTATTTTTCTGATCTTCATGAAACCCTCTGCCGCCAAGAAGAAATGGCTCTCAGTGTGGTTGATGCCCATGTGCGAGAAAAATTGATCTGGCTCAGGCAACAACAAGAAGACATGACTATCTTGTTGTCACAGGTTTCAACTGCTTGCCTTCACTGTGAGAAGACATTGCAGCAGGTAAGGGAGCCACCATAAAGTGGTGTAGATCCATAGTTAGATATATGAATGATGGCAATATTAGGGTGTTCTGTTTCGTTGGGTCCCCTCCCCCCCCATATCATGTATATATAACTCAGCTGTTGTAAAATGCTGGTTTACAAAGAATGGTTTGTGGTCCCACCAACAGGTTGTGGGAGTCTTCTGAGAGGGGATCAGGGCAAGGGATTAAGAGAGATGAAAGGACAGGAGTATCTGGTTCAAAATCGAAGTGTGATGGAGCTGATGGGTCCTTGTCTCTGTTTTTAGTGAAGCATACAGAGCAACAGTTCTCAAGAGGGACATGCAAGAAGCCTCCCACAGGTTGCTAGTGGATCCCAAACTGCCACCTGTAAATCAGTTAATTTATCATAACTGGGTTATATGAGGTAATTCGCAGATTGTGGTTTGGCTTATTAGACAATAGGAGTGTGCATTCGGGTCCACCCAACCGAACATATACCCCCAAAACAACTTATTGGTATTTTTGGGTATATTTCAGCTTCCCAAATGTATCTGGGATTTTTCGGGAGAACGGGGGGGGGGGATCCCAGATATATTAGGGAATTACTGGCAAAACTAGTTTAAACCTGCCTGCCCAGCAGAGCCTGCAAGGAGAACTCTCCCCACAGGATCAGCTCCTGGGCGGGCTCTGTTGGGCAATCTAATTTAAACCAGGCTGCCTAGCAGGGCCCAGCGGAGTCTGCAGAGGCGGAGCTTCCCACAGGGTCAGCTGATTGGTGAGCTCTTTTGGGCAGTCTCTCAGCTGTTTTTAGCACTTTGCTGCTGCTTTCTTTTCCCCTGTGTTTTTCAGGTTGGTTCTATTTGACCCTTGGGATTTCCATAAAATCGCAGATCTGAATACTCTACCTGTATTGGGATCTGGGTTTTTCCAGGAATCCTGAAGTTTTTTCAAGTTCAATAGACCTGAACTGAAAAATACCAAAGGGAAAAAATTTCACACCCCTAGTAGAGAACCATGACTTTCTTCTAGTCAGTTGTAAATCTGATCTTGCCACAGTATTACCTGTAACAATAAGATAAACTTCCAGACTAAGCAGTCCTTATATTGACTGTGATATATATTGTTTTATACCCTTCTTTATATTTTTATGTACAACAGGAGCTTGGATGCTATATATACACTTACAAGCATTCCTTCTGAGCCTAACCTACCCCATAGGGTTGTTGTGAGGATAAAACAAAAGAGAGAGGATGGTATGGATTCCCTGAGCTCCTTGGTGGAAAGACAGGAGAAAAAATTTAAATAATAATAAAACAAAAAATTTAAATAATAATAAAACAGCAATTTCTTCTATGGGACAAAAATCAAAACATTTCAAATTAGGAACATTCTTTTCCCCTGTAGAGGAAATCTTAGAGGTTAGTGCTCCATAAAAGCAGGACAGAAAGAAATTAAGAGACACAAGAAAAAAAATCAATATCACTGAACAAAATCCATGATACATTTTATGTCATTTTGGTTGGTGTTAATAAAAAAAGCATGTAAACTTTTTTGTGTTCTGTGGAATGCTTCATCAGGCTGTTTTTTGTTAAAAACAAAATGGGAGGAGATTGGCTGTCCTGAAGCATCTGTCGCTGCCCGTCCCCAGCACGTTAACATCCAGCATGATGAAGAGTTCCACAGAACTCAAAAGCTTGCACCCTATTTTGTGTCCTTTTGGTTGGTCTTTTAAAAAGGTATTACATGAATTTTGTGTTTGGATTTTACTGTGGACCATGGAACCTGGAACCGATATTGCTAAAAGTTCCTGAGTTAGGAAATCAGTAGCCATACTGATTTCTCTCTTTGAAAGAACACCTCTGCAAAATAGCACTAGCATGGGACAGAATGTGGTGCTGTTTATGCTTGGATGAGGATCACTGGGAGCTAAGTGGTATCCTAAGAAATGAATCAGTGTGGCTTCGTCTGGAACTGGTTGGGGCATACTTTGACTGCAGCTGTTCTCATGTTGAATATAACAAACAAGACCTGCATCAAGTGAATATTACCCCCTGCTGTAAAACATTTGCACTTACAGAAGATTTACAGTGCAAGGCATATTTACTCAGAGTAAGCTACACTGAGTTCATTGGGACTTACTCCCAAGTAAGTGTGCACAGACTTGCCCTCTTATGGAACTCCATGATGATTACTTCTGAGTCAACATGTACAAGGTTATGCTATCAGCAGAGGTGAGATAGCCACTACACAGGAGCAGCAAATGCTGAGTTTTAGTTCCCTCTCCAACTCTTCTGGCTTGTGCTGCATAACCCTATCCCAAATGCTGCTAAGTTCTGGGGTGGAGATTTGCTGCCTTTCTCCAGACTGGACTCAATGCACCCAACACAGGGACTTAAAATAACCGTCCAGAATGAAAAACTTTCTCATCACTGGTATTGCAGCATTGGTTTTGTGGCAGACTGCTGATAAGTACAGTTAACACAACAGACAAAATATTCACTAACCTCCTCATAATGCCCCAACATTTATTGTTTATAAATTGCCAACATGATGGTCCGTGATCTAAGGTTCATATGTAGCTCTGCACAGAAATCTCTATAGAAGGCTACTAGATAGGGCTGGTTGGCTTTGAGATATAAATATATGTAGGACTTAATATTTTGTGTCAGTTCCCATTCCTGCACTTGAACATTAAAACAGAGCTCTTCAGCTTTGTATGTCCAAGATCAGGGGTGTCAAACTTAGGGCCCAGAGGCTGGAAGCAGCAGCATTCTGAGAATGGAATTACATTCTGAGGGCCCTCATTCCAATCCCAGAATGCTTCTGCTACTCCCAGGGACTGTCATTTCACTCTGGTGGCTGTCATTCCAGTCCCAGAGTAGTCTATCTGGGGCCAGAGACCTTAATGGAAAACCCATTCCGCATTTTCTTTGCAACTTTTCTGTGCTGCAATGTATTTAAATGGAGTGGAGCTCAAGAAGTTTCACTTTCCAGCCTTTGTATAGTTGCAGCTGTTGCTTGCTGGAGCTGTCTCCTTGCAAAATACAGGGTTGATGTTTTGAGCCAGCTTGTCTCTGCTAAATGGACCTGAGAACGGGTGCCTGAGTGAGTACTCTACCCTTGGTACCCACAGCCAAAGGGGGACATTACACTGGAGAGCCACTGCCACTCTTTGACCTGGGGAGGAGGGGAGAAGCTTGCAATGCCCAGCCATTTTATGTTCCTAGGCTCAGAGCATTTTATATTTTTAGTTTCTGCTGTGATTCTTGTGCTTTTTCTTGATGTTTTATTTTTTAAAATTGCATTGCCAAACCCCACTATTCCACAAAGTGACATTTAGGTCAGATCTGGCCTGTGTTACAAATGAGTTCGACACCCCTGTCCAAGATGAAATAAAAGTTTTAAAAAGCACAATTAATTCATGATATAATCAGGATTTTAAAAGGATGCTACTGCTTTGATTTTCCTGTTCTAATTTTAAACCTTTTGGGAACTACTCATATTCCACTTCGAGTACTGAAGGGCAAATTGCCCTATGTTCTATCAGTTGAATACAACAGTTCCTTTTTTTTGTATCAGTCAACATCAGTGGCATTATCTCTCCCTTATATATAATTGAGTAAGATGCAACGTAAGACTGAGCGGAGACAAAATGCGCTCCGTCAGCCATTGGCTGGCCAGCTGCCCGATTTCCCTCCCCCACCCCAACTGCCGGCTCCTGGCCCACTTCGCCAACCTGCCCAGGAAGCCGGACAGACGGGGGAAGCTTTCTTAGCCCCCCCACCAGCACCGCTTCTCTTGCCCACCTGGGAAGCCGGATGGACGGGAGAATCTTTTGCAGGCCCCCCTGCCTCCCCCCTTCTTCCTTCCTTCCTTTCTCTCTCCCCCCCAACTTTCTTCCTTCCTCTCTCTCTCTTTTCTTTCTCTCTCCCTCCCTCCTTCCTTCCTACCTTCCTTCTTTCTTTCTTTCTTCTTCCACCCACCCACCCTACCTTTCTAGGCGCCCGTTGTCTCCATCCACAACGGGCTTTGCTCCCTAGTATCCCTTTAAGTCAGGAGCATCTGCAATATCATGATTAATGTCCTGCTTTTCCTTGTGATTCAAGGTGTCTTACAATAATGTTAATTTCCAGTTGAGCTCCAAGCAAAGCCCAAATCTTCCCCCTCCCCCCTCCAATCTTTCATTCTGTCTTTTTAAGTATGAATGAGTTGAACCTACTTCAAAAACAGCCAAACATTTATACTGCTTTAGGTTAATGTTTCTTTGAACATTTAGTCATAAATTACGTTGTTTAATAAATGTAAATTTTGTTTGTTGCATTTGAAAGGGAGAACTCAGAAGCAATGTGATTTTGTTGCATTAAATCAGCTTCTTTGTATTGTACTTCAGGATGACTGCAGAGTTGTGTTGGCCAAGCAAGAAATCACAAGACTTCTGGAAACATTGCAGAAGCAGCAACAGCAATTTACAGAGCTTGCAGACGACATACAACTTGATGCTAGCATTCCAGTCACTTTCACAAAGGTACAGACTGTTAATTTTTAGGTTGTTTAACCTCTGGCCAATAGTCTGGATCAGTGTGACTTCTGTACTCTTTCCTCTCCTACCCCCCACCCCCCACTAGCAAACACATTTCACATTACTCATAATCTGAAACACAGTTCAGGGAAGGAGTGTTCAGTGAAGGAAAACGCTCAGCTGTGTTCCAATGAGAAGTTAATTGTGTCTGGCTGAAAGTAGAATTAAATCCTCCCCATGTATGACTTCTAAGCCTTGTTCGTTATCAAGTCATATACATTTTACAAGGATAAAATAGATACCCTAATCCGTAATCAGTAGGAGGCGAGAGTCTCCTCCTACTGTTTCCCATTTCTTACCTGCCCACAGATGCCACAAAGCACAGTAGCTGCCTGTCACCCTCCATTATTTTACATATGGCTGGTGAAGGACTGCTGATTCTGAGTTGCATAGCCTTGAGAGTTTGTATAAGTGTCAGTTTAGTACACTGTATTTGCTTATTTTGCATAGTCTCAAAAGGCTAAAATGGAAATCCTTCTGATATTGAATGTTGTATTACCAAACAAGAAGCTTCAGATCAGTGGGAAAAATTAGTCACTTCATAGCTTAGTATTTAGTGTTTATACTAAATTAATTTTTCACTTGTTAGTGGCTCTTTAAAAAATCTGGCTACTATTGCTTATCTCTTCCTAACAAGGATTTTTGTGTATGATTCTTCACTGGGGTTGTCCGCCTCCACGTGGTGGCTGGAGATCTGGGATCAGTTCACCTGGAGAAAATGGCCACTTTGGAAAGTGGACTCTGTGGCATTATATCCTGCAGGTTCCTCCCCTCCCCAAACCCCACTCACCTCAGGCTCCACCCCCCAAATCTCTCAAGTATTTCCTAACCCAGAGCTGGCAACTCTATTTTTCACCTTCCTGCACTCCCTTAAGTATCAATCGTATGATATTGGGTTTGCTCTCGCTCTTAACTCACCGATGCAGGCTGCATTCTTGAACATGAAATATCTATATCCTCAATAAGATACCACGGCTGAGATCCAAAGAGCACAGTATGCCTGCCCACCTCCATTCATGGACCAGGAAATGCCCATCTGCTGTTTTCTTATTTGACTGCATTGAAGGCTACTCTAGAAGATCACTCGGTGTATGGAAGTAGCTTTGCTTGGGGTCTCTAGTTCTGACGATGCCTCTTCAAGGCACTCTCTTTATTTCTCTTGCTTTCAGGACAACAGGGTACACATTGGGCCAAAAATGGAGATTCGAGTTGTGACACTGGGATTAGATGGTGCTGGCAAAACAACTATTTTATTTAAATTAAAGCAAGATGAGTTCATGCAACCTATTCCAACAATAGGCAAGTAACAGTGACTTGGAAATAATATTTTATGTAGAAACAATCTGTTAGAAATATGAATTGCAAGCTTTTGTTTCCTCTTAGGTTTTAATGTTGAGACTGTAGAATATAAAAATCTGAAGTTCACTATTTGGGATGTAGGAGGTAAACACAAGCTGAGACCTTTATGGAAACATTATTACCTCAACACACAAGGTAAGAGTGAGCACATATTTTATGAATTAAAGTATAAAATAAATATAGCTTATAGGATAAGATAGTGGAAGATTGCTAGGCTTCTTTCTAAGCCTGTAGTCATGAATTTATCTACTAGAAAGTAGGTTCTATTGAAGTCCATGTGTGTATTATTTTAAAATAGACATGAATATGATTTAGTTGCCAAATAATATTTTGTCTGATAATGGTGTCTGTGAAGACTGATTTGCATGATTGTGTGTTGAGGTATCATAGATTAGCTATAGTAAAGTAAAGTAAAGGCTCCCTTGCTCGAAAGCCAGTCGAGTCCGACTCTAGGGTTGCGGTGCTCATCTCCGTTTCTAAGCCGAAGAGCCAGCGCTGTCCGAAGACGTTTCCGTGGTCATGTGGCCGGTATGACTAAACACCGAGGCGCACGGAACACTGTTACCTTCCCATTGAAGTGGTACCTATTTATCTACTTGGAATTTCTTGCTTTCAAACTGCTAGGTTGGCAGGAGCTGGAATTAGAGACGGGAGCTCACTCCGTCTTGCAGCACCCGGGTCTCGAACTGCTGAACTACTGACCTTCCACAGCCTGCAGTTCAGCGTCTTAACCACTTGAGCCATCGCAGCTCCTAGATTAGCTATACAACCAGTTTAAATGGCATTTGAAACTTTAGATGCTTAACTTTCTCAAGCAATCCGCTGCATTTTTTTTTACTTTCATGATTCAGTTTGACACTGCAGCTGTCTGATGCCAGTTTATAAAGTTACATTAACTGGTTTCATTATCAGTAATAAGCATGTTCTGAAGGATGTTTTCCAAACCTAGTTAAAATGTCATTTATAGGACTGATGTCTGTTCTCCCTTCACACACCAGTTAGCATACTTGCTTGTGCACATGATAGTCTGAAAATGGAATGAAAAATATACACATGCAAAAATATAACCAGGTACTGGTTCTTTTTCTGTAGCGGTGGTGTTCGTTATTGATAGCAGCCACCGAGACAGGGTCAGTGAGGCACACAGCGAACTTGCCAAGCTGTTAACAGAGAAGGAGTTGCGAGATGCTTTGCTACTGATCTTTGCCAATAAGCAGGTACTGTGGTTCCTTTCTTTACTGCCATGCTGCCGTTCTATTTGGCAATACATTCGTAGGGATGTGAAGCAAAATTTAAAAGCTGTCCTAAGAAAACTAATCTGTATTCAGAGAACTGTAGTGAAATTCACTGCTTTTTGTTAGATAAAGATACGCCCTTGTGTCCTTTGGACAGATCAGTTTGGCTGTAGAACATCCGTGAAGTTGTTCTTAATATGTTGCGTTTTTCAGTAAAACGACTTGACTGTGAAGCTGCAGTCTGTGAATTTAATGCGTGTCTGGCTGTACTTTACAGGATGTGGCAGGGGCACTTTCAGTAGAAGAAATCACAGAATTGCTGAGTCTTCACAAACTGTGCTGTGGACGAAACTGGTACATTCAAGGCTGTGACGCCCGAAGTGGTATGGGACTCTATGAAGGACTGGACTGGCTGTCAAGACACCTGGTGGCTGCAGGTGTACTTGATGTCGCTTAAGTTCCTGTTGAACCATGACGCTTGAACTTTGGTTAACTTATTTGTGTGACTTGAGATGGTTAAACATGAACTTTGTATCTAGAGCTGTGTTTCCTAAAGAAAACAACTAACAGTGCTGTTGGAATGCTTTAGTGGTGTAGTACAGTGATTGCGTGATTCCTTTATGTTTGAAATTATGGTAAATGAATACAGTGGGTTTGACAGATTTGCAGGAAAGGTGCCTTGATTTTTAAAAGAAATTTCTTTTCGCCTCCCTCCAATCTCTTATCACACCATTAACTTTCAGGATTTGGCATTTGACATGTTTGTTTTCATGGACAGCCTCACTGAAATCCATTTTGTTTTCTAAATCTGAAAACATGCAAAGATGTGTAAAAGTGCGTCTTGGCATTGTCTCTATTAAAAACTTGCAGTGATAAAATGTAGCAGGAGATTTCCAATGCTGAAAATAAGAAAACCAAACTCAATACTAATACTAATCTTTCAGATCATGCTGTGGCTCCTGGTCCCAGATTGTAATTTCTGTTGCTTCTTTGTAATTAATTCTCTGTGTTTGTGCTAACCACTTGCTAACACACACACCCTTCCTTACTGCTAGAAAGACATCTATGGGCAGCTGACACTAAACACTTTTACCACTTTGTGCTTCCTATTATGTCTTGGAAAAATGGTTTCATGTATATTCTTCTTTTGAGGCATAGGAATTGTAGAATATCTGTAAATACTACTCTGAAAACATTGGCAATGAAATATGAACAAAAAAACTCTCACATTCAGTACAGCAGAACTTCAGGGACAGATCTTCATAACAATGAAATGTTTCATGATTATGAAATGTTCATCGACTCCTTTGGCATTTGACAGCAAAATATTCCCCATATGGTATTTAATGAAACTCATTCAGCAGCAGCTGCTGTATCTGAATGACTGATAAAGTGATGTTGAGATATTGCTTTTGACTCATTTTGTTGTTTGTGGGACATGGTCAGTTACTTTCTGCACAAATAATGGGGTGGACCCATCTTTTCCATTCAATCTTGCCCATCCTTCCTCCTTACTACAACCCATGTCTCACATGGCTTTTATCCATGCAGTTCTCATAATCTGCAGCAAAACCTTTTTGGGAGTTCAGAAGAAACCCTTCCTCACTTCATTCATCAACACAAAAGTTAGTTGCGGTCCCTGCCTTAGGTGAACATTTATTAGCATGATTAATAGTCAGTTGAATTTCTAGCCAGCTTTCCCCCCCTTCATGCTGTCTCTTCATCAAAAGCTGCGTGAGTTCAGGAGGTTCAACAACTGTAATATGAGAGGAAGCTGGTGTAATTTTGTAGTTCAAATGGTAGAAGTGGCAAAGTGCTTTGTTAAGCAAGATATACATAGTAAAGATGATTCCTGAACCTGTGGGACCCCAAGGCCTACCTCAGGCTGCCCTGTAGAGTTTCACGCTCTTCTCTGAGGATATTGGGGAACCCCAGGCCTATTCTGCTATTGGTTTCCTCACCCATTCTTCCCAAATATTTTTGTGAGGATTGGATTATCTTTTCAGCTCCAGAGGGTTGTCTATTACTTCTTCTCTAGATTGCCTTCTCTGTTTCTCTAAATATTCTCTCCCTCATATAAGCCTCTTCGAACAAAGCCCCCCTGTGATTCCCTGCCCCCAAACTCCTTCATCTCCCATTTTGGAGGTTCTTGGAACAAAAAGCACAGTTTTGCAGAAGTGCCAGCTGTATGACATGCTGAAGTTCTTCCTGTGTGCTGCCACTAATGTAATTGTGTAGGTGACAGATAAAGAGCCTAGATTTCAGCTGTCTAAGCTTGTTAGAGAGGAATAAAAATAGTCAGACTTGCCCATCTGTGACACATGTATTTCATGTGAGTTTGCAAAAGGACATTACTCTAAATGTGTAGGGTTTTTTTCCTTTAGAGTTTGTTGTGTAGCTTCTGACACCCTTCACTCTTCCTCCTGCCTGCCAATCTTATGATCTTGTTGAGATTTGAATTCCTTGTACTTGTTGTTCCTTTTTGTCAATTTCTGATGTGACCTGATGCATAGCCCCTGGTAATTAAATAAATCTTGGTACTCACCTGAGTTACTGAATGTAAACACAGCTGCTGTGTTGCAACCAATTGAAAGTAATGTAACACAACTGCTGTGTTGCAACCAACTTCAGACTAACACAGAAACTGAAAGTAAGAAAAGAGAACAGTCCAGGGGGTGGAGTTTGCCTCCAACCCATAATCAGGTCCCAGTTAACTCTTTACTATCCATTTTACTACATCTTTCCCCCTTTAAGTTTTCTTCTTCTTCTTTAGTAATCACCCAAATTACAGTCTTTCAAATAATCTGGAGATCTTCTTGCTGTCACTGGATAGCTGTGTGTTTCTGCTGCCTCATTATCCCTGGGTCTGGAAAGGTCAGTTTCTTTAGAATCTTCCGTAACCTGGAAGGGGGAATAGGTTTTGCTCTCACAGAGAGTGAGAAATATTGCTTTCTGTCTAGCTGCATCTGTGATCTTGTTAGCCAGAAAATAGTGGCCCAGTCTTCCAATATATTGTTGCCAGTCCTCCTCTTCTAGATTAAATTCCCCAGTCTTTCCATACGAAGCCATGCTTTGTACCCTTGTCGCCAATTTTGTGATCTCACTGTGGTAATTAAATAAATCTTGGTACTTCCATGAGTTACTGAATGTAACACAACTGCTTGATTGCAACCAACTTCAGACTAACACAGAAACTGAAAGTAAGAAAAACCTTTCCGGGGATGGAATTTTCCTCCAACCCATAATCAGGTCTCAGTTAACCCTTTACTATTCATTTTACTACATATCCTCTTCTCCTTAAGAGCATCCATAATATCTTCAGTGCATCTTGGCAGGAAAGTCAAGAGTCTTGGACATAATGATGTACGTTCTGTGAACACCTCTATATAAGAAATGTACCATATTTCCCAGTCACAGTGACTTCACTTCTGTTCTTAAATTTGTAGTGAGCATTCCCAAGTTCTACGTGGCTGTGGTTCTGTTTGCTTTTTGTCACATTTTTGTGTTGTCAGATAGGTTGTTACAGAGGGGCAGGGAAACTGTAAGGAACGATACTCATTTAACTTGCTTAACAGTTCAGCATGATCAGGCGCTTGATCATCTTTTTGTATTTTGTCAGTCAAGGCAACATTTAACATACATAATGACACAAAGATCCTGCTAGTGCTTTGATCCAGCCTGTTTGATTTGTACATGGCGCTTTGAGGAAAGAAGACATGTACATTGACAGGACACAGTAAGAATGTTAGTTCTGCATTATATACATGAATTTCCTAGCAAACCTGCTGGTGTAGGGACTTTATAGAAATGGGTTTTTTAATTGGCTCTCCATATTCTATGTCTTAAATAATTGTGATATTCAGGAAAGTCAAGAGTTGCTTTTAATTCCACATTGGAAGTCTCATGAGAGCTGCTGTGGATAGTGTTTCAGTAATAGTTTCTTCTCAGGCTGTATTGCCTGCTTGAAACTACTTATTTCTTCACTCTATACTACCCCCCTCAAAAGCCCTGAATAAATTCTCGCCCACCACATTGTTGATTCTGGAGAATGTATGAAAAAGCAGCAATTATGTGTATCTTTGGTATGTAAACGTACACAGAGCATGTCACCAGCAGCTTTTCAATAAATTTGTAAGACCTGATTAGTCTCCTCAGCAACAACATTACAAGCGTTTGAAGTGGATGAAACATGCTTGCTTTTGTAACCAGCATTACATACTGCAATTTAGATACTTTAATGTTTTGGTGGATGGGAGTGTTCGTGTTCTGTGTAGGCTGATGTAGAAAAGTTTGGTTTTATTTTTACTGTCTGAAAGAACTGAGCTAAACGTCTTCTGAATTTACAGAATATTCAGTGTAGAACAGTGAAGTCTTGGAGTGACTTCTGGTATATTTTTATGCAATGAACAAGGCTTAGAATATACAGTGTAATAATCACACTCTATTACAAACTTTCCTTACTGTTTTTTTGTGGGGAGGGGGGGTTTGGAAGATTTTCTGCATTAGGTACCAGTCTCACTAGTAGCTGAATCATGTTTAGTTACCGTGAGTGGTTTGCTGTCCAAAACAGAATTAGAGCTTGTTTACCCCAAACTCTTTTCTGCCTCAACTAATATCCCACTCGAAATGTACTGCAAGGTGCTTTAGGTAGAAGGCACAGTTGTGTTTTTGAAATAATTTGGGTGGAGGCTTCCTTTAAAGTAAAGAAGGCAGACTTTCACTTCTGCACTATATTTAGAACACTATTAAAATGCATGATATCACTTGGTATGCAGCAGTTGGGAAGGCTAAATGTGAATTGTCAGCTTGCAAGTGGCTTTAATTGCTGTAGCTTTGCTGTTTTTGGCACTCTGCTTATTGTAAAACACTCAAAATGTTGATGTAGGGTACTGTGGAGAAAATACTTGTTTTGGAAAACTTAGTTGTTCTTTATTCCCAACATGTCAAGTTCTGCTACAAAAGGTAGTGTGCTTGCATAAAAGTATTATATAACTGAAATCAATTTGAAGTGACTGTGAAAATAGGTGTTGCAGCCGTTGGAATTTAAGTATTACCCAGAAACACTTAGGAGCTTGTTTGTATTGTATATAACTAATTGTAAATTTAAAGCTTGTTTAATATTTTGTTGCATTCTAATTTTGTTTGGTGTACTGATGTGTGCCAGTTTTAAAGTGTTTTCAACTCCAATTACTTTTTTTTTTAAGGCTAGGATAGGTTGCTTCAAAAGCAACTCTTGGGCTAAAAGACTTGTTCCTAAAACCATTGGATCATAGAGTTTTTAACTGTGAAACTAAAATGTAACAAAGGTAAACTCCCTGCTTCAAAAGTAATGTAATATATAAAGCTTCGTCTCTTGATATATTCTACCTTTTAACTGTATGTAACAAATTAACTTTCTAATTCTGAATTCGGAATGATCAGAGGTAAAAGGAGATTTTTTTATTGCACCAACATGTCCAAACATTAACAACTGTACCAAGTAACAAAACAGCTAAATAGGAACAGCTTTTCATGATTGTACTGGTGCAGTTTCAGAATGGCCTTGGACTTAATAAAAATTATTTAACCAAAAGATTCCTGATGATACTTTTTCAGTTACAACCCCCCCCCCCCACTAATCTTTATTTTTCAGCAAAATGCAGTCTCTAAAGATTCCCCTCCCCTCCCCCCAATGTATAAGTACTTCCTGCTGGCAAGTTCTGCTACTGGGCCTTTGACTGTCCCCACCCTACACTGCAGCCAACCACATGCCTTGAAATGCTACTTTAGAGGGGTAGGTATGCCTCAGCCTGGTGAATATGACTTGCAGCTGGTTGGGAGAAATTGGCAAAAATTGTTGTTTCCCTTTCACTGGGATCCAGCCTCCTATCACTGGTGTTCTATGTTTCAGAACAAATAAGGGAAACAATGATGGGCCTGGATGCATGAGGGTTGGAAAAAACAATGGCCAAGATCTTGTTTTCCCCACTAATGTCTTGTTCCCTGAAGTGCAGCATTTTAGTCTGTACTTGGAAAACAGAGATCCAGCCATCTAGGTGGCTTAGAAGATCTGCTTTCTAAATGATCACTTTCTGACTCCACTTTAACACATCAACATCTTTTCTGAACTAAGATGAAGAGAAGTGAAAATTTACCATAGTTGTGGATTATATGCTGCTGTTGCTCTTTTATTTTGAGTTAGGAATCTAGCAGCCATTCTAATCCATTAAAGTCTAGAAATCAGGACTGCACCTACCTTGTTATACAGAGCAGCACAAAATCAGACTACTAATACGGTAGGCTTTTATTTTATAAAACATTTAAAATATTGTTGATACCATCTCAAATACATGATAAGTGGAAAAGCTTATGTCAGCTCTGAAGCTTGGCTTCAGAAACACTAAGATACCACCACTCAGTCTAATGGAAGTCCTATCTCGAAGTATATATAGAAATTGTTTCATTTCACAGTGATGTTAATAATGCTGACATCTTCATAGGGTTTGTCAGTTTTTGGATTGACTTTCACATTTGAAATTCTCTGAACAACTTCCATTCCCTTGGTTACTCTTCCGAAAACACTGTGCTTGTTGTCCAGCCATGGCTATATAAAGGAAGAGAAGCAACATCAAAATGCAGTAGATTTGTTTCAAGTTAAATGTAAACTGTTGATGTTATCTTTCATAATGACTAGAAATGTTAAGGCCTGGAAAGACTTGAAATGCACATTTTCAGTTTTTTTCCAGCTGAAAAGTCAGAGGTTTTGGGGAGTAAGAATTTTGTGATCTATATTTCCAAAGCCATAATGTTAGTTAAGTTCCCTGTTAACACTCTGAGGAAATTTATCTATTTACTGATATTGGAACATCCTGTAGGCTGACGTATCCACACTCATTTAGCTTACTGAAAGCCTTCATATTATGAAGCCAGCAGGCCAATTGTGGAATCATGCCTACTAGTAGCTCCACAGGCAATTCTGCTTGCAGATCCTTCCCAACAATTTGAGAACAGCCAATCCAAGTCCCATGAGCAATGGAGGAAGAGACAGGAGAATATTTCCACTGGTATATCCCACTGGTTTTTAGCATTAGAAAGGAGTGCCTCAATACGCTGCCCATCAGAATCTGAGACCCCTTTAGGTACAGTGAAAATCTTGAGTGCTGTTTTTGCCAAATTCAGACACATGTAAAATAGCAGATGGAACAGAAATCGTAAAAAAAGAGAAAAGGGAAACACCACTCATGAGGCTGGAAAATAACTTAAACAAGGGGAAACAAATGGAAGTTTGAAAGAAAAACAACCATACTGTGCAGAAAAAT
The DNA here is from genome assembly GCF_001447785.1 of Gekko japonicus. Classification (NCBI taxonomy): domain Eukaryota; kingdom Metazoa; phylum Chordata; class Lepidosauria; order Squamata; family Gekkonidae; genus Gekko; species Gekko japonicus. The sequence continues at coordinate 815,987 of NW_015160213.1, forward strand.
TCTCAAATGAAGAAAATAAATAGGAAAATTAGCAGGTTTAGTGGGGGCAGGGGGGACAGAAGAGAAGGCTCATCCCAGCAGGTGCACTTGGGAAAATTTTTAAAGTCTCTCTCAGGAGTCAAGGAGAAGGCAGGAGCTTCATTTTTAGAGCATGCTGAGGCTCCATAACAGCAATGCTTACTTCTGAACCCCTCCAAAGCTCAATACATCACGAAACACTAAACCCTGCTAGTCCCTAGAGCTGGGCAGTTTGTGTTAGCCAACCAGAATTGGGCCAAAATTTGTAGATTCCTCGAGAAGCCTAAGATTAAAGCCCTCACTTCTAATCACAGCCTGCAAGTAGGTTTACTGTTTCTTCAGCAAGAACCAAGCCTCAACAGACTGAGCCTCAAACTAGAGTAGTTGGGGGGATTAGAGTTGAAGACCCTAGTCATAGTGTAAAGATGCACAACCATCAAATGCTACTGGGCAGGAGCAGCATCCCAACCTGCTGTAATTCCACCTCAACATCCACTCCATTTCCTGTAGAGAACTCTGCCCTGCTTCCCTCCAATTCTGAGACACCACAACAGGGAGTTGCAGCTATGTTTACAGACAGATGGCAGAATTATGTTACTTACCGTTGGTACTACTGTTACGAAAAACTGCGAGCCATTGGTGTTTGGTCCTGCGTTGGCCATACTAAGCGTGTAGGGTCTGTCATGTCGTAAAGTTGAGTGGAACTCATCTTCAAATTCTCCTCCCCAGATGCTCTCCCCTCCCATCCCAGTGCCTGTGGGGTCACCAGTCTGAATCATGAAACCCTGCATTGGAAATAAGTGTTTTTACTGCCCACAGTGTGACAAATTAGGCTTGGTAAAGCAACGTATTTAACACTGAACTGGTACTTTGTAGCCCACTTATATTGTATATCCTCTTTATAACCTGCATTCTATTATACCATCATTTTTGCTGTTTTATGAGTTAAGCAAAGGGATTTATCTGAACCAACTATTGTTGCTCTTTTCCCTACCATCATTCTATTCTCAGTGGCTTCCAAAGGGGCAACAATCCTTCAAGAGGTCTTCCAGTTCAATATACTATACCACCAGGATCCTTAATTAAAATAACTCTGAGTCAGATTTCTTACAAATGTCCACTATACAGTTTTCTCCCTTCTCTTTTTGTTGCAGCTTAATATCCAGTGTGAGCTATGTTTAAGAACTGAAAAGCTCTCTTGTTTTTGTGATTTATTAGAATATATACAATTATATTACTGCTTCTTCTGGATTTTTTGTTTTGTTTAGAAAACACTTAACTACCCAGGACTAGGATCCTGCAGCTGAAGGCACATGGGACTTTGCCTATGTTAGATACATGCCCTCCAAACAGTAGGAAACACTACCCAATTTGGCTTCTATTGATTGCCTATCTAGTGCACCATCTACAATTAATTTCCTGGTTTGCTAATGTAAGCACTCCCGTGTTTTCTTTGCTTCTGCTTTCTGCCCTTAAAAGGGCTCATGTGTTCTAGCGAGTGACAGAGGGTGGGAACTGCTAGCTTATAAAAACACAAAAGGAGAACAGCCATTTTCTGTGCCTGCAGCCTCTGGTTTAAAACTAGAGTCTTACTGCATTAAGCACAGCCTATCCTAATAAAGCCTATGTAACATCTCCATCCACCTTATACTTGCCTACTGCAAACTGGAGCTTGTCAATCATGTGTAACAACATCAGTTCTCTTCCCATTCTAACATCCAGACTGATGATCTTTCACATTTTATTTGTTTCAAATATTTGTAACCTGCCTCTCTCCCTAGAAGGGACTCAAGGAACTCTCTTTTTCTGGATTTTTCCCTAATGGGCCTTACCTACCACTTTTGAGGATACATTTTAAAATTGGATGGAGTAAGGTCTGTAGCAGTTTGTTGGCTTATGTGCCACAAATACAAATTGGAAATATGGCCACAAAATCGACATGCAGATCTTGGTTATGAGTTGACATAACATGATCAGATATCTCACACAGTCATCTTGGCACTGACAAATCAAAGACTGATGTAGCCCAGCCTTCTAACATCACATCAAAGCAATGGCCATTGAACTGAGATATTCTATCCATGCTGTGGCAGAATGAGCACTTTAGATGGTAGTAAGGGGGCTACATTCCTAATGACTCCCAGCATGTAAGAGCTTGCAAACAAGAAGGTTCTAGTCTAGTCCTTCATATAGTGTGCTAGCTTTGTTTATAGCCACTTAATTAATTTAGTAAAATGTTTATACCCCACCTTTCCTCTTAGCTCAAGCCATCTTACAAGTAATAATTAAAAGCCCCAAATTCTTCCCCTTTTGACAAGATGCTTGCTGTGGATACCACATCAAAAGCTGTGGCAATCAAACAAGCCTTGCAGTGCCTCCTGAAGATCACCAGCAAGGCCGTTCCCCTCACCTCTTCAAGGACCCACTGTACCGTGAGGGCGGAGAGGGGGCTGCAATGTCGAACAGGTCACCCTCAGTGGGGGAACAGCCAGAAGACTGGAAACAACTGGCAGTCTAAAAATGGGCAACACAGGCTTCCATTGGCTAGCCCCTGATAATAATGAGGGTGGTGCATTCTGTTTTTCTTTTCTTTTTTATTAGCCCTACATAGGGCAAACTGCAGAAGTCAGGGTGGTGCATTCTGAACCAGCTGCAGTTAAGTTGTCTCCACTGACAACCCAGTGTACAGCATGTTCCACTAATCTAACCATGAGGTTCCAAAAGCACAGATCAATGTGGCCAGATCAGCTGAGTCTAGGAAAAAAGAGAGAAGCTGCGGCTGATATAAGGCAGTCTTGGCTGCTGTGCAAACCTGCTTTTCATCAGTCAAGGCTGGTTCCATGGAAACCCCCCCCCCCAAGCTCTTAACCTGTTCTGCAAATGCCACCTCCAGTCCATCCAGAACAAGTGGATCCAATCTCTCAAGAACATCAGGGGAGCTTTTGAAAAATGTAATGCCTGACCTGCAATTTGAAGTGGTACATTCCATTCCACCACCTCAGTTCTCAGACACCTCATTACTACATCATTCTCCTGTGTCTAGAATGGGCCTGAGGTTAAAAAAATATTGTGCAACTCATATTACAAAGGATAATTGGTCATCATTTACCTTTATGATGCGGTGAAAGGTGTGTCCATTGTAGTAACCATTC
>NW_015160213.1:819224-847562 GCF_001447785.1 Gekko japonicus
CTGCTATGTACGCAGAAGTTTTCTACTGTTTTGGGGCACCTGAAATTGTAATTTTTAAGCATCAACGTAGAGCTTGGTGCATTAACACTTGTTTAGTGTTCTGAATTAGTCTCTCTTATAAATGCTACAGTGAAAGACAGAAACCCTCTTTAAAGAACTAACTTCAGGATGACCCACAACCTAACTTCAGGATGACCCACAACAGGTCAATTGTTCTTTGCTTACTAGCCCATTCTCTGTACCTCTTTGCCAACCACCAAACAACATTGCATTTTCATTAGTAAAAAGAGGGGAGCTTATAAGAACCTTCCCCATTTTGCAACGCATGAGACTCACATGCAGGAAGCACGTGTACGAGGAACACTTAACCCAGTTGGGAAGACAGGTCTTAGGTGGTTGAATCCACAAGGGACGTCAGCTCAAGCTCAATTAGGGCCAGGGCTTTTTCAGCCCTTGCCCCAGCCTGGTAGAACAGGCTCCCACTCGAGATCAGGGCCCTGCTGGACTTATCACAGTTCTGCAGAGCCTGTAAAGCAGAGCTGTTCTGCCAGGCTTTTGGCTGAGGACGTTCAACTATTCTGGCCTCCCCTGTTCATGGCCCCTTCCCAATGCCCTGCTGCTCTAGACAATACTATTTGGGTACTGGAGCATCCTGGGGTACCTACGGTATATCCACCTGACATATACAATATCGTTTTATCTACTGTTTTATTGCTTTTATTGTTTTGTGGATTTTATGTTGTAAGCTGCCCTGAGCCCACTTGTGGGTGGAGTAAAAATTAAATCAATCAATAAATAAATAATAAAAAAGCAAAGTTTGCGGAAGGAATCTTTGCCACCTCCTTAGTCATTCTGCAGCCTCCTAAGAGGCTGAGGGTTGGAGGATCTGCAAACAGTAGGATGCAGTGCAGAGCAGTACAACAGGCAGAGGGGAAAAATCACACCATTCCAAAGGGTCCTCTACCCTCAGGAATGACTTTCTGAGCAGCACAAAGGAAGCCAAACATTCTTTTGTGAACTGTACTTTTCCAATTATAGTCGGGATGTAGCCCAAGAGCAGTATTACAAAAGGTGGTAAAGGAACAGAACAAAAGCAAACAACCAAGTGCAAATCCATCAACAGTGCATGGTACAGCAGCACTTCTGGATGATAAGCAGTCAGAGAAAGTATCTCAATGGGGCAGGGCATGGCTCATGTACATACTCAACAGGGAAGAGCTTGACATGAATATCTCCCATGCTCGTGTGGACAATGGCACTATCAGAAACTCTTTTGGGCCCTTCGGCTTGAGTGGCTGCCATAACCTCTTCTTTGGACGGTTTCTCATTAAATACATCTCTGTCAGAATCTGCACTCTTCGTGTCTTCTGGTTCACGTTTAGTAAACTGAAAGAAAAGGCAGTAGCATCTTTGTTTCTCACACTTATTAAGTTGGAATCACAGAGATGGAAGGTATCCCTGGGATCATACACTATAACCTCCAAACCAGCCTGATGCTTTGCTGAATTGCTTCACTTTCTACCTAGTCTTCTTTCAGGTTACGAATTGCCTCTTGTCTTATTCTAAGAGAAAAAGATTTTAAAGTATCAAAAGACTATCAGTGTATCTCCTTCCCCCACCAACTAAATTCAACTTTTCTCTGAGCACCACATGATTATTACTTCTTGACTGAGAATGTGTCATCTTGATTTCATCATGTTTAAGGCTTTTTTCTGCCTTTTAAGAAGAATGTAACATTCTACAATTGAACAAAATTATTCTACATGTGCTCTAACAAGGGCTGAGCAGTGATGTCATTTCTCTGACCTTGGAACCCCATTTTTGTTGTTTCAGTCCCAAGTCTTGAAACAATGCCTCCCAATGACAATAACAGGGCCCATCTGTGAAACAGATCTTTGGACCCTTGTAGCAACTTCCTGAAAAGGTCAGGAGAGCATGCTGTGGTAGCAAAAAAGAGAACTTCAATGCTAAGAATTATTAGGAAGAACACAGAGATTCAAACAGAATACTGTGATGTCATTATAGAAAACTATGGGCAACCTACAAGCAAAAAACCTCAACCCTACTCACTCCATCTCAATAAGCTGGGATGGGGAACTAAATGAGGAAGCCACTAAATTCATAAGAAACATTGTCTAGAGGGGTCCAAGGTCTAGAAATTATTCTAATGCAGAAGTGATTATACAGGGCTTCTATTATGAGGATGCTTCTTGGACACTTACATTCACAAAAGCAAAATGGCATGTACAAAAACCGATGTCAGAACTGGGACCAAGTTCTATGATACAAGAATTGTCTAAGTACGAAAGGTCAAAACAAGCATAGAAAAGTTATACAGGAAAAATAATTAAGACATTAAGTATAACCCCTACCATATAAAATCTGTTCTTTTTGAAGGATGTGCATACTATGGTTGGATCTGCTTGGATATTCTGGAGAACAGGATTTTCGGATGCCTTCATTTCTACAGTAATTGCTGCACGGTGCTTCTTTGCTACACCCTGGAACAAAGCCAACTGCATAACCCTGATATTTTCCTGTTTACCTAGGATTCTCACACATCTACAACAGAGGAAATAAAAATTCAAAGTCATAATTCCTAAATTCTGAAGTCATCATCTATTCCACTACCCGTGAAACCCTAACAAGACTACTCTGCAGTATTTCAAAAAATTCTATGTCCATTCCAATTACTTATAGTATCATATACCTGGAGCCCTGCAATAAAGTTTGTCAAGACAATAAACACTCCTGACTGCCCCAATTAGTCTGGAAAGTCTTCTGCGTATATAAAAGACAATAAATGAACCATTAGACTAGATTCATTCTGTGTTAGCAATGAGACTCCTTTAATAACATAGTCAGCATGCTGTAGTAGTTAGAGTTGAACCAGGGCCCAAGCTGAAATCCCCATTCTGCTATGGAGGCGTCCTGGGTGACAGTGGGCCAGTCATACACTAGGTGGTTCTTAATAAAAGACAAAGAGAGGATTCTTTTGACTAGTATTGTAAATTATTTCAACAGGTCATAAAAATGGCACTCACTCTACCAGCAGATCAGCTGCCACTAGGTCAAGTCAAATAGCAAACATAAATCAGGTACAATGCTCCCTCTAAACTGTGGAGTCTTGGGAGCAAAAAATCTACTTTGTGAGCTACTGGCATTAATGTTGTGAGCGAGCGATTTGGCTACTGCATAAATTAGTTTGCTCTGGAGCCATCCTTCCTGAGCTAAGACAAAGATGCATGAGCTGGAGGCTAAAAAACTAAGCTCGCTCACACTAACTCAGCTTAGAGGGAACACTGGTCAGGTGATGCAATCCCGAATTTATATAACATCACATACAAAACTGAAGTACAGCACCTGAATATTTATGTGAATTTTTAAAATGTTTACACTGCCTTTTCATACAGGACCTTCAATGTGGCCTACAAAGTCCTTGAAAACCATGTAACAGATTATCAGTGCAACAAAAAAATCTCATGGCAATATAAAATAGTTGTAGACATCGCAAAATAGTGAGAGTACGTAAGACTTACCTGTTTGTTTCTACATTTATGACTTTAATTCCAAGCATTGTCCCATAGAGCACAAAGTGTCCCGTTTCATCAAAAATGATGTTAATTAACCTTACAGCGTCAACCTTTTCTAGCTCCCGCTCCACAGCCATTCTCCGTCCAAATTCCATGTCTGGTAGCTGTTGTCTCATCTGCTGCAGTTCAGTAAACATCTACAGAAACAAGGTATGAGTGTAACTTGACCTGGATTTAGCCCAACAAGAGCAGCACCCAAACCCTCAACTATATTATGGGATAATAATTTCTACTGGTTTTGGTGCAGTCCAATTCCAGGGATTTCAGTTTAAGTTACACCTTTGGGTGACAAGAGTGAAAAACTTGGGAAACTCCGTTTTATTATTTTATAATTAACTTAGATTCTTAGTTGATTGTGTCATTTTCTGTCTCTGATTTTAATGTTGTATATGCCATTAAAGGTTTATTGATTGATCTTTGGGTGACTGTTAAAAGGGATATTTGCAGTGGGACTCCACATCTGCTTAGATGCTCAAAAAGCTCTTGAATTTGGAGGTTTCTATGCACAAGCAGAATCATATGTACACATGTAATATCTATACTAAACTTTTTCTCAAATGAAATGACAATCTAGGGATAAGTTACACCAGGGGTGTCAAACATACAGCCTGTGGGCCGGATCCAGCCTGCGCAGGGCTGCAATCCAGCCCAAGAGCAGCTAATTCTGTGCTGCTTCCTGCTTTTAACATCGTAGCTCCTTCTAGCCAGTCTCTCTTAGTTCTGGCTTCAGAGGAGAGAAAGAAAGCCTTCCCTCAATTGACTGAGGGCTCCTTCCCCCCCCTCCTTCGACGATGAAGGGGGAGGGATAGAGCCAGGGGGGGGGGATGGTGTCTTGTGGGACTTTTAAAAAGACTAGCAACATTTTATTCCAGGTTTAAGCATACTTTTTATTCAGAGAAAGGGATAGAGGGAGCACACCAGAAAAAGAGAGAGAGTGTGTCCTGTGTTTAAGACCAAAAAAACTTTTTATTCCAGGTATTGGGGGAGGGGGGGGTCCTGTGTTTAAGATAAAAAAACATTTTATTTCAGGTATATGAGAGAGGGAGGGAGAGTCCATCCCAGGGCACTTAGAGAGATCCCCCTTTCCATTTCTAACAGATAAGGAGGGGGAGAAACCTAACAGCACAGTTTGCATTCCTTGTTAGTGATGAAAGGGAGCAAGAGTACAGCAGCACCTTAATGACCAACACAATTTGTGGCAGGGCATGAGCTTTCATGAAACACTGCGGACTTCTTCAGATACAGCTGGAATGTGAGTCCCAATGTCCTTATATCTTGGAGAGTGAAGTGATTTCAGGTGCCAAAAGACAACAGCAGGCATTGGTAATTTACTTATTTGTTAGACTTTTACCCTGCCCTCCCGCCAAAGCGGCTGAGCTTCATGATCAGTTGCAACTCAGCAGTTTCTCTTTCTAATCTCCCTTTGAAATTCCTTTGTAAGAGAACTGCCCGGGAAAGTTAAAATGTTCCCCCACTAGTTTTTGAATATTGTGGTTTCTAATAGTAGTAGAAACTGTAAGAATCCAGTAGCACCTTTAAAGACTAACAAACCTGTGGTAGCGTATGTGCTTTTGTGAGTCTGCTCAGTTCTTCAGACTTATTTCCATTTATTCTTTGCATCCTCCTGGACTGAATCCTCCTGTACCAAATTGAGACCTAGGTTTCCTATCTCATTACCAATGCTGATATCTCCATGCCTCTGTATATCACACCAATGCTGATATCTCCTCTCTGCATATCACACCTAATCCAATCACTCCTGCTATTGCCATTCGGCATCTGAAATCATCTTGATAAAGTTTATATCTCTGGTACCTTGTGTTACATTTTATGGCACACATGGCCCGGCCCGACAAAGTGACATTTATGTAACAAATGAGTTCGACACCTCTGAGTTACACAATCAAAATATAAACAGCTAATGAAAGCTGTTACCAGCCTACACACTGTATGGTAGTATTATACCAATCTGAAAGTGAACCATATCATTTAAAATAATGAGCACAGACAGTTAATCAGTTAACATTCATACAGTAGTCTTCCAAAAGCATGGTTTTTAAAAAATTCTTTTTGAATTTAACACTAGCCATTTTTATCAGAATATTTATTAAACTAGTGGGTCAGTCGTTTTTGAAGAGCATAAATAAAAAAGTCAGCTTCTTTGAATTAAACGGCTGGCACTCTAACATGGAATATATTCTCTTTCGACACACACACATTAATGACTGACTAATTTAAGTAATAATCTGCACCTGTAAGTAATTAATGTGGAAATAAGTATTAAAAACTTACACTCAAGGATTCATCGAAGACCCTCATAAGTTTTCCTGTCAAGAATCTGAATATTCTGACTTTTCTGTCAGAACCAATGGTAGCCATCTTTTTACCATCAGGTGAGAAACATACACTGGTAGGGTACGCTTTACACTTAGCAAATTCATATAAGTCTGTGTCTGTTTTATACTCCCAGTTCACATTTTTGGGAAATTTGTATTCATGGGAAGGTCCAGTCCAGTATTCAATCATTCCAGATTTGTCAGAAGATACAATTACTTTATAGACAGAGTTCAATCGTATCTGAGTAAGAGAGGATGTGTGGAGTTTATCAAAAACATGAAGAGGCTGATTATTTCCTCGTCCATCATATATGAATATTTTTCCAGTAGTTTTCTCAGAGGCTGCAACAGAAGATATGGCATCTCCCGGGCAGTAAACCCATTCACACTGACCTGGGTAATAGCTGGGGGGGAAACAGAATAATCAATTTACAAAAAAATTCAATTCAATAATAAAAAGCTGGGTGAAGAATGGCAGAACTATCTCAAGGCATCAAATCAGGCTGTGCATATGCCTTCAAGTTGCTTCTGACTTCTAGGTAAAGGTTCCCTTGCTCGAAAGCCAGTCGAATCCGACTCTAGGGTTGCGGTGCTCATCTCCGTTTCAAAGCCGAAGAGCCAGCGCTGTCCAAAGACGTTTCCGTGGTCATGTGGCCTGCATGACTAAACACCAAGGCGCACAGACCGCTGTTACCTTCCCACCAAAGTGGTACCTATTTATCTACTTGCAATTTCTTGCTTTCGAACTGCTAGGTTGGCAGGAGCTGGAACTAGAGATGGGAACTCACTCCGTCATGCGGCACACTCGGGTCTTGAACTGCTGAACTAATGACCTTCCACAGCCTGCAGTTCAGCGTCTTAACCACTTGAGCCACCACAGCTCTGACTTATGGCAACCCTATTAATTAATGACTTCCAAGACGTCCTATTGTTGACAGCCTTGCCCAAGTATTGCAGACTGAAGGCCATGACCTTCAGGTTAATGACTACCAAACAGATGACCTTAGGACAGTCACACACACTCAGCCTAACTTACCTCACAGGGTTGCTGTGAGGATAAAATGGGGAAGGTCTCCATTGGCAAAGGTTTAAATGAAGTAGATAAACACATAAAATAGCCACAAAAAAACGTTGTGTATGCATATCAGGCTCACCTCAGTTAGTCTCCATTGGCAAAGGTTTAAATGAAGTGGATAAACACATAAAATAGCTGCAAAAACCCTGTTGTGTATGCATATCAGGCTCACCTCAGCGTGGACATATAGAGCAAGGCAAGAGCAGTCAATCTTAATACACCCCAATAATTTGATATAAAATTCATTGTAATAATTTGACTAATCAAGTTTTCTCTAGTGACCTCATCCACAAATGTACCCCAAAGCCCTTGACAATCCTACAAGGAGCCTGTCAGAAAGTAAAATGACTCACCCAAGTTTTAGCATATTGATCATGTCAAAGTTCACCACATCAAAAACTTTCATTGCTTTGTCATCCCCAACAGAGCAGAATAACGCTCCTTCTGAGCTAACCGCAATGCTCTCAATAACACCTATTGGAAAGAAAGCCACAGCAAGAAGAGCAAAGGAAATTATTTCCAAAGAAAAAATTAGATTTGCTTCACAAAAACCATCCAGCAAAACTGTAGCTGCATATAAATCATTAGGAGGGGGCCACTTTACAGTCTAAGGTGTTACGCCTGAAGATGCTGCTGCTTAAGGCTAAGAGCCAAAGATCATAAAGTCTGTGCGTGGAGGGCTTCTGAAGTGCTCTGATTTCACTGTAGCTCCTTGCATGGCATTACTCACAACTCTGGAGTGTTTTTCGACGGGGTGAAGGAAGAAGATAGGCCTCTGAAGCCTGGCTGCATATCATAGAAATGGCTCACACATCCCTCCTTTTACAGCCTGTCCTTGAACTGACATACCAGTCATGTTTCCTGTCTTAAGCAATGTGAGTGACAAACCTAACAAAACAATCCCCTGATGATTCTAAGCTTCTTTTCTTGCTCGATAACACAGACACAGAAATAACTGAAATAACAGCAAAGTTTCTCTGCAGTGCCATGGCCTGATAAATGTTATGATGAATTAGGTTTTTCTTTATGATGATACTCTGTGATGTTACTCGGCAATTTTAATTTGACTCTGTGTGTACTTAGATTACTGTTTTTTTATTTATATGCCAATAAAAGGCTTTGGATTGACTAAGGGTATAGTTAGGATCCCAACGCTGCACTAGTTCTTTCATTGTGTTATGAAAAAAGTTTAATGACAAAATTACAGATTTTACCAGTTAAAATTTTACATAACAAAAGCTGAATCTCTCAATATCTAATGGCATACAACAAACACAATTATAGTAAAGAATGTTTTATTAAGCCTATGGTACAGTAGCTTATGGTACAGTAGTACATATGTACTGAAAAGACACAGAAGTGGAAAGATATGTTCTACAAACAAGATGCAACAACACACAGAATAACGTACCTAAATGGCTACGGAAGTGTTTAACAAATTCAATCCCTTCTTCTACTTTCTTCCAGAATTTGACATGTCCATCATGGCTGGCTGTTATTATAAAATCTGTCCTGCAGATACAAACACGTAAAAAAGGGGGGGGCTTGGATTAGAGAGGATGCTTTTGTGCACCCAAACTGCTGTGTTTACCTATACTTCTGCAAATGGAAATTCAGGTGACTCTGATTACTGGTTCTTAGGGGTGGCTAAGCAAGCTTCTACACAAGGATACAAGACATGGGGAGGGCAGAAGCAGTAGCCATTAGGAGGATAATCAACAGCTCAGTTGCTACTTAGAGTAAGTGTCTACTTCTAGGGTCAGCACCTTCTCAGAGTATCAGAGGAACACAACAGGAGCATGACTGCTGAATTACAGCATCATTCTGTGAATGGCTCCTTTTAAAAGAACTGAGATGAAAGGCAAGTAACAATGTTCATTACATATGTATTCCTAGATTAATTTCATAGGTTTGACTGCCTTACAATATTCTGCAAATATGAAATATTTTTAAAGAAATGCTTTTTAATATATATTTGGGTTGTTTTTTTAATTATTTATGGATTTGGCTGTCAACTGGGTTGGGATTATTTGGGGGCTTAAAAGGCAGAGTGTAGATTTTAAAGATAAACCTCAGTTATTTATCAAACCTTTTAAAACGTCTGTAAATGCAGAAAAAATGGCCAATAAGTTTTCAAAATGACCCATGGCATCAGCTACTTTTAAATTGTTTAGGTTTTCTTTTATTTTAGGTACTTCTTAAAACTGAAATGATTATGTAGAAAAACGTTTCACATGCTCTTAGCAATATTGGCCATTGAGGTCCACAGCAGAGTTTAACATTCCTTTCATTCAGAGCTTGGGTGCGTAAAGGTCTTTGGGTCCTCCTCATTCCTCATGAGTAGGCATGCTACCCAAAATGTCAGAAACATGGCTTATTGACACGGCTGATATTTTCCAGACAGGTAGCAAGGTTAGTCCAGCGCAGCAAAATAAAATAGGAGTTCACTGGCACCTTGAAGAATAACAAAACTATCCCAATATGAACTTCCATTAGTCAGAGCTCACCTCCAGCACATACACCAAGTGTACCGTTTCACGCTGGATGAAGTAAGGTCTGACTCAGAGCTCAAGATGCAATAAATTTTATCAGCCATTGACATGCTGCTGGATTCCTATTTTATTTTATGCAATGTAGGCATAGATATAATCATGCCTAAGACAGAACCCTCCCATCTAGTAATCTTTTAACATCTGTGTTTTCTCCAAAGATTTCCCTTGGGGGCACAGCTGTCCTAGGCAGCCAACCACATATAAGGTCGCCACGATCTATATCCCCCATTGTGGAGTTTTATCCTTGACATTATGCTACATTGCAGAACCACTGGGATTGTCTCTAAAGTATAATGCAACAAGAAGATGACCCCTTGTGCCCACCCTAGGGGCAAGCTCCAGAAGAGATTGGAGTTTGTCCACATTGCGCTTTGCTTCTGAGGAAGGTCAGTATACAGTTCAAAAGTGAATGTGATTAAGAACTTACAGAACGCAAAGGTGGCTAAGCAAAACACTAATAAAAAACTCAGGAGAACAGGGAGAGGGAGGGGCGGAAGCAGAGATAGAGCACAACAAGCGCTAGTGCAGACTCCCCCCCCCCCAAGCTTAGAGCTGCAGAGCACAGCAAAGAATCATCCCCATAGCTGTACTGTGATTCAGAAACATTCCAAACAGTCCTAAAGCCTAGAGAACAAGCAAGGCATCATCCCTACAGCTGCAACACATTTCTGTGACATTCTCTAAGCAGAAACACTTCCTGAAACACATGCCTCAGGTAGTATTTCAATGCAAATAAAATAAAATACTTACTTAGTGCATACTACATGTGTGATGACATCTCTGTGCATGTAACTACGCTCATACATTGAAGCACTGGGAAGGTTATCCAGGTAGACATGCTCAAATTCAAGAACTATGAATAAAAAATGATAAACATTTTGAAAGTTACCCTTTTCAATTTAAAATAGACTAAACTTGACAAGTTTCTCTTTCAGCAGTAAGAGTCAATATAAACAACATTCATACATCTCATATCCTAATGTTAGATTATTTGATCTTAGAAGAAGAAAAAGGAGATTGGATTTATACCCTGCCCTTCACTACCCAAAGGTGTCTCAGAGTGGGTTACAAACTCCTTTCCCTTCCCCTCCCCACAACAGACACCCTGTGAAGTGGGTGGGGCTGAGAGAGCTCTGACAGAAACTGCCCTTTTTCAAGAACAGCTCTTATCAGAACTATGGCTTGCCCAAGGTCATCCAGCAGCTGCAAGTGGAGGTGTGGGGAATCAAACCCGGTTCTCCCAGATCAGAGTCTGCACACTTAACCACTACACCAAACTGGCTTACCTTAAACAAAAAAGGAAATGTATGTTAGATTATTTACTCTCTTTCATGACAATCTTATTTATTTGGAAGTAAAACCCATATTTCAATGTATCCAACTCCATATTATTATAGGTTTATATCACAGAATCATAGAGCTGGAAGGGGCCATTTAGACCATCTAGTCCAATCCCCTGCTCAGTGCAAATCAGCCCAAAGCATCCCTGACAAATATTTGTCTAGACACTGTTTGAAGACTGTCAGTGAGGGGGAGCTCACCACCTCCCTAGGCATTCAATTCCACTGCTGAACTACCCTTACTGCAAAAAACAAAACAAAAAAAACCCACCCTAATATCTAGTTGGTATCTTTCCAAGCATAATTCAGACCCATTATTACAAGTCCTATACTCTGCTGCCAACAGGGACAGCTTCTTGCCTGCCTCTAAATGACAGTCTTTCAGAAACTTAAAGAGAGCAATCATGTTCCCGCTCAACCGCCTCTTCTCCAGACTGACCACTCCCAAGTCCCTCACAGTCTTTCCTCATAGGGCTTGGTTCCAGGCTCCTGATCATCTTCATCCTCCTCCTCTACCTTTGCTCCATTCTGTCCACATCCTTTTTGAAGTGAGGCTTCCAGAACCGCACACAGTACTCAAGGTGCGGCCTGACCAATGTGGAAATCAGCAGGACTATGACATCTTGTGATTTAGATGTTATGCCTCTGTTCATACACTCTTGCACTAGCATTTTTTTACCAATGCATCACAATGACTGCTCATAGTTAGGTTATAATCCACCCATACCCCAAAATTTTGTTCACACACGTTGCTACCCAGAAGTGTGTCCCCCATCCAGTATGTGTGCATCTCATTTTTGTTACCCAGATGTAGAATTCTGCAGCTCAGCAAGAAAAAACTCAGCAATAATTAAAACACACTTTCTTATAAAGATTTTTAGGGATCATTACTAGAATAGTAATGGTGTTTGTTATATAAATATCAGCATATTGAAATCTATTTTGCTATCTGTACAATCATCTCAGTTGGCTTACAGAACTAGTACCTAGTACCTCGCGAAGAGTCAGACTCGACTGTGCGACTGAACAACAAACAAAACCTAGTTCTCTCTGACAGAGCAAAGCCTATACCTTTACTGTAGCACTTCAGATTGCAACTGAGTGATTGCTTCCCTACATCAAAGAATTCCCTGTACATTGAAATGAATTTGACATTTATTTATTTATTTATTGGAGGAACATTCAATCATGTGAACTTTGAAATCATATTTTAAGCTTAGGAGCTCTCAAGCCTCAAAAAATATTAAGCAATGTATTTGTATAATGCATGCAAGAGTATACAAGGCACTACAGTCTAAAAGAAATAAAACTGTATCCAATGCCCTGGAAACACAGCAGTTAAGGTCCAGACTAAACTAGAATACGAATGGCTTTCAAGATATGTTAATTCTACAATCTGGATTTGGCAGATCAAGGGCTCTATGGTTAATGAAATGTCAGTGCTATTGCTCTTATCAACAAAAAGAATGATCTGCATTTTATACATAGCTTGCACCCTATCTTAATCATGTTTCCTCAGACTAATGTCAACAGGACTTACTTCCTGGTATGTGTGCAGACAATAGTAACCTTAACTCGAATCAAACACTGCAGCAGTTTATACACAATGATTGCGCACACTTCCTACATCCTCAGAGAAGCATGTCACCCACTACACCATACTTGTTACTGGACATTTAAGTCTGTAATGCTATGTACCCTTACCGAGAAGTAAGTCCCACTGAACTCTGTGAGACTTACTTGCAAGGAAACATGCACATAACAGGGCTACATCCTGTAAATGCTCGCTTGCGAACAAGCCCCACTGAACTCAGTAAGGGCTTATTTCCACGTAAACATAAACAGGAACATTCCACAAAGGGATGTGTAATGATTTCTTGTTTTGGTGTGTTTCTTTAAATGTTTAGTTTGACTGCAGTAATGTAAGGAGAGTGATAGAGGGAGACAGATGGGATGTAATTGGCTGATGACTGAGAGTGTGGGAGGAGAGGTGTCTATGAGGAGATTCTGTGTGTGGAGTTTGGAGAGAGAGCATAGTCTGTGTGACTATGAGAGTTTAAGTCTATTCCGTTTGCATAAGACAAACAGTTTAGCCTGTGTGGCTATATATGTATGAGAGAGAGAAAGATTATGTATGAGAGAGAATGCCTAAGCCTGTCAGAATGGAGTTTGGGAGTTTGAGAGACTGTTTGTGACACCAAGCTTTGCCAGTAATATTTACAAGTTCCTTTCTTCAGCAACAGTTCAAAATAACCAGAAACCTATTTTGTTCTTTATTAAATAAATCAATTTTTGTTTGAACTTATCCCAGGAATTAGAATAGTCCTTCCTCAGGACCACATAGTCCTCTGAAGTGCCCAGACCCTGGGTCATTCTACCAAGAGAGCTATTTGGAATTTTTAATTCCTGGCGGCAGCAGAAATCTACCAGAGTGTGGTTTAAAAGTAAAACAGTCTCCCCAATAAGCAAGGACCTCACAGGATGTCCCTCACAGTCCTCCACCCTTACCCTTTCGCTTTTTCACTTGCACAGCCTCCCCAGGCAGAGGGCCCACCCAGCGATCTTGCTCATCTTCCTTCTCTTCTTCCTCCTCATGATCGTCGCTTTCTTTTGCTGCCTCGCCTTCGACATGCCTCCTCTTCCGCTGGGATTCCACGGACGCCATCTTGGTTTTACGTCATCTCCCTGCGACGACAACGACCCCCCCCCCCGTGGCTGTTCTTAGCCTCAGCCGCGGCCGCGCAGACAGTGACGAGTCATTCTTCCTTATTCCTTTGGCAACAGCCAATGAGAACTCAGCCCGCGCAGGTTTGGAAAGGGGGGAAGCGGCGACGGAGGTTAAAAGAAGGCAAGCGGTAGGTTGTCCTAGTAAAATCGGGCTGCCTAGGCCGGCGATGTAACGGGGTTGCCTCCGACAGTCGCCCGGGGGGGGAGGGAGGGGTCTACTTAATTTATTGTCAGTTGTATGGTTATCTTTGAAATCACTCAAGGCGGTTTCAAAATTTAAAATGAAAACCCTAGAAAAGTAAAACAGCGCTCGGGATAAATCGCCACGAGACAGTCTCCACAGTACAGTCTGTAGACGGTGAGCCTATAATAAGACATCTGTGAGACCATAGATAAGAGAGCATAAAAACCGGCATAGTAAAAGATGCCCGGCTACGAAATTCAGCCAAGGTTGTCATCAGCCCTAAAGACAGGAGAAAGGAGCTCCCCAGGGCGAAGCGTCACTCGGGCAGGTCCGTCGGGCTAGGGGAGCAAGGGGGATTTCCAGCATCTTTAACCCCAACCAGTAGCGTGAGCCCAGTCTAAATTTTGTCACTCTTTTCTCGTTTTCTCAGGGTATCACGCACGGCAGACACGCTGCGATAATGGTCATTCCTTCTCCCTAAATAGCCTTGCAAACTGAAGAGGGGGAGCAGAAATGTCTTATCAGAATTCTTAGCATTGCTGCATTTGGGGGTTGGTAGCTAAACTAGTTCAGACTCTCAAATTTCTTTTTTTTAAAAGCAACTATTACAGTATCGCCACAATGACCCACTTTAGGTCAGGCTGGCACCCATTTGTTTGTCCCCCCCCCCCCCCGAGAAAAAAAGCCGCTGTTTGTTTCGCCCCCCCCCCCCCCCCGAACTGTGCAGCGTGCTAATGGGAAGAGGAGGCTGGAACACACTGCTTGTGAGCTTGTTTTTCTAGATGCCTCAACAGTGATCCTCAACAGGGATCACTCTGCTTGTGAGCTTGTTTTTCTAGATGCCTCAACAGGGGTATTCGCATTTACTTATGGTCATGATTATTACCATGATTGATTTGATTTTTTTTTTAAGTCTGATTTAAACAACTAATTATTACTTTAAATTTAAATCAAAATTTTCTGTGTAGTATTTAGATGTTTTCTAAATAACTGCTATAACCGTGAAACACTGATTCAAAACCCTTATGCAGCTTCAGAAGGGACACTGTACATTATTGAAAACACTTAATATTTTTAATATTTTAGAAAATGATGTAATAAATACTCATAGCCTCAAGAAGGGTTTATCAGCAGCTACAACAGGCTTTTGTAGATAGATGTTGGTTGGAATTAAGATTAGAACATGCTTCCCACACACACACCAGACTTCCTTTCTGTCTTAGCCTGCTCCTCTTTTTTAACTGTTTTATAACCCTGTCAAAAATAATCTCAACCAAGAGCAAGGGCTGTTGATAATTACCGGTCAGGTCATTGCTATGTCTATGACATGGTAAATAAATATGCATTTTCTTTGGTATATAGAGTCAGAAATATTTATAACTGAGCCACTTGCAGAGATCAGGCAGTTCTTAGGCATAAAACAGGAGTAAATGGTGGTGACATAGTAGGATCAGTGGATGACATCAGGGGCTGACTTTCCAATCCTTCCCCCAAGTAGCAAGCCATAATATAACTCCATAAACTGCTGTGCTGTATGATTAAGTTGTTTTCGTAAATTGTTCAGTGCGTTATGCGTTTAACTTTAAGAAATTTCGTTTTAAATGCAGGTTTTATTATAGTCAAACTTTAGCTTAAACTTTTATTTTAAAAAAACCCAATTTTTTCTTTACATTTTATTGCTGCTGGGACTTTGGTTAGCAACTGGTTTTACTGCACAATAGTATGTCGAGACAATTCTCACCCCCCTCAGTGTGCTACTGGAAACTTTCTTGTACTCCACTGATACACGGTGCCTCTCGCTTGGGTTTATAATGATGGGGCCTAGGTGGAGCCTGGCAAGGGGCTGGGTATGGCTCACAGACTACCAGTTGCTGATCCTATGATAACGTACAAGGTGCCCTACTGTGGTCCTGTCCATACGAGGCCTTTTGGGCCGGGAGCGGGACAGAACGGGGGCGGAGCAAACGGGCACGATCCCACGGCAACATCTGGGAATCGTTGCCTGCCCGTCCCTGTTCCGTCCCAAACGGCGATACCGCGCTGTAAAAAAGAACCACCTACCTAGGTGGTTGTATCCCTTCCAGCGCCGCAAGCCGGGCCGTGGGATCGGGTGGCGCGTCCTTGCGCCGCCGGCCCCTGGCCGTACTGCGCATGCTCGAGCATGCGCCGTTCGGCAGCCTCCCCCTCCCATCGGACTTTCCTCCCCGGCATCTGATTGTGCCGGGGAGCGATGCGCCGCGGCTGAGGGGATCCATGGGATCCCGCCGCGGCGTCTCAAGTTCGGTGCGGCTCTGCTTAGCTGCGTTTCAGCCGTCCCGTGTGGCAGCAGCCTGAGTTTCTTATAATTGCATTTATAAGAGATAGTGTTTTGATAGGTTTGATCTGTCAGATTAAGCTGTAGAAGTGGAAAAAAACTCCCTTGCACATGACAGCACACATGCTCTCTCTGATATTGGATTTGGTTGCTTTAGATATTTCATTTTTCCTGATACAAATTCCATGACCCTAACAGTTGTTTGTCAGGCAGAAATTCTCCATTTGAAAAGAGGCATCTTTGAATTTCTGTCTGTCATTCAGCTCTTAAAAGTACGGATAGTTTCAATGAGTAGCTGTGTTGGTCTGCAGCAGAACAGCTAGATTCGAGTCCAGTAGCACTTTAAAAGTACAGAGTGCATGACAGGTGATGTTCTGTATTCTTGGTGCTTGGGGGGGGGTCAACAGTGGGAGGGCTTCTAGTGTCCTGGCCCCACTGCTGGACCTCCTGATGGCACCTGGTATTTTTGGCCACTGTGTGACAGAGTGTTGGACTGGGTGGGCCTTTGGCCTGATCCAACATTGGCTTCTCTTATGTTCTTCTTTCACGTTCTAGTCATTTGATGATCAAAGACTTAGGTGAAATCCAGTGAAATTGTTTAAATCTTGTAAATGTATTCAGTGGATTCAGAGTTTCCACACTTTATGTATTCTGGGATATTAAACCCATTACCAATAGGAAATTTCATCATACTCTTAAATTCACCATATTCTGTTAAATTCTGGATCAGACTGATGCTTTGTATAGATTATTTTCAGGAAGGGGATCAGCTGTACCTGCAGTTCCCAGCCTTTTTGTTATGGTGACTCCAATCCAAATTTACTTAAATAACCGCTTAAAGAAAAAAACCAGAGAATGCACAAATCAGTGAAACTGCAAAAGCCTGGGGCCTCCTTTCACAGGCTTCGCAACCCACTTTTGGTTCAGGACCCACACATTGGGAAATGCTGTGCTATACTACTGTTTTGTTTTCAAGCTCCCTGAAGTCGGCTTTAAGTGTGACGCTGGCAGCCAAGATCGTATGCATACGGCACTGCAGGCACCCAGCATCTGATTTACAGTTTTTCTTCAGTTGTGGCATGTGCAGTGTTAGCATGCCAAAGTTCTGTAGCTCAAGTGGGCAACATTGCGTGCATGCTGGGATTACATGGCCCATGTTAAATGAGACGTCAGCTTGCATAACACTGTATGGAAAGGTTCTTGCCTGTCAGCATCCCATTTAAATGAGGTCTGAGTTTAGTGCCCATCTGTGTCATCCAGCCATATAACAGAACTGCGTGGTTCCAATTTGCCATGGTCTTCAAAACTGTTAAATCTAAAAATAAATGTAGGAATAAATGGGCCGTTTCATAGCATTACTTGTCTGTATAATGAGATTTTTATTAAAGGATAAGCACAAAAAATTAGTTCACAGTTAATTTATCTGGAAATAATGAATTTCAGTTTTAAATTAGATCGCAAGTTCTATTTGTAGACGTTTAATACTAGTTAAAATAGTGTAGCAGTTTGAAACATGAACATTCCTGAAACTGGTAATAGAGGTTA
The DNA here is from genome assembly GCF_001447785.1 of Gekko japonicus. Lineage (NCBI taxonomy): Eukaryota > Metazoa > Chordata > Lepidosauria > Squamata > Gekkonidae > Gekko > Gekko japonicus. The sequence goes on from NW_015160213.1 coordinate 836,891, forward strand.
AGCTTCATTTTTTAAAATTAATCTCTGTTGATTTGTAACTAGTGATGGGCAGACTCTCCAAGCTCAGTTCATGATCTGGACAGCAATTATTAGCCTGTAGGGAGTTCACCCATCACCAGTTATAAATCAACAGAGATTAATAGAAAATTGAGCTTAATCTCTATTACTAATTTTAGGAAATTGGAGAACATTTGGGAGAGAGAGCATTTTTTCTCTTTAGAGATTTAAAATCTGCCCACAATTGCTGAGCCCCTCTCCATAAATCCCCAAGCCCCTTCCCTGTGACAGTAGCTGCTCAGGCAACAGGAGAGATTTTGGTCTCTAGCTTTCTCTGCTGCCTCCTCTTCTCCCTGTTCTTGGAATGAATAATACTATGGCACCATCCCAGGGCCCAGAGACTCTGGAGCAGCCACATGGGCAAGGGTTCGTGATGCATGGGACACTGCCATTCTTGCTTTCCGAAAGATGCGTGGAGGGGAAGCCTTGCTGTTGTACCAGTAGGTAGCCAAATGGGTGGAGAGGAATTCCTCTATAGCAAGGATTAAAATCCAAGTTGCAGAAGGATTCATTGGGTTGTAACGCTCATCTCATATTGAAGTTTGAAGTTTGTGCCCTGAATCAAGCAGTTATGAATTTGCTGAGTGACAATTTACAACCCGTTGAGTAATTGTTTCTTTAATTTGATAAGCAATTTGCTTGTGTTAGTCATCAAACATGCAATCCTAAACAGAGTTACACATTTCTGAGTCCATTGAAGTCAGTGGGCTTCAAAGTGTATAACTGTAAGATTGCACTAAATTATAAGCCCAGAAAATAGGAGTAAAAGAGGATTTTAAAACTGAAGGGTTGCATCCAAAGAACTATGAGAGGAGCTCTCCTCACAGGATAGATCTTTCCTGCCTTCCCCTGCAACCTTTCATTCTACCCAACAAACTGCTCCTGAGTGCTTGGGGACTCTTTCGCTTGGAGTAGAAGCTGTTTCTCCCTCCAAAGAACTTCTCCAAAGGTCAGGGAGTATTGTAGTAACGTTCCATTATATACAAGGGACTGCTATGGGAAGGGAAAATTGTCAACAGTAAGGGGGGAAACTCCTCAAAACAACCTCAGGCTTGGAAGAATTCAGGCCATCATTTTTATGCAAATTCTTGATTCTCAGCAATTTTTCTAAGAAGTGAATACACATTTTTAGGCTTATCTCTGCCAAGGAAGATATTTCTTTCTTAGAAACATGTAAGACAATTACATGTAAGACTGTTACTATTACATGTAAGAGTCCAAAAGCTTCATTGAAAGAAAAAGATAGCAATATGATTAGACTTACATGTGCAAGGGGTAGGCAATGATGTATTGTCTCTCCTATTGTAGATTTTACAAAATGTAGTAAGTAGGGATGGGCATGAACCCAAAAAAAGCAGTTTGGGCCAGCCCCCGAACTGAGACGGTCCAGTGAGTTCAGTTTCCCCTTTCTCCTGGTTGTGGCTCACGGGGGGGGGGGGGGATTTTAAAGGGGGGGGGGCTATTTAACCCTTTGGTTTTGCTTTCCCCCTTCAAAATGGAGGAAGTGAAACTGAAGAGTTAAATGGCTGCTAGCTAGCCATTTAAATCTAACAGCTGACCGGCAGACCCCGTGCTACTTAGCTATCAGGTTTAAATGGCTGGCCCTGAACAGCCGAACCGTCCACAAGTTCAGTAGATGTTTGGAGAGGGAGCTTTCCCCAAACATTGGTTTGTGAACTGGCCCAAGTTTGGGACAAGTTTCAGTTCATGCTCATCTCTAGTAGTAAGCATGCTTTGCAGTCACTGAATTCATTCCACAAGCCCTGGAGTTTTCATCCTTTTAAAGTCTTCTTTCAGCCTACAGTAAAATGGTACTGTTTGCTGTACAAAAATTAGACATTAATTTTTTGATGTCATTTTACATGCAAATGTCAATATAGAGATAATATTTATTCCCAGGCTGAAATTTTCCAAGCACATGTCTCTACCACAGCAAGATCTGGATTTAGAGGATGCCAAAGAGCAACTCTTAGAAGAGTGTGAAGGAATATGGAAACATGTGGAAGAGGTAATTTCTCATCTTTTAGAGATGGTTTCTGTTATATGACAGCTAAATACGTTCCAGTCATGGAGGAATGTTAAATACCTGTGTGAGTTGTACTCTCTCTTTTCTCTTTTTAACCAAGTGCCAGAACAAAGTAACATTTCAAGAAATAGAAACACTTCCAGCTACTGATCCCAAGGTAAGGCCAGAGTTTCAGAACCTCACTGAAAATGCTTTATGTACATGGTGTGCCATACTGAATAGACTTCCAAGCTTATTTATTATGCATTTATATACTTATTTAACAATGCTTAACACATTTTAAATCGTGACAGACTGATAAAAAAGCAGGACAGAAGCTTCAACAGTCAGCTAAGCTTTAATCACAAAAAATAAGAATATTTCCAAAATATGTTGTTTTGATTTTATTAGAATAATAGCCACAGAAAAGTGGATGTAAGTGGATTAATTGTGGTATCTAGTGTTTGATAGCAGCCTGAATCTATCCTCAGCCATTCCTGTTGTACAGGCTTTTTCCTGCACTATAGTGGCTGTAGGATTGATGGAACTGCCCTGCTCCATCTGTCCTGCCTCACATAATTGCTAACAGAATAAAGTCTTAGACAAGAACTGAATGGAAACTTGGGAGACACTTCCTCCAAACCGGAACTGAATGGTGCAATATGTTCTAGATTGTACTGCATCATAAAATATCTACTTCAGCTACCCATTACCAATTCTTTGCCAGCACAAACTTCCTGTATAATCCTTAGAATCATGTACAAGGAGCATGGTAGTCCCTGCCCTGAAAAAAGTGCTGTACAAGAACTTGTCAAAGTGCGAGAGTTGCGGTGCACGTGGTTGCTGTTCTCCGAGTCCTAGCCCAGCGAACCAAGTCAGCTGCCCCCTCTGGCAAGGCAAGTCTCCTGATGCTGCTCTGCAGCAGAGCAGGAGGTTGGGTTAAAGATGAGTACTGGAGGAGGAGAAAGTGGCTATGCATGATTAGGTAGCTAAACCTTTGCCATTTTTGCTTTTTTTAATATAATGGTAAAACATATGCTAAGAATGCATTTAAATGTTTGTAATATTTGACAGCTATCTTTGCTACTGCACCGGATGAAGAGTTTAACAGCTGAGTTTAACCAGTGGCAGAAAAGAACACCAGAAAGTAAGGCTTTTCAGTGGAATACTTCTAACAGGATTTTTAAAGCCATACCTTAAATGATCAAAATGTCTGTATTTTAATAGGTGTGTAATAGTGTCGAGCAAGGGAACCTTTATCTTTAATAGTGTATGAATGTTGTGTTAGTTATAGATGTTATAGCCGATATCTGTCTTTTCTTGTGTTTTAAGGCCTTTTCACTGTGTTCTCTGCGATCTGAGCACATCTGTCCGTCTTTATTTCTTATTCCCAGTTGAAATTTGTTCTTCCAAAAATTACCGTTAAAAAATCAGAGTAAGTGCAGTATCCCTGACATGAAGTTTTATGAAAAATTATAGGCATGATTATTAGAAATTTGCAAGAAATGCAGTTTTATACTTAGAATGGGTTGGATCCTGTGTGGATCTATTCTGCTGATGACACCAGTCTTCTGTGGAGCCAGGTGCCCTCTGCTGGCGGAAGAGCATCTTGAGCTAGTGAAGGGTCCCCTTGTGCTGGAAACAGCACTGTCACTAGCAGAATGGATCTGTCAGTTTAATCCAATGTAATGTCGTGCGCCTCAGCGTCTAGTCACGCCAGCCACATGACCACGGAAACATCTTCAGACAGCGCTGGCTTTTTGGCTTGGAAACGGAGGGGAGCACCACCCCCTAGAGTCGGATTCGACCGGCTTTCGAGCAAGGGAAACCTTTGCCTTTACTAATGTCGTGAACACATCACATGGCTCTGCGACTTCAAACAGTTTAGTATCACTCTAGTAACTCTGGGTAAAATGTTATTTATATTGTGCTCAGTGGTCTTGGAAGTGGTTAACTTTCTTTAGAATGCATTCCTTACTTGTATTCTCTATCTCTAACATTTAATGTTGGTTAGAACATCATCAGCTGGTATACTTGTTAATTATACATTAATATTACAGATTTCAGATATACATCTAAGTATAAATTTGGGGAGAGCCATGGCTCAGTGGCAAAGCATCCCTGGCATTTCTAGTAAAAAGGATTAGGTAATAGGTGGTTGAAAGAACTCTACCTGAGACCATGTAGAGCTGTTGCCAGTCACACTAGACAATACTGACCTTGATAGACCAATAGCCTGACTTATTATAAAGCAGCTTCATGTGTCCAAATAGCATACCCAAATACCATGTAAGGAAGAACAGTTACTGTTTGTAAAGTGATTTTTGTAAGCACTTCAAGAATTGCAGCCTGCATCATGAAAGTTATTAGACTATTTGGCAATACTTTTACTTTGGCAAGTCAAAGAAAAATAAGAACCCAGGGCTAACACAAGACAAAGATTTTATGGATAATCAGCATACAGCTGGAACATTGCCTTACCACCACCATTATCTGCAGTTTATAACATAACACAGAATAATAATAATATGTGTGATCTCTGCATTTTTCTAAGCATACACGCTGTTACATCTGAAATTCATCATCATCATCATCATCATTTATCATAAACTGTTATTGAAGTATTGAAGTATACAATATCTATAGAAGGTTTTTTGAGGTCACAGCTCATTCGCATCTGCACACATACTCCTCTGGCAGCTGGCCTTGGGCAATCTTAGCTGTACTTGGGATCCAGAGACCATACAGCCTACAGGTCCTGCGCAGCTGCTGGCACCATTTGCTGTTAGTCCAAATCATTGAAATAGCTCCCACAAATCAGTTCGTTTATTTAAAATGTTTATTAGTTGCCTTTTTACTTTGTGGAACTGAAGGCAGCTTACAATATAAATAAAACAATGATTATACAAAACACGCGAAAGACCACAATTAAAAATCTCCAATTAGGACTGCCAGTAAGTAAAAGCTAAATTAGTCAAATGCGGTCCAAAATAAAACTGTCTTCAGCTGCCTCTTGAAGACTGAAAGTGAGGGGGCCAGGCACATCTCCTTGGGGAGGCTGTTCCGTAATCATGGGGCTGCCACAGAAATGCCCCCTCTTGTGTACCCATTGGATGAACTTTGATTGGTCAGAAAATTAGGAGGGCCTCTCTCTGCAATCTTAATTTCCATGCAAGAACACATAGAAGAAGATGGTCCTTCAGATACCCTTGTCCAAAGCCATGTAGGGCTTTAAAGGACAAAACCAACACCTTGAATTGGGCTCGGGAGCAGATCGGTAGCCACTGTAATTGCAGTAGTATCGGGGTCACACGTACCAAATAGCTGGCCCCAACCAGCAGTCTAGCTGCAGCATTCTGCACTAGCTGCAGCTTCCAAACACTCTTCAAGGGTAGCCTCAAATGAAGGAGATTGCAATAGTCCAGTCTAAATGCAACTAAGGTATGGATCACTGTGACTAGATATGACTGAACCAGGAATGGATTCAGCTGACACAACAGCCAAAGCTGAGCAAAAGCCACTGCAGCCACCTGATTTTCTAAGGTGTTACCTGTGTCAACCAGCACTTTTCAAGGGGAGTATAATGTCATCCAAGACAGGAGAGATCTCAGGTCCCTGGTCTGCCTTCCTACTAATCCAGAGAATTTCTGTCTTGTCAGGATTAAATTTCTGCTTGTTCACCTTCATCCAGCCCATTACAGGCCACTAAGGAAGACTCTGCAGAGGAAGGCAATAGCAAACCACCTCTGCTTCTCACTTGCCTTGAAAGCCCGTTGCTGGAGTCATCGTAAGTTGGTTGCAACTTGATGGCACTTATGGACATATATAGTGGCTTCCCATCTAGACCTGGACCTGCTTCACTTCAAAGAGATTCTATTCAGAGTCAGGTGGCTTCAGTGTGCTATGTGCTGAAGACTATACAGAATTTGCAGAAGACTATACAGAAGACTATACAGAAGTGTCCCAAGTTATATCCAAGCTGAAACTTTAAGGGTTTTTTTAATAGTGCATGAGTTCTGCCATTGTTAATTTCTTCATATGGTAACATTTTCTGATGAAAGGCTTAAGTCCCTGGAGGGCACCATGGAAGTGCTCCGTCCATACATTATTCCATTCATTCTCTGATGATGTAAACATTTAGTTTTGACTTAGCCTATTTCCATCTTTGTGGTTTCCTATATAAGAGCTTCGTATGCTTAGTCTGTAACATATCTACATTTCTAAACGTTCTTTTTTGCTCATTTGTTTACTTTTTCTCTTCTCAACATTTCATTTGTTTTAGCATTCAAGTGTTATTCTGTCCACAGAAATAAGATAGACAGCAACTGTTGGGCAGTTTGCTGAAGACAGCTTTAGACAGGCTGATTTTAGCTGCTGATAGTTTTCAAAGAGCTTTGGATTTCAACAGGGAAAGCTATATGTGATATGCAGTTCATGGGTAAAATTTGTGTTCAGACTTCGAGAGCTCTTAGCAAAGAAACTAGCAAGGAAATTAACCCATAATCTCCAATCATGTGCTTCACCAGAGCTCCAAATCCCATCACAGCCTACAGTGTCCCCAAGATTGGGCAATCCCAGCGTGCTTTGCTTCCAGCCAGTTACGATACTCTTCCTTCATCTCCATTCCCAAGCAGCTTCTATGTTTGTATCCTGTCTCCGTCCCAATGCCTCTAGTTAGTCTTAAATGCTATACACCTGTATGTCTGCATTTACATTTTTCTAGCTAGGGCCAAGTAGTGCAGCTAGCATCAATGAGTGATTCCACAGTATAGCATAGCCCTTTTTCTTCCAGAACATCTGGGAAAAGAAAAGAAGTAAGCAGGTGTTCATGAATCCCTTGAGATTTTACACTTCCAACGATTTGTCTTTCTGTGACTTTATTTTTCATAGCCGAAAAGGAATGAAAAAACCACCTCGATAATATTGAACATATAGGTTGCTACCAATCTTATCTTCTGATCCTTATATGAACAATATAAGGAATTATTAATAAATATTGTTATTTTATTGTATTATTTATTCCAGTTTTTACTTGGATGCAAATACTTGAATGTTTTTATACTTCTTTTATTGTTTTGAGACTTTGTTCTATTCTTGTTTTTTCTGTTTTTCCCCCCTGTATCCATCTATACCCATTTATACCCCGCTCTCCCAGCCAGACTCGGCTAGAAGGGCGGGGTATAAATCTGATAAATAAATAATAATAAATAAATAATACAGCTGCTCAATCTGGTTTTTATATAATTCACACCTGCCAGTGGTAACTGGGTGGCAGAGCCCTGAGGTAGTAAAGTGGGCTGTACCATTGTTTGTATAAATAAATCATCTGCAAACAAAAAACTAGCACAGCAAAGAGAAAGATTCTGCTTCCTCTCTTTGCTTGTGCTGGGTTTCAATTTTCAGGGAGTTTTTTTTTTTTTTTTTAACCTAAGGTAACATTCCAAAATGCAATCTGAAATACCACAGACCATTCTACCAACCTCATTCTCCTCCATGTGTGGACTGAGTCAGTGCTAAACACAGGTTAGAATCTTTCCCTTTGCAAAAAAGAGGAAATGGGGGAAATCACGTTTAAGTCTGTAATGTAATTATGTATAGTACTGGTATTTTGTTGGCATAGTCAGAATTCCTCAAAAATTGCCCAGTAAGTATTCCTAACCTTGCTCAATGTTGGGATCATTTTGGTTTAGTTATTATACACATTAACATGCCAGCTCCCAGGTTTTACTTTTTTGTGTAGTATTTTAATTATATAAATGCCTATGGGGAGAAAATAGTCAAAAAGTAGCAGCCTGTTTAATAATGAAATACCATTCTCTATCATCCTCTCAGATTCTCTGCTGAAAGGAGTTCTTTATGTTTTTGACAAGCAGGTCAAATCCTGTGTAGGATTTGCCCTTGTATAGCTGTCATGTCCTGAAATTAGAATACTGAGTCTAAATTAAAATCTCTCGTCCCAGAAGCAAATGTGTAATTTAAAAGTTAGACACAACAAGAATAAGGACAACAGATGAAAACAACTTCCGGTTGAACTGTTTGAAATAAATTGCAGCATTTATTTAAAAAAATAAATGGTTCACATTGATTTTACAGCAATGTTAATCAGATACCTAGACAATATAAAGACAGACAAAACCAATTTAAAACAGCCAAAATATTTGCAGAAAGGCTGGACAAGCCTCATTCATGAAACAGAATGAAAACGTTTGTATCCCCTGTGAAAGGATAAAGGAGGTGAGACCTGCATCTCCTCAGGTAAGTCATTCTTCAAAAAAAGGAGCATCACAGAAAAGATCCACGTTCTCATGCCCATGGTTCTCATTTGGCAGACTGATGGGACTGCCAACTAGCTCTGCTATTCTGACCTTAAGGGAGGCATGTATACATAAGAACATAAGAACATAAGAGACGCCAATGTTGGATCAGGCCAAAGGCCCATCCAGTCCAACACTCTGTGTCACACAGTGGCCAGAAATACCAGTGCCATCAGGAGGTCCAGCAGTGGGGCCAGGACATTAGAAGCCCTCCCACTGTTGACCCCCCCCCAAGCACCAAGAAGACAGAGCATCACTTGCCCCAGAGCCCCTAGCTATACCTTGTGGCTAATAGCCACTGATGGACCTCTGCTCCACATGCTTATCTAATTCCCTTTTGAAGCCGTCCATGCTTGTAGCGCCCACCACTTCCTGTGGCAGTGAATTCCATGTGTTAATCACTCTTTGGGTGAAGAAGTACTTCCTTTTATCCGTTCTAACCCGACCGCTCTGCAGTTTCATGGAGTGCCCACGAGTTCTTGTATTGTGAGAAAGGGAGAGCATATGGTGGGAGATGGTCCATCTGATATGCAAGTCAGTGCCCATGGAGTCCAGATTCAATAAAGTTCAAGGAGCTGAAATCATCAAAGCAGACAACTTGAAATCAATGCTGATAATTACTATAATTAAGTGAACTTATGAGACCTAAGTAAAGACACTCAACTCCTCTGTATTCTAAGTATTGAAATACCCTATTTTGCAGGAAAGGACAGAGCATTAATAAGTGAATTATTACCCTGTAAGACAGTTTTTTTTTAAAAAAACTTTAGTTGTGTTGTAGCAAGAATGATAGTTTTATTTATGTAGAATCCTCTTATGAAAGAATAGTCAAAATACCATAACAATATTATCAAAAGAGGAAGCAGTAAGGTGAAAAGAATTGTAAGGCATGAGAGACAAACCAATGGAGCCTCTAGAAATACTTGGGAAAACAGAAGAACCTTTTGGTGCTTTTCAAAAATAAGCAACAGAGTTCTGGAGAACGCTGGTTTCACACTGATACCTGCAAAAGCCCCATAATCCATTCATAAGGTAATTAGTAGATTCACATGTGGCAGGAAGTGGCACTGTGTTGATAGCTGCCAGGCTGATGTTATTGTATCACATATCCAAGGCTCATATTTTCAAGAGGCCTTGAATGAGGCCAGGGATCTCTCTTTCCATCAGGACCACTTCCACATGGAGAGGAAATAATTAGAAAGTACCATCCTTTTTGCTGTCGATTCCTACTACCTCAGCATAATGCATCAACAGAGACAGAAAGTCCAAGAGGAAGAAAAGAGAGAGTACCTCTCCTGACAACTTTTAACACTTCCTTAGGGAAGAACACAGTTTGAGATATTGGTTAGCTTACTTCCTTTCACTCAAAGAAGTGGCAACAAAGTTTTCTAGTATTGTACACATCTGTTATCTGTTGTTAAACTGATTTTCCATAGGTATGAAGCAGAATATATATGGCAATGAACTATATTGCCAAGAAAATATTATTTAATAAATACTGGTAACTTCTATTTTTCAGTAATTTCCACGAATCCAGATGTTCTGGTAGCACTAGGAAAAGACCAGGTATGTCTATTAAGTGATGAGTTGCATGTAACATCTTAAAATTAACAGATGTAAATATACCTATAACTAGCTTTCTTTAATGATAGAAAAGAGTAAGAGTCCAGTAGCATCTTAAAGACTAACAAAATTTATGGCAGGGTACAAGCTTTTGTGAGTGACTGCCAAGGAGTGGAGAGTTTTGCCGATACCATGGACCATCAAAAAGACAAATAAGTGGGTTCTAGATCACATCAAGCCTGAAATCTCCCTCTGATTTTCTTTACTGACTGGGCTGCCCTAGTAATGTGTTTTCTTCTTTGCTGAAGAACTCTGGCTGTCCCACCCTGTCAAAGTACAATATTTTGGCTTTTGGCTCAGCCTAGGAACCTAAGGGAAGGATCAGGAGCCCGCTTTAACTTAAAACAACTTAAATGGCACTTGAAGCATTTTGAAATTCAAAAATAACAAAATATTTTGTTTTACATAGAGGGGAAAGGTCAGGTGAAATCAGGGGGTTGAAATTTCTGAGGTAAAACCAGTACATGCCCAGACTTTATTTCTTATGTTTCAGGCTAATGAGAGTTTCTTAAGCTTTTCATAGTGACTTAAATCTTTATGTTCCAGAGGCTTTTGTTCCAGTGCTTTCTCCAAACACTTCAGTACACTTTATTTGAGTATTATTTTTTATTTTTATTTATTTATTTTCACATTTATACCCCGTCCTCCCCAGTTTCCAGAAGGGTGGCACACT
>NW_015160213.1:847578-885308 GCF_001447785.1 Gekko japonicus
ACTCTTTCCAGTACTCAAACCCCTGCTCTTGAAATACCAATACTCGTCTTTAGTTTTTGACTGACTCTTAAGGTCTCTAAAGGCAGTTTCTAACCACACCAGACCAGTGATCTCTGCACTATTCAGAGCTAATTCCATGTTTGACTGGGTATGGAAATTCTCCACTCACTAGAAGATTCATCCCCTTTCTTTAACCTAAATGGGGGTCTCCAACTTAACTACCTACTTGTCCTTGCCAACTTTCCACAGTTCTCCTGTCTGTGTTAAACTGCTCTCAGTCAGGGCTGAATTCTGAAACTGTCAGTACTCGACTCTTCTCAGCTAGGGCTGAAATCAGACCAAATTCTCAGCATCCAGTTCAGAAGTTTTTCTCTGTTAAGCTGATGCTATCCAATCAGATCTCTTGGAGCAGCCTGTCACTCAAGGCTCTCTGTTTCTGTAAAGAATTAACCCTTCATAATCCTTTATCTGTTTACACAGCACTTCTAAGCTTTTAAAAATGCAGCTTGTCACACCCTGCCACAAATTTTGCTAGTCTTTAAGGTGCCACTGGACTCTTGCTCTTTTCTACAGCTACAAACAAACTAACACAGCTACCCATTTTGATTTCTTTCCTTAGGAAGTCATTGGTATGGATTAATAGATGTCTATCAATGAATTTGTTTCCTTCGTTTGAATTAGTGACATTTAAACCAGACCTGCTATATGTTTATTGTGATTGATAAACCAGTTTGGATGGAATAAGTGGATTTCAAGCCAATTAGTTTCAGTAGGCTAAATGGGGTTTAAAAGACTAGATCCAAAAGTGTTTTTGCCAGTTTGGTGTAGTGGTTAAGTGTGCGGACTCTAATCTGGGAGAACCGGGTTTGATTCCCCACTCCTCCACTTGCACCTGCTGATGTGACCTTGGGTCAGTCACAAGCTCTGGCACAACTGTTCCTGAAAGAGCAGTTTGTGTCAGAGTTCTCTCAGCCCCACCCACCTCACAGGGTGTCTGTTGTGGGGAGGGGAAGGGAAAGGAGTTTGTAAGCCGCTCTGAGACTCCAAGTGAAGGGTGGGATATAAATCCAATCTCTTCTTATTCTTTTCTACATACAGACAGTGTCTTCTACTAATGAAAAGTGTGTTTTATACCTCGCTAGAGCTTTACATGAGAAAAGTGAAGCTAAATCCAAAAATATTCTTCTAGTTCTAAAGTGTTTAAATTTAAAGCTGTAAGTTTTAGTTTTATGTAGTCTGTTCAGTGTATTTTATTAATATTGTAAGCCAACTTCATCTACATGAGGAAGAAAGGCGGCTTATAAATATTTTAGATTAAAATAGTTGTGTGTGAGGTTACACAAGTGCAGGCATAAAAACAGCTATAGAATTCATTTATTGATTACATTTTTACACTATCCTTTTTCCAGGGAGCTCAGGGTGGTGCACTTTGTTCAAGACTACACAAGGGCAAAACTCACCAAAATCAGACCTATACACTTTGTGATCCACTAGCATGAACACAGCCTACTGCTCTGTGTTAAGCTCGGTTTGGTGCTTGACAGGTTTCCTCTTGGAGATCTAGGCAAGCAGCAAAACCAGGAAGTTCATAGACATTCCAAGTGGGCCACCATAGTTGGGTGGTAAACTGTATTCAGCTTCAGGGATCTAATGCCACAGTTTGATAGATTTATAATATCACTGTTTTGAATGTTTCCAGATTTATGACTACCAAGCAACCTTAGAATTAGTGTTAGTATTTCAACATATTTGCAGCAGCAACAAGAGCTCCATTGAGTATCATTTCTGTGTGGAAGCAGCCATGGTTCACTTGTTAATAATGGGAACTGAGCGAGCCTGGCATTCACACCCCTGCTTCATGTTCCATCTCTCCCATATCATAAACTAATTTATGTCCTGGTGTTTTTTTGTTGTTTTTGCAAAACACAATTTGGCATTACATCCAAACCAGTTAACTATGGTTTGTAATTGTGATTTGCAATCCTGATTTCCAGGGTGAACGCAAACCATAGTAATCTGGTTTGAACTATGATTTGCAGAAAGCCAGGAAGTACATCATTGGACTCTAATGTGGGAGAAGAGAGCACATGAGTCAGAGGCTCCTTCCAAGCTTTTCAGGTACACCAAACCCCAACTTCACATGGTATTTGAACTTTTAAGTGAACGCTATTATGCTTCATAGAGATTTGTCTAGGACAGTTTTTTAGCCAGTTTTCCACTTCCATTTCCAGAGGACGCTTCCCTCCCTACCATGGTTGTCTCTGCATATTGCTGAGCCTTGTTTTATGAAGAAGGGGGAAACCAGATATACCCCACTGAGCTTCTTGAAGGGAGGGTAGGATGCTTTAGCACAACATACATTCATCTCATGTGGGCCATGTGTTAAGCCTCCCCCATTGACCCCCTGTGAGACAGGAGTGCCACCTCCCCAGCATCCACACAGTGCAGGGGAAAATCAGTAGTTGTGAGCAAGCTGGCTTACTTGGGAGACCGTCTGCATTTACTGATTTTATAACGGAGGAATTTTTCATAAGCATCTTTGAAATCTCTGAGTGCCTTAAAATAAAGTTTGAAACATAACTTATGCAGGATATATATGATGCTAACAACGTCTTGCTTTGAAACACCATAATTATTGATTTGCTAATCTGTTTTCTTGCTACGGTTATATATTCTTTTAAAACTTATTGTGTCTTTCCTGTATTTTTAGATAAGCTCTGTGTAGTACAGTATACAGATGCTATGAAAGCATTATGAGATATTGATAGCAAATAATTATGATGTTAATACATCAAACTTTGTTTTCAGTTGCAGAGATTAGAACATGATCTTGAAATGGTTTTATCAACTGTCCATGCAAAGAACAAAAAGCTGAAGGAAGATTTGCTAAGGTATCTCTTACTGCCCCCAAACTACTTTGTTGGTTCTATAAAATACATTATAACCATTATATCTTTCCCCATCCATGTTCAAAGGGAACAGCAGTGGTTGGCGGAACAACAGCAGCTAATAGACTGCCTTGATCAAACAGAGGAAAAAATTAGCAATCAAGTTGTAGTATTTTCTGAGAAAAGGTATTTTTACTATTAAGGGTTTGGGGGGAGTTGATTCAAGTTGTAAGCAATTTTTATTGTAATAAAATATATTTTTGTATGTAACAAAATAATTAGAATAATTTTGGTTGCTGTTTTGTTTTTGTTTTTTGTCACTGGAATAACAGAGTATGACAAGTTACCATTTACACCATTTATAGTGTTAATGTTTTCTTTTTAAAACAAAAAAGTCACATCAGTTAAACTTTATTTTTTACATCTTAGAGCCTTCCAGGAACTAAAAAGTAAAATGCTGAAAATAAAAGCCTATAAGGAAGAGATCTTGAATGCCCTTGGGGAGTTCCTCGAAAAACATTTCCCTCTCCCGGAAGATAACGGACTTAAAAAAAGAAAGACAGTACGGCCATTTGCTTTTTTATCTTGAAGAACTAAGTCATTTTTCTTTTGGGATGATAATTAAGTGCATGAACAGAAATGCTGTATACACAGAGAAGTGATTAGGTTTGATCTAGTCACTCCCTTCTGCAGGGAGTTGTAGTTGTTGTTATGTATTGTCACAGTCAGATATTTGACTGGTAGATGATGTTCTGCAGTTCAAGAATTACAGAGGTATCTTTGCAGGATTCTTGCTGTTCCAAGCAACACTGACTTCTGGAGCTGAGCTAGTGTTATTTGCTCAATGCCCCGGTTTTTCATGAGACTTCTAGGCACTGCTCCAAGGGCTTCAGTGACAACTGGCACAATGGTCACCTTCTTCACCCAGAGGCTCTAACTCTGTTCGTAGATCTTGGTATTTCATGATCTTCTCCTGTTATTTTCTGTTCTCCTAGGATTGCAGTGTCAATGATCCAAACCCTATTTCTCATTTTTTCCCTACAACTGTGATATCAGGATGATGATTTTGGATCCTACTTAGCAGAAAGGATTGGCTTGGAACCTATGAGACATGGTTCTTTCCTGTCCTTCCCTTTCCCCAGTAACCCCTTGAGACCTCCAAAAAGCTGTAGGGACCATGCACATAAAAAGCCCCATGGCTTTAAGGGCTGCAGGGCATAGGGGGAACCAGGCAGGACACCCCATGTGCCACTATAATATCTCCCACCAGTTGAATGATCTCTGGTGAAAGGGGTGGGAAATTTTGCCTGCTTCCCTTCCTCACTGTAGCCCCCTGAGCCACCGTCTTATCTCTCCAGTACATTATTTTTATTTTTCTGTGACTCCAAGGAGGTCGGCATGGCATACATGGTTCTCCCTTTCTTACTTCTCTGGCTTTTGAATAGGGTAGCAACCTATTGCAATGCTTGTTGTATGCATCATCTTGCTTTTACTGCTCTGTCTTCTTCCTTTGTAATCCACTCTCTGTGTTGATTGTGGTTTGTCGTGCTTCACACAGTTTTCCTATTTGCATTCTTTCCTCATTCCTGTAAGCCCAGTCCTATTGCATTGTTACTGGATGTCTTGTGCTGTCTGATTTTTTGCACTCTACCTTGAGTCTCAGTGAGAAAAGAGGGCCATAAATGATGTAAATAAACTTCTAGTATTGTCATTTTGAAAGTCCAGGGGGACCACTAGGGAAGAGGAATGACGGCGAGGACTGCATCACAAGTGTCCTTGGATCTACTCCATAGTTGAAAAGTAGCTTGGATGCTTCAGTATGTTCTCATTATCTGCTCTTACTCTGTTCTCAATTCCACCTTCATTCTTTTAAACCTGTCCTTTTTTAACCCTCTTGCCCCAGTTTTGCCCTCTAATGGTAGCCTGTTCTGCAGTTTTAGCTTCTCAGCTCCGTTTGTGTTGCCTGTCTCTCTCCCTGAATGTTGCAGGCTGTGGGAACTGATACATGTTCTTGCAGCTGTTGCTGAAAGCTATTTCCCTCTGGGTATTTCAAACACAGAGGTCATGCTATTTCTACTTCAGCTCCTTTTGCCGATTTGGCCCAAAAACAGAGTGTGTGCTGTGCCCCCTGGTGGCCATTGTTGGCAAAGTTGCTGTGGACATCTCTATTCTTGTTCTAAAGTTTAGCAATAGAATCTAAACTTTAGCAAATAGGATTCCCTATTTAAAGTTATTAAATCCAATGATAATCAAGATTCAGATATCCTGAGTAATATTTGAGACATTCCCTTTGAAAGTTTGCTTTCTGATGATATCTTTAGAAAGAATGATATTTAGAGTTTGATAAAATAAATACTGAAAATGAATCTCATATCCAGTGGGATAATTGGATCTCTCTTCAAGAAACAAATATCCCGATGGGTATGAGATTAGTTTTCAGCATTAGTTGTCACTACCTCTTAGTGTCTTACTTAGTAAACTGTAACTTGTGTGACTGTGTTGAAAATGTGCAGTCAGATAGATTTTATGTGAAATATAAAAGGTATATTACTTAGTAAACCCAGTAGTAAGTGCGAGAACAATTATGAAGCAGCAAGTAGTAATGATGACAGTCGGGAATCTGATGAGGAGGAATGCTGTTCTCTCTAACTATTAACTTTTGATAAGAGTAATTTTTGACTCTGTTAGAAATGCTGCCGACACACTTCCAAACAATTATCTGAGCCCACTGTCGGTAAAATTGTAAATGATACCTGAAATTCACAGTTCTTGTATCTGACAGAGGGAGCTTTGACTCTCAAAAGCTTACGTCCTGGAAATCTTTTTAGTCTCTAAGGTGCTACTTTACTATAATCTAGTCCAGGGGTGTCAAATATGCAGCCCAGGGGCCAGATCAGGCCCCCGGAGGGCTTCTATCAGGCCCGCAGTGGAACTGGCTGTCTTCTGCTTCTTCTTCCAGTTCTGCTGCTGTTGCGTCATTGTAGGTTTGTAGCTTACAGATATACACCTCAAGATTGCAGCAGCACAGACATTTTGATGCAGTCATTCAGAGCAAGTGGTGTCAGTTATCAGACACTGTTAAATAAACAAAATATTGCAAAAGTGCTAATGTTTTAAGCATGTTTTTATTTTAAGTTAAAAAAAAACATTTGTGTCCTTTATAAAGTTTATATCTCCGCTACCTGGTATTTCATTTTAGGACACACATGGCCCGGCCCAACAAGGTCTCATTTCTGTCAGATCTGGCCCTCATAACACATGAGTTCGGCACCCCTGATCTAGTCCTTCTACTACAGACAAACACGGCTACCCTCTGAAACTGAAATTCACAGGTTTTTAGAATATTAGGTCCTCCAAAGGTGACTTGTAAGTCCAAAAGTAATACTAGGATCACTGATTTTAAATTTAAAATACTATTCTTCTGGGGAATCAAAATCCCATTTTTGTCACTTTAAAAATATTTGTCTAATACACTGCTGTAGGAAATAGGTTAAATTGTAACATGGAATAAAATCAAACACTAGGATCAGAAAAGATAAAAAATTATCTGCCCTTATGAATATTATCTGAGATAATAAATATAGAGGATTTAACAGTGCAAGTTATCTTTATATCCCCCTCTTCTCCCTAATAGGAACCCAAAGCAACTTATGAGACCAATCCCCTTTCCTCTGTTTTTACCCTCACAATGACCCTGCCACCGGCCCAGGGTCACCTGTCGTGCTTCCACAGCAGAGTGGGGAACTGAACCTGCCTTTCCCAGATTTAACCACTACACAATGTCAATGAGTTTACAAGAGTTAACTTTGTTTAGGATTGCTGTTAACAAATGGAATGTATTCTGGGTTGGCAGCTTATATTATTTTTGCTAATAAGATGCCTGGATTCATAACGAACTATCCAATTCCTGAGAAGTATTAATAGCGAATATCTTTGATTGCCTGAGAAGTATTAATAGCGAATATCTTTGTTTTAAATTTAATTTGATTGATTTACTCTAATATTGGCAGGTTTCAGTCTGACAGTGTATTAGAGTATATTTGAATGTATATGTTTGTTTTGTGTTGTTAGATTGTAAACTCCCTTTCCAGCTAAGATTTGCTCTTGTGTAGGCAGGCTTCTGTTTATGTATAAGTAGTTGGATCAGTACCAGCACTCATAAACTAGATCTATAGCTAACAGGGCAGTTTTATGCAGAGTTACTGCACTCTGAACATGGATTTCAACTGGTTTAGACTGGAGTAACTATTTAGGATTACACTGTAGATAGGCATGTGAATGCAGGCTGTTCACACTGCCTTGCTTTTAATAAGGTGTGTAGTGTGTTCAAACAGGGACTCCAGCTCCCATTGTGGCATAACCAGTTGTACATAAATATCTTTTTCAAGCACAACTGAAACTAGATTGAGGCATAAATAGGGAAATTCTAAATGTGAATCAGCTATAATTACATTTCAAACTGTTACTTTTGTGAATTTGCTGGTTTTTGGTATGAAACTGAACTGTTGTCTTGTGCTTTCTTAAGCGTTCATCTGGAGAACAAGATGTACAACTGATAACATTACATGAAATTTTAGAGGTGAGAGATTTTTTGTTGTTGTCTGTATCTAGAGTATAGAGCTCTGCTGTTCAAGACTGGAATTGTCCAGTAAGAAGATAAATATTCATACAATTTTGGAATGGTCAGCTGCTCCCTGTACAATGTGAAACAAGGCCATAATATGGTGTTCATACCCAAGGAGAATTACTGCTGAGTCCCAAAGCTGTTGTCTTTTTCACAGAAAAAAGGGCTCTTTAATTGGTTTTGGTTAAAGAAGATCTGAAAGTAACATGATGAATTATCTACACTTTATATGTTTGAAAAGTTGTGTAAGGGATAAGCAAAATGATTGACTAGTCTCTCATTCATGCTTTGTAATGCACTTTTAAAGTCAAACTATTGTCATGCACTCTACCTGGGCTGCCCTTGACCAGAACCTTCAGTAGACAGAGGGTGTTGTAGACTTCCTATCGCACCTACTTTTCAGCTACATGGACACAAGGCCCTAATCCTATTTGCTAGCTTTTTAGAAACTACTAATTTGCATATTAATTACATGTTTTTACAAACATATGGAGCAATCCTAAACTGGTCTGCTCAGAAGTAAGTTGCGTTTTATTCCCAGGAAAATGTTCGTAGGATTGCAACTATAGACATATAGACATTGGTTTTCTAAAGTGTGTATGTGTGTTTGTTAAGTGCTGCCAAGATGCTTCTGACTTATGCCAACGCTATGATTTTATGACCTCAACAGCCTTGCTCACGTCTTGCAAACTGAGGGCTGTACCTTTATTGAGTCGATCCATCTCATGTTGGGTCTTCCTCTTTTCTTAGCATTATGGTCTTTTCCAATGAGTCATGTCTTCTCATAGAGGTGACCAAAGTATGATAGCCTCAGTTTGGTCGTTTTAGTTTCCAGGGAGAGTTCAGGCTTGATGTGATCTAGAACCCACTGGTTTGTCTTTTTGATGGTCCACGGTATCCGCAAAACTCTCCCCCCACACCATGTGTCAAATGAATCAGTTTTCTTCCTTGGCCAACTTTTACACCCATAGATAGTAATGGAGAATACTATAGTATGAATTACCTTGATCTTGGTAGACAGCAACACTTAAAGATCTTTCTAGCTCCATCATGGCTGCCCTTCCCAGTCTCCGTCTCCATCTGATTTCCTGGTTGCCAGTCTCACCTTTGGCCGATGATGGGCCAAGGAATAGAAAATCTTGAACGATTTTGATTTCTTCATTGTCATCCTTTAAAGTGTAATTCCTCAGTCCATCCATTCTTCCCTTAGAGTAGGGTGCCCTGGGCTATCACACACAGGTATAACTGGAGCAACATAATCTATAATGGACAAAACTGAGGAATACTTTCAAAACAGTTTATAAGTCATCACCCATTGTCAAAGCTATCTTTAAAGCTGAGTTGTCTAGCAGCCTTGCATTTGCATCTTTTCTCCCTCATATGAATTGACTTCTCCCTCATATGAATTATATTGAGCAAGGAGCCACATTCTACAGACTAGTTTGAGGATATTTTTAACATTTATTTAAAGATAGCAGTTAGTTTGGCATCAAGGAAAACTAATGGGCTAGTGAAGTGTGGCAAGTAAGTACCAGATGTATATATAGTAAGAAATATGGGCCGCCTCTGATGTTTCCCTTTCCCTCTCTGTAATATGTAGTGCAACTTGCCATGTATTGTGAAAGCATTATACTGAGTATTTCTCTAGCCAATGGGTGGCATCCAGCTTGCTTTTTTTGCTTGTCCAGTTTTCCTTACTACAGCCTTCATGTCACATAGCTTTTGTCCTTGCATGTCTCATGATCCCCACCTTAGCCTTTTTAGTGATCAAAGGGAACCTCTCCTGCCTTTTCACCAGAGAAAAAGCTGGCTGGATCTCATAAGAATATAAGAACATAAGAGAAACCAATGTTGGATCAGGCCAATGGCCCATCCAGTCCAACATTCTGTCACACAGTGGCCAAAAATACCAGGTGCCATCAGGTGGTCTCACCCTGAAGTATGCACTGAATGGCACTTGAGAATACCATCTAAGACTGAAGGTTAATGGTTTCACTGATTTACTGGAAACCATGATCGATGGTTGGGTTTTAATTTAATTAATTTATACTTTGGAATTTTTTTTTAACTGTATTGTATTTTTAAAATGATGTACACCGCCCTGAGCCCTCCGGGGGAAGGTGGTTTAGAAATTCAACAAATAAATATATATGTAAACAATGTGTTGGCATTGGGGCTAAAAGATTCTTCAGCTAGATATGACAGATTTAAAGGGAGGGACTCAAGATGGCTGTACTGTTTTCATTGACAGTCTCCTTGCTTCTTGTAATACGTCGATCCAGTTTAACCCTTGAGGCTGATTGGCCACATGAAATCATTGCAGAGGTTTTGATCAAAGATGACAAATTAGGACATCTTTATTAAAATTGATTTAATACCAGCAACACGAGGTGAGTTCACTTAGATATCTGGGTGTTAGGAGAAATTTTACATGTAGAATTTTGAAACATTACTATATAATGGGTTGGAGCCCATGATCTGCAGGTGCAAGGATTGTGGTGTCTTCCCCACCCTCTCTCCTGGAGCGATTTCCAAACAGGATAATTTGGGGGTCAAGGGACTTGGGTGTACTAATAACTGCATCAGATGGGTGGCTGTGGGAGGAAGGGAGATGAAGTAGCTCCTTGCTCTTCCATGAGTGGAGCTCCACTCTTGCAAGAGGCAGAAAGGGCAATCCTGTTCCTCATTACAACCATCTGATCGATGTGATTAGTACACACAAGTTCTTTGATCCTAGGAATAAACTTTCCCAGGACCAGAAATGACTCCACAAGGGAGGGGAGAGCAGGTAAGATCTCTGACCCAGTACTTTCTGCTGGTGATTTGTGGGATGGAAGCCTTTGTTTTATACCTATAATCTAATTGTATGTAAATCACCACTTGAATATGCATGTTACATTCATCAGACTGAACGTTTGTATAACTGTGTTCTTTCTGACGTTCTTAACAATTTGACCTGTAAGGTAAAAGCCATTATCTTTTTTAACTGATTAATCTCAATCAACTTTATTTTTGTATGCAGTTTTTAGTTTGAAGACAACTTGAAGAAAATACTTGCACCAGTATTTATATATTTGTAAGCACTCCTTATTAACTGTTATCTGACCTAAAGCTCATTCCAACAGGTTAAAACTAATGTGTTTTAAATCTCATTCTCATTTTCAGAGCCTTATCAGTAAACTAATAAATAAACCACATGATCCATATGTAACAATAAGCAATTCATTTTGGTCACCTTATATTGAGCTTCTGCTGCGATATGGGATTGCATTAAGACACTCTGAAGATCCAAGCAGAATACGTCTAGAAAATTTTCACCAGTAACAAGAGTGCTACCACCTGATAGTCAGCAGCCGTGAAGTTGACTTGAATAGAACTGAATGCTCTCTTCTGAATGAGAAAATTACAACGCTTTTTTCTGACTGTGGTTCAGGTTGTTATGTTTATTGAGCATGGAGTTTACAGAGCAGTGTTTTAATGTGACATTGGAGCAGTTCTTTTACGGTAATTTTTGTTTCTATAAGTAGATAATGCTTGCATTCTGAAAACTAGACTGTTAAGAGACCAACTCAAATTAAAGGACTGTTTTAGACTGATGTTTGGCTTAACTGTTTTTCTTTTCAAGGTTCTCCCTCAGTCAAAGTCCTGGAGTATATGTAATTCTGCAGGCATACAGTATTTGTGAAAAACATGAAGAGTCCTAACAATCTAGTCAGTGTTGTTTGATGCCTCCTTCTGTGGGGTGAGAGGTAATGTTCCCTTTAAGCTGTGGAGTCTTGTGAGCAAAAATTCTACTTTGTGAGCTACTGACATTAAAGTTGTGAGCAAGCATTTTGGCTACTGCATAAATTAGTTCACCCTGGAGCCCTCCTTCCTGAGCTAACACAAAAATGCATGAGCTAGAGGCTAAAAAACTGTGAGCTAGCTCACACTAACTCAGCTTAGAGGGAACACTGGTGGGAGGTACTTACCATTCCTCCACCCACCTGTCTTCTCTGCCCCACTCCCCATCCTCTCACTAGTGAACCTTATAGTGATTGTTTTACTGGAACTCGGGTTAAGTATAATCTCACAAATACAGTGACGGCAGTTACTCCATTATGTAGAAAAAGAAAATGTTCACAAAATTTCAGAACTTCAGGCCTGAAAAGCTCTAGATAATTCTAGAATCTCTAGTGAATAACATTTAACATACTCATTATGGAGGTGCCCAAACAGTCCTTGTACATAGTTCATAATCGTCTGACATTTGGAGATTGTATTTACATGTTGAATATGAAATATCATATTCCACATGCTATCAATGCAATTTTTTTAAATTTACTTTGTTGTTATCCCACTCTTTCTCCAGTGAGCTCATTGTAACTTACATACATAGTGCCTGCTTTTATCTCACAACAACTCATGAGGAAGGTTAGGCTGAAAGAGTGAGACGTCCAGTATTATCAAATGATCTTCATTGCTGAGTGAGGATTTGAAACCTGATCTCCCCTGTCCTACTCCAACATTAACCACACCGAATCTCATCTTGATTAAAATGTATACTCACAGCTTGCCTCTGTGGAATTTCTGGCCTCCTTTGGTTATAGAAGAGTCTTTAGAAACAGAAACACAAAACAAATATAAGGAGGCTGAATTCCAGCTGTCTAACAGCATGGTACTAAGCAGCGTAAGCTGGACAGGATGCTGACTAAGTGATTCTTGCAAAGTGCAAGAGCACCGCTCTCTATTTTTGCAAAGGTCCAACTCCTGTACCTGGTACAAAGGACCTAGGCAGTGCACCTGAACGGTCCAAAGCACGGAAGCCCAGTTGGCAGCGTGAGGTGATATCCAAATGGCAGAATTCGTAAGCATTCTTAGCCCTCCTGTCCAGACTAGGACCCCACCCCACAGCTGATGCAGTTGTAACACAAAGGTATTGATACATTGTCCCTGACAATATGCTGAGACACACGTTCTCGGCTGCAAATGAGAGCAAACAATGTGTTTCTGCTAGCCTCCAAAACAGAATCTGGCAAACTGTTCCCCGCCAGCTGCCCACCCCCAATCTCCTAGTGCAGAGAGATGGGAAAAGTCCAGTGCAGAGGACAGAGAAGTCAGCCTCTCACTTGGGGAAGAAGAGAAGGTTCAAGCAAAGAGTTGGATCTGTCCAGCTTTTTTGCTGACGGAAAAGGGGAGGGAAGGCTGGGGGGGGGGACCGTGAGACCTGCGTGGACAAGTCAGCACCCCTATAGTCATCTAGGGCCTCAGGCCACTCTAGAAGATATGAAAAGAGGCGACAAAAGGACAATCCCCACCTTGCTTTCAGGCCCAGGAGGATATAGATGCCAAAAGGCCCCGGGAAGAAGCAACATGGAGCAGACTCTTGAGTCTCACAAAGAAATCAATGGTCTACTAAAATTAGTTAGAATGTCACGTGAGGCATCCCTTTGCAAGAAAGTTAATCTTAAAAGTGAATGCCTTGATTAGCTGAGATAATTTTAGATCTGGCCACAAACAGAATGGTTATCGTAACAAGGACAAAATATCACAGAATACTTAAAGGGCTGTTTCAAGACAATGTCTAACGTAGATGGAGCAATCTGACCTTCCAAAGTTACTTATAAGGGCAAAAGCTCACTGAGTCTGAACACATCTGTAAGCAAATATTCAGCTATTATGTTTTAGTTAATATCAAGAACATCTGTCAACAGTTAGCTTTTGCCCCAGACAAATATTAGCAAAATAAATAAGGTTCTTGAATCCTCAAAGTAGCAAATAAGATTATTTAATTTGACTTCATTATCAAAGGGCACCCCCTGTAGAAAGATAGGAAATTATATACTTCAGGTCTTGTACTTTCCTCATTGTTCTGACACAGTTCCTGGCTCCTGTCATGGATCCTTCCTTTGTCTCTCCCAAAGCAACCCTCCAGATCTGGTATTCTGGCTTCTATCAGCCCCCTTTTGTCCAGGTCTTCAGCTTAACTCTCTGTCTCATATCCCAAACTTCCTCCTTCCATTATCTTTCATTCTTACATTCTCTTCCCCTCTCTCATTTAGCTTTCCTTCTGTGGTGTTCTTCAGAGACATGCACACGCATGATCAGCGTTAAGGCAAAGGGATCATACATAGATTGAAAGAGAGGCCAGTAAATAAAACAATATAGAATTCTTATTTGCTTACACAGGTAGTGGGGTTTCAAAATGGTTGGCTATATCATAGAACCCCACTGGAATTTTTATTTTTAAAGGAAGTTTAAGCTACCCTGGTTGATATGAAGAAGTTCCTTGGCTGCTTTTTGCATAAAGCTCATTTATTTCAGTGTGTCTTGTACACAATGGTTTTGTGCATTGTATGTTCACAAAAAGAAGACTTGGAGTGGCCATTGAAAAGAGGAGATTGCAACACAGCTACTGTATAAGGAATAGCTCCTTTCCATGGCACAAAGTCCTTTTTCTTTCTAGCAGACGATGCTGTAAACACCTGGCTGTACTTTCAGGAGCCTCAAGCCATCGGGTGGTGGGGGGAGGATTCTTACCAGACTGGAGTTATTTAAACAAGATGTTTCAGCTCTTTCCTTCTCCTAAACATGTTATATACTCAGCCTCAGTCTATTTCAGAGCAATATCAACTTGGAGGCCAAATTTACATCCTGGCTTGATGCTGACACTTTTCTTATGAAGTTCATGTGGTGGCCTGGGAATTTCCGGTATCTATAAAACCAAGGTACCTCGCAACGATGCCATGAGCAATGTTCCCTCTAAGCTGTGGAATCTTGTGAGCAAAAATTCTACTTTGTGAACTACCAGCATTAAAGTTGTGAGCAGGTGATTTGGCTACTGCATGAATTAGTTTGCTCTGGAGCCATCCTACCTGAGCTGAGACAAAAACGTGTGAGCTGGAGGCTAAAAATCTGTGAGCTAGCTCACACTAACTCAGCTTAGAGGGAACACTGGCCATGAGGCTAACATTGCAATCCTAAATAGAATTACATCCTTCTAAGTCCATTGAAGGAGCTGCGGTGGCTCAAGTGGTTAAGACGCTAAACTGCAGGCTGTGGAAGGTCAGTAGTTCAGCACTTCAAGACCCGGGTGCCGCATGATGGAGTGAGCTCCCCTCTCTAGTTCCAGCTCCTGCCAACCTAGCAGTTCGAAAGCAAGAAATTGCAAGTAGATAAATAGGTACCACTTCGGTGGGAAGGTAACAGCATTCGGTGCGCCTTGGTGTTTAGTCATGCCGGCCACATGACCACGGAAACGTCTTCGGACAGCGCTGGCTCTTCGGCTTTGAAACGGAGAGGAGCACCGCAACCCTAGAGTCGGATTCGACTGGCTTTCGAGCAAGGGAACCTTTACCTTTAAGTCCATTGAAGAGTGCAATTTTGTTTAGGATTATGTTGTAAATCATGGCTTTCAGATGACAGGTAGGCTACCAATATTACCAATACACATTATTGGTGGTGGTGGAAACTAGTGCTGTCAAGTCACATCCACCTTATGACAGCCCTGCAGGGTTTTCAAGGCAAGATACGAACAGAGGTGATTTGTCATTGGCTGCCTCTGCACTGTGACCCGTGGTGGTCTCCCATCCAAGTACTCACCAGGGCCTGCCCTGCTTATCTTCCAAGATCTGATGCAATCAGGCAAGCCTGGGCCATCCAGGTCAGGGCATATGTTATTGGCACTCAGGAAAATACCTACTCTCGAGATAATTAATGTGACCGAAAATAACAGCATCCGACTCACCCCTGAGCATGAAACCAAAGCCTGATTGTTAAAGCTACTCAAAGGGGGAGGGAGGATCCTTTAACAGCCTAGGTCTATTTTATGAGTAAACTTTACGTGTACCAAACCTGCATTTTCCTCTGCATAAAGCCTTTATTTTAAAAGTAAAGTGGTCCCTTAATTCCTTTTTACTCTGGGCCCTTTTTTGGCAATGTAACTTCCTGTAATTGATTGTTACCAAAGTTGTTCTGCGTGTGTGCTGACTCCCAATAGAGAAATTCAGTGTTTCAGCCACTGCATCACTCTCCCCCCCCCTTCCCATAAGCTTGGGCAAGTTTAACATTCTGTCTTAGTTCAAATTGTTTCCAGGTTAAACAATGAACATTCCAAAGCACCTCAGCAGTGCAGAACTACCCGTAATTATAATCAGCCATAGTTACAAAAAGTTCTTTGTTCTGCAAAAGTTTAAAATTCTGTATTTTACAGAATGTATTATGTCAAATGAAATTGAATCCTGCCTTCTCTTCTTGGCAACTGATACAGTTTGCAGGTGCTTCCAAATGAGCTTTAGGATTACAGTAAGCCAAGAAAAATGTAATTTCGGTGGTATTTCTATTGTAATTTAGGACTCATTTAAAAGAGTTGCTGGAAGCTGTTCCTCACAGACATACTTTAAATGCAAATTAATCTAGATGACTGCTTCAGGGTTCTTGATAAATATGAGTGGCAACTCAAAACCTTTACTATTTATAATAAATCATTTCCTCTCCAATCAGTTTCTCATGTTTCTCCAGTGTTATAATATGCTTTTATTTTGCTAAGGAAACACAGGGGAATTCTGGCTGGTTGGCGAGGAGTCGAGCCGTTAGCCATTTGGTGAAATGATCGTCCTGCAGCATTCATGCCAAAATTCTAAGCCACAAAAAATTTCAAGTGCAGAAAAACCACATTATTAAAAATGAGCTGATACTTATCAGGGCTCTTTTTACCTCTGTTGTCTCATTGTTTTGTTCCCGACTGAGAGTGCTAAACTCTCTTATGGCTTTTATAAAACTTCTAAAGTATGTATGTCTACAGCATGTCAACAATGTACCCAGGCTGCAGGTATTCTAAAAAATGAGATTACTTTCATGTACTTGTAATGCCTTGACTGTGAGAACAACTATCTGCTGACTGTCCACGGGAAAGAGAAAAAAACCAAACAAACCACCCAATGTATCACCACTAATCCAACTCTGATTTGAAACATAAGAACGTTAGAACAGCCGTGCTGGATCAAATCAATGGTCTATCCAGTACAGTACAGCATCCCATTTCCAGCGTTCTGCCTCTGAACTCAGAGACCCCATTCAGCTACGATGGCTTTTAGCCAGCTATAGACCATGATATGAAGCTGCCTTATACTGAATCAGACTATTGGTTCATCAAGATCATTACCGTCTACTCAGACTGGCAGCAGCTCTCCAGGGTCTTAGGCAGAGGTCTTTCACATAACTTATTATTACCGTATCATCTTAACTGGAGATGCTGGGGATTGACCCTAGGATTTTCTGCATACCATGCAGATGCTCTACCACTGAGCCAGTGGTCATCACCACATATCATGGCAGGGAGTTCTACAAGTCAACAACCCACTGTATGAAGTTAGTACTGGGTTTTTTTTTGCCTCTGCCTTGCATCTTGTGACAATTTCATAGGGTTACCTTGAGTTCCCAAATTATGGGAGAGGGACAAGAGTTTCTCTCTATCCACTTTTTCTGTACCATTCACAATTCTGTAGATCTCTTATCATGTCATCACTCAGTCACCATTTTTCTAAATTACAAAACCCCAGATGCTTTAGCCTTGCCTCTTGGAGTAGGCACTCCAACCCTATTACCGTTTTATTTGTTCATTTAATTATTTAATCTCAGCTTTTGCAAGGACCACCAGGCCTATCTAGTCCAACCCCCTGCCAATGCAGGAACTTCAACTACACTGTCACGGAGAAGCAGGTATCCAATCCATACTTAAAAACCTCCAACCATGAAGAACCACGAGGAAGATTGTTCTAGTGTTGAACACACCTTACTATCCGGAAGCTCTTCCTCAAATACAAGTGAAACCTCCTTTGCTGTAGTTTATATCCATTAGTACAAGTCCTGTCATCCAACACAACTGAAAACGTATCTGCCCCATTGTCCACATGACATCCTTTTTGGTATTGGAAAGGCAATCATATCTCCTCACAAGCGTCTCTTCTCTAAGACAGAAGTTCTCAGCTCCTTCAGCCTCTCCTCATAGGACATGGTCTCCAAATCCCACACCAGCTTCTTTGCCTATGTTGGATTCCTTCCAGATTATTTACATCCTTTCTAAACTGAGGTGCCCCAAACTGAACATAATACTCCAGGTGAGGAGTAAACAAAACAGTGTACAGTGGCACAAGTATCTCACGTGATCTCGACACTACCAAACTGAACATAATACTCCAGGTGAGGAATAAACAAAACAGTGCACATTGGCACCAGTATCTCACATGACCTCGACACTACTGCAGCCTAAAATTGCATTAGCTTATTTTACTGCCACATCACACTGTTGATTCATACGCTTCTGGTCCACTAGAACCCACAAATCCTTTCCACAGGTGGTACTGCCAAGCCAGGTTTCATCCATCTGGTATTTATAGGACTGATTTTTTATTACCCAAGTGCTACACTTGTCCCTATTAAATTTCATTTTATTTGCCTGGGCCCAATCTTCCATCCTGTCCAAGTTCAGCTGCATCCTATTTCTATTCCCAACATATTAACTACCCCACCCAGTTTAATATCGTCTGCAAACTTGATGAGCATATTCTGAACTCCCTCATCTAAGTCCAACGTGTCCAGGCTAGACAGTGGTGGGCCTAAAACAGAACCCTGAGGCACCCAATTTGTCACCTCCCTCCAGCCTGGTGGAGAAGCACAAACTATCACCTTTGGGGTATTGATCTACCAACCAGGTCTTAATCCATCTAAGAGTAATGGGTTCTAGTACATATCTCTCACCAGCTTCTCAACAAGAACATCATGGGCCACCATGTCAAAAACGTTCCTAAATCCAAACAGACCACATCCACAGCATTCCCCTGATCCACCAAACTAGTAAGGCCGTCAGGCAGAGATTGTCATCAGCCTTGCAACCTGAACTGATGATGGTAGGACATAAACTCACCTTGGGCATGCGAAGACCCAGTTTGGTGTAGTGGTTAAGAGAGGCAGACTCTAATCTGGGAGAACCTGGTTTGATTCCCCAGTCCTCCACATGCAGCTGCTGGGTGACCTTGGGACAGTTCTCTCAGAGCTGTTCTTTCAAGAGCAGTTCTTGAAATTATGCATTAGGGCTCCAGTCATAGAAATCTTGCATTGATTCCAAGGGTTACAAGCTCTGGCTGGGGAAATTCCTGGGATTTGGGGGTGGTGTTTGGGGAGGGCAATGTTTTAAGAGGGAGCTCAGCAGGTCCACCCCCTGAAGCTGCCGTTTTCCCCAGGGGAACTGATCTCGGTAGTCTGCAGATCAGCTATAATCCCAGGAGAACTCCAGGCCCAAACTAAAGGCTGGCAACCCTATATGAACCTCACTTCCCAGCTATCCCAGCCTGGGAGCAGTGAATCTACAGCCAGCGTTTCCTCGTTCCCAGCTTTGGAGATTTTGTACTCTTAACAAAGCTTTTAACCTAGTCAAAACCCCTTATTAATGACAGGAATCTGGCAGCATCGGGAACTGACTGATTTGAAACATGAGCAAAGTAACATATAAAGGAATAACAAGAGAGCCACGCAGGTTCCAGTCTCCAGAGACATTTTTCAAGATGAATGAGGTTTCGTGCAAGTGTTTCTTCTCCTACGAAAATTACACGAATGTTTAAATTGGCCAAATGGAGCCTGGTTATTTTGTGCCATGTAAGTCTATCACGGTCGTTAAAACATGGTCAAAAAGAGGGTTTAATCCAGGAAACAGGTGAAAGTCCCAGACTGCGGCCTGTTAATTTGCCCCATACTCAAAACTCAATGGGAAGATCTGTGAAGCTTTTTCTTGAATACTATTTTTGGTGATAATCATACTACAGTGAGACAGAAAATTGCTTTTCGACATATGACGATCTGTAAATATGGTTCATGTTCTATACCTGGAGATTTTCTTGCTTTTAACAATAACTTGTAATTAATATTTATGGGTAGTTAAGGCTGATGTAAATCAACACAGACACACCCGGCTCCTATACTTTAGTACCTCCCTTCTACCCAAGAGACATCAGTGACAGCACCATAAAGAGGGCCTGGAGAACTCCATCTGAAATGCTCCATAGAGCAGAGCATGCGCAAGTCACATAAACAACATATTATCCTGGAAATCAAATGACTGCTGTACATATTTATACACTTCTAGCTATTACAGAGCATACCACACAATGGGGTATAATGCCATAGAGTCCACCTTCCAAAATGGCCATTTTCTTCTCTGTTACCTAGAGATCAGTTGTGACCCCAGGAGATCTCCAGCCACCACCTGGAGGTTATACTAAAAGGGACCAAGGTGAACCAGAAGACTGAAAAAAAAATATAACAAACAAGTTTAACAATACCTCTGAGGATGCCAGTCACAGCTACTGGCGAAACGTCAGGTTCTACAATGCCAAGACCATGGCCACACAACCCGGAAAACCTACGGCAACTAATTATAACAATAATAACATTGACAACTGACACACGGTTATATCCAGTATGTATTAACAATTCCAAAAAGTCCATTTCCAAGGCAGAATGAGCATATCAATACACCAGGTGGCGTCAGTTCTCACAACTCAAGTCTCTTTGTTTTTTCTTCTTTTAGAAGACTGAAGCAGTCAACACACTATACCAGACTGTAAGCGGTTTCAGTCGAACTTCCTCAGGACTGCAAATCAATAGGAACCAAACCTCTAAATGTTTAGAGGCTTCTGTTATGCTTTATTTAATGCATGAAGGCTTTGATTCTTATCGATTCCGATCAGTCTTCCCTTCCCCAAGCAGTGTTCGCCTTCCTGGGCAGGCTTGAGGTGGGAGGGAGCAGAGAAAGAAAGCAACTTCAATTTTAAATGTGTTCTCAAAGCATCCCCCCCCCTCCAGCTTGGGAAAAGGTATTTGTCTCTTTAAATCCCTTTGCCAAGCCAGCTGGCGGTGGGGGAGGGGGGCTTGGAGGATGCATTTAAAGTTATATCTGTTTTTATTTTTGGCAGTCTCATTTAATGTTAATAAAAAGCAAAGTTGCATATTTTTCAATAAAAACATGTGTGTAATATTTGTTCATGTCTTGTGGCTCTCAAACATCTGATGTTTATTCTATGTGGCTCTTGTGTTAAGCAAGTTTGGCCACCCCTGTCCTATAGCAATGCTCAATAGTGAATCTGGGTTTGCCTGTGCATAATGTGTGAAATGGCTGTGCAATACAGCTGATTGCTCAGTAATACAATATAATGATAGCAAGCTTGAAAGATAAAATGTAAACTTGTTGAGCATTAATTGACTTTACATTCCTATTTTTTAATGTTGGGGAGGGGGAAAGGTGGTCCTAAAAGTGTAGAAACTTTAGAAGTGGATCCCATTTTAAAAAGTTTGAGAGACCAGTGATCTACACTATTGATCTCATTATGCCTGTTCATCAGAGCGGTGTGAATCACAGAATCATAGAATGTTAGAGTTGGAAGGGACCTTGCAGGTCATCTAGTCCAACCCCCTGCACTCTACAGGAGCATAGCCGAAAGATAGCCCTACAACCTACCCGAAAGATGGTCATCCAGCCTCCGCTTGAAAACGTCCAGCGAAGGAGCATCCACCACCTCCCAAGGCAGTCTGTTCCACTGCTCAACCACTCTTACAGTTAGGAAGTTTCTCCTGATATTTAGCCGGTAACAACTCCCTTGTAATTTCCACCCATTAGATATAGTCTTGCAATCCGGAGCAGGAGAGAATAGATCCACTTCATCTTCTACATGACAGCCCTTCAAATACTTGAACACTGCAATCATGTCCCCTCTAAACCTTTTCTTTCCCAGGCTAAACATACTCAATTCTTTCAGCCTTTCCTCATAAGACTTGGATTCCAACCCTCTCACCATCCTGGTTGCCCTCTTCTGGACACGCTCAAGATTGACAACATCCTTCCTCAAATGTGGTGCCCAAAACTGGACACAGTACTCCAGGTGAGGCCTGACCATAGCAGAATAGAGCAGAACTACCACCTCCCGTGATTTGAACACAATGCTTCTGTTAATGCATCCTAAGATTGCATTAGCTTTCTTCACAGTCACATCACACTCCAGGCTCATGTTTAGCTTGTGATCAACCAGAACACCTAGATCCCTTTCACATGTGCTGCTGTCAAGCCAAGTCCCTCCCATTCTATATCTGTGCCTTTGATTTTTTGTACCTAAGTGTAAGACGTTGCACTTATCTCTATTGAAATTCATTTTATTTGTCTCAGCCCACGGTTCCAGCCTATCTAGATCATTTTGAATCCTGACTCTGTCTTCTTCAGAATTAGCAATCCCACCCAGCTTCGTGTCATCTGCAAATTTGATAAGCATCCCCTCTATGTCTTCCTCCAAGTCATTTATAAAAACATTGAACAACACCGGGCCATTGAACACAATCACTCTGTCATTGAACATAACCACTCTGTCTGGCTCCTGTATTCATTCAGTTGGATTCTGTATTCGCATGTGCTCTGAATACCACAGAGAGATACTGACTGCCTGTATTTGCTTTGCTTGATCTTTTGGCCATGTCAGGTTTATACACATTCACAGAAATGACTATTCATACATTTAATGAAGTAGACTCTGGCCTATGAAAAGCTGTGCCACAATAAATATATTTATATAGTGCCATATGACTCTATGTCATTTTTCTTAGTATGGAGAATTCCATATTTGGCAGAAATGTGGAAATACGTTGCTACCTTCCACATACCCACAGAAAAGGAAGGTAGCATATATTTGCAAATGTTAAGTGTTTCGGGGGGGGGGGTCATGTTTGCATCTTCCACCCAGATAGCAAAAAGAAAACAATACAGCTACTTTCTGTGTAAACGTAATGCACAGTACTTACAGAACAAGTTGTTGAAGACTGCATCTGAAAACTCTGCAAAATCAACATTCATATTGTACTGTAGAGTCTTATGAAAATACAGAGGGTTTGGGTCAGGTACACTAATGATCCTCTGAATGGCTGCTTTTAAAACAGATGCATATTTTCACATTAATCTTAAACCAAAATAACTTGAGAGGCATTTAAGAGGTTGGAGTTTTCAAATATTTTTGGCTAAATATAACCCAATAACAATTCTTAGCAGTCTTTTGAAAGATCTCATTTCAGTGTTCTTACAGCAAATAATGGCTTTTTCATCTTTTTTGGAAACTTCTATGGCTCTCTAAGATTTCCTTTGCTGTCAAATCACATTAGAGGAAGCACTGGCATTGTAAAAACCCACAGTTTTGTATTTTAAGACTAGCCTCTATTTCGCTTGAGATTAGTCACTCACATTTTTCCTCTTGATATGTAAACAAAGTGTGCCGTGAGGAAGCCCTGGATGTCTCAACCATTGTGTAGATCAGCTTCAAGTCTTCCTTAGAAGCAGCAACTATCATATCCAGAACATTCCGTTCAGAACTGAGAAGAATCAGTGGATTTCGATTCCCTTGGCACCAAGCACCTACAGGAAAAGAAGAGACTGTGGCATTGAGTCTGCAGGGACGTAGGACAAGGAAAAGGAATGGAGAAAGAAAATGATGCTGATGTGAGCAAACTTTTAAAACCCACACTGCTTAACTCATTTCGACTAAGCTTAGAAGAAACAGATTAATCCTGCTCCTGTATCATCCATACTAGTTTTTATCTGGAAGCCTGACCACACTAGTAAAGGTAAAGGTTCCCTTGCTCGAAAGTCAGTCGAATCCGACTCTAGGGTTGCGATGCTCATCTCCGTTTCAAAGCCGAAGAGCCAGCGCTGTCCGAAGACATTTCCATGGTCATGTGGCCGGCATGACTAAACACCAAGGCTTCCCATTGAAGTGGTACCTATTTAGCTACTTGCAATTTCTTGCTTTCAAACTGCTAGGTTGGCAGGAGCTGGAACTAGAGATGGGAGCTCACTCCGTCATGCGGCACACTTGGGTCTCGAACGGCTGAACTACCGACCTTCCACAGCCTGCAGTTCAGCGTCTTAACCACTTGAGCCACCTCTGACCACACTAGCTGAAGGCTAATTTTAATATTAATTTGCTGAGAATATTCAATTTTCTGACAAGCCTGCTACCACCTCACTTTTTACATTATGAGCTACTGCAAGCAACCAATCATAAATACAAGAAAACTATACTGCAGCTTGAAACTTACCGTCTAGAAAGGAAGGATGGTAATCAAAAGCCTTCTGGTAGTTTATTTACATGTGATGCATTATTTTCACAGTACTGATATTGAGGAGGTCCCTGTTTTAAATACTTAGGGGTTTGGTTTGACCAGAGATTAGCTTAGTCAGTGCAAACTGCTCATGATAAAAGATTGGCTACAGCGGCAAATATTATCTGTCATTTCTTTTATTCATCTGGGGCTCCATACATCCCAGCTGCCATCAAACGGTTAAACTGTGAGGTGGCTGCGTAAAGTTTATAAGGGGCTGGTATCTGGAATGATAAAACAGGGGAGTCCTTGCATTCAGCACTTCTTA
This sequence comes from Gekko japonicus, assembly GCF_001447785.1. NCBI lineage: Eukaryota > Metazoa > Chordata > Lepidosauria > Squamata > Gekkonidae > Gekko > Gekko japonicus. The sequence continues at coordinate 871,526 of NW_015160213.1, forward strand.
AATTCCTACATTCATATGTGGAATTCTGAGTTGTGTAGAGGGAGTGGACCTCCAAGCTGAATTGGAACAACTATCTTTTGAAGCTTGACCTTAAAGTTAAAATTATACACTCCAACCACCCAAGCGGGCTACCTCAGTTTAATCAGAAAGGATTCTTATGTTTCCCATTAGGATAAACTTTTTGAACAACAACTACAGCTCCTCAGTCTTTCCCTCGGCTCTCTTTATTCAGTTACCAGACGGGAAGCCATGAAATGTCTATTTAAGTATGATGATAACAGTACAATCTGTAAAGCACAATGTGTTTGTTCTACTCAGTTGCTGGTATTCTTCCACCTGGAGAGCTTCCTGATCACTGCTCATATTTGACTGTTTCTCACTACTGTGCCTTTGTGTTGGTGCGCCTTAACGCCTTGTCATCTAGAGTTTTGCAAGGCAGGTATCTTAAAAAACTGTACTCTGATAGAGTATGCAACTGTGGTTCAGGTAGTGTAGACACCCTGTGTCACATGACCTTTGAAGGTAATTACTTTTCTGAGCCTAGAATTCTTTTAATTCTTTCTTTGCCCCAAAATATAGATCATATGGCGGCATTACCACTTTTATTAGAATATAATAGCAGACCTATCACTCTTTTAGCTGCAACATTGTATATATCTGTGGTAAATTTTCACAGCCGTTCATATGAGGGTCTAACTTTTTATATATTTTAGTAATCTGTTTAAGAAGCAGTATGAGATAGAGGCAGATTATTTTCACACTTGAGCCCTTTCCAAACAAAGCGACTCTCCACTTAAAACTGAAGTGGTACCATTCTGTAATAATCCTCTTGGATAAATTATTGGTTTAAATTAGATTTAAAGTAATATGCATCACTCCTTGGCAAATAGAAGGGGAAGTCGTGGAAGTAGTGACAGACTTCACGTTCCTGAGATCCCAGATCACCGCAGACTGTGACAGCAGCACAGCCATGAAATTAAACGACACCTGCTCCTTGGGAGGAAAGCGATGGCGAACCTAAACAGCATGATAAAAAGTAGAGACATCACCCTGCCAACAAAAGTCCGCATGGTCAAAGCAATGGTATTCCCAGTAGTCATGTATGGCTGCGAGAGTTGGACTATAAGGAACGCTGAGCGCTGAAGAATAGATTCTTTTGAACTATGGTGCTGGAGAAGACTCTTGAGAGTCCCTTGGACTGCAAGAAGATCAAATCAGTCAATCTTAAAAGAAATCAACCCTGACTGTTCCCTGGAAGGCCAGATAATGAAACCGAAGCTCAAATACATTGGCCACCAAATGAGAAGGGAACACTCACTGGAGAAGACCCTGATGCTGGGAAAGATTGAAGGTCAAAGAAGACGGGGACGGCAAAGGATGAGATGGTTAGACAGTGTCATAGATGCAACGAACATGAAGTTGAGCAAACTTCAGAGGATGGCGGAAGACTGGAAGGCCTGGCATGATCTGGTCCATGGGGTCACGAAGAGTTGGACTCGACTGGGCAACTGAACAACAACAACAACAAAAATGCAGGGTGGTACTAAGAATGACAAGATACTTATTATGAGCAATTAAATCTAAAATCATGTTAGTGGGATTATCTGTCTCTCCAATGAGTTGCCCCATTCCCATTACCGGACCTGAAGTCCTGGGATAGTTCTAGTCTGTTCATGAACACTAGATTCTCAAATAAGCAACAGCTGCTAAAAATATAATCTTCTTTTTACATATGAACAGGAGATTGCATTCCATACTGCCGGACGATGACCTGTCTTCAGCCATTCATGCATTTGTAAGCTGAGAGGCTGCCTTATTCTCTAGGGCCTAACCGTCCCAGGAATCGCAGAACCACCAGTTTCATCAAAGGCTTGTGTATTTGGAAACACAGAGCTTTCCTGGCAGATGGTGGATGTTAGATCTTTAAAAGATGACAAATGGCACGCTTGGTATTGAAAATGTAGTACAGTAGTAAATTGTTTAGCCTTGTGTGGTAGTTTGTGGGGAAGATTCCCCCCTCCCCTTTAAGAAGCCTAATTGCTTATAGCATATTTGCAATTTGAGCTAGAGCTATAGTTTGGGGGCAGTTCAGATTGAAGTCCCTTGGATGCATTGCTTTAACCCAACATCCAGAATATCAGCCAGGAAGCCATTAGGCTGGATGATTTCATCAATATGTAAAACTCAGCTCCTCAGCTTCTTTGCTCATATTTTGGGGTTTCATGGTCCACAAACTTCAACATTTCTGTTGTGTGTCCTTTATGTTTCATTGGTATCCAATACAGCAGAAATTCCTCTCCCTCTCCTTTGAAATATTTTCATCCAAACCCATCTTCTTTCTGGCCACTGGCATGGCCTATGTCCTTCTTTTGTTCAGGCTACATGCTCCCCTTGGGTCCCTGCTTCATAAGGAAGAACCTCACATACAGAGGTCATTTCGGGGGGGAACGCGGAGGAACGCAGTTCCCCCGGGTGAGGTGCAGGGGGGCGGGGCACATGATGAAGCCCCGCCCCCTGCTTCCGGCCACCCCGCTTCCAGTCCTCATTCAGCCAGGAGGAGGCAGGAGAAGAGGGAGGGTAAGTTGCTTCCTCCCCTCCTCTCCCCACCCCTGCCTGCCTGGGGCCAGGGAGGGCCTTGGCGGGGCTTCCTCGCACTCCCGCCGGCCTTGCGGGTCCACCGCCGGGCCCCTGATGTCAGGGGGTGTGGCATATGCTAATGAGTTATGCTAATGAGTTCCCCTAGGTCTTTTTCTATGAAATGACCCCTGCTCACATATATATCCAACTTTCTTGCTTCCAAAGAACCAAAGTATGCAGAGAAAAGTATTGCCTTCCTGGGGTTATTTTAAAGCTCTCTAAGGATAACCACTTAAATTGGTTTTCAGTACCAGAGCTGAGTCCTGGCATATGTGAGGTTAACATACACAGAGTGAATTGCCTCAACAGTAATAACCACAGAATAATTCAGCTTATCCATCCTCATTCCTTTCCATCATACCTTTCAAATTAAGTGTTGAGGTTTATAGGACACGTTGCATGACTGCCACACAGATCTGAGACCCAGAACCTCTAATTTCAGAAATGTGGCACTGCCCCCAACCACTTGGCCAGTATAATATATGCAAGGAACTCAGCCCTCCACTAAAATCCTCTCCAGACTTCCTTCATCCCTTTCTCACCACAAGAGTTCTTTTGCCCCCTTACATATTTCTGCTTTTCTCCTAACTGTACAAGTTATTTATTCTTTGCTCTTGCCCCGGGTGACTTTATGCTAAGGTTGGCCTAGGAAGTTTTTTCAGTGCCAGGAATGAACCCAGAGAGTGCCTTTCTACATATAAAAATCCACTCTGGATTTCCCTCCCCTTCCATATTCCCCCCCCCCGGGGGGGATCAGCTTGGAGCCAGAGAACAGTGGGACCAATGTTCGTTATCTGAGCAGAGATAAATTGCTCTGCTGAGATAAGGAAACTAAAAAAAAAATGGTGTTATGTCTAGAAGAAGAAGAAGAAGAAGAGATTGGATTTATACCCCGCCCTTCACTACCCAAAGGTGTCTCAGAGCGGCTTACAAACTCCTTTCCCTTCCCCTCCCCACAACAGACACCCTGTGAGGTGGGTGGGGCTGAGAGAACTCTGACACACTGCTCTTTTTCAAGGACAGCTGTCCCAGAGCTTGTGACTGACCCAAGGTCACATCAGCAGGTGCAAGTGGAGGAGTGGGGAATCAAACCCGGTTCTCCCAGATTAGAGTCCGCGCACTTAACCACTACACCAAACTGGTCCATGCAGGCACACAATTCTCCCTCCCCTCCTAGCTAACCATAGCCCTGACCTGGATAGCCCAGGCTAGTCTGATCTCCTCACATCTCAGAAGCTAAGCCAGGTAGACCGTGGCTAGTATTTGAATGGGAGACCTCCAAGGAATACCAGGGTTGCTACGCAGAGGCAGGCAATGGGAAATCACCTTTGAAGGTCTCTTGCCTTGGATGCTCTACAGAGTCACCATAAGCTGAGACTTGGAGGCCAAAAAAAAAGCAATGCTAACTAGAGGACTGTGGACCTCTCTCTGACTCTCCCTTTTCTCTTTCTGATTTATGTGCAGTTTGTGGCAAGGGATTCCCTCCATAACTACAATGCAACATCATATCATCATCTTATATCTAATACGCAAGTGTACCTTAATCTACAGATACTTACATCCACAGAGTGGGGTCACACTGACACATCCCCCCAAAATAAACTGTAATGTATTCAGCCTGACATGCCCGGACTTGCCCGGGCTGGCCAGGCACATTTACTCTGTAGCTTCAGTCTCTAGACAAAGGATCCGAAGGATCCAAGCTGGCCCAATCAACGGGGCTAGCTTCTCAGCCGGGAGACCAATGGTCGCCCGGTTACTGTAAATAGCCTATGGGGAGTAGGGGGTGTGTTTAGGGTTTTGGTGGCGGGTTTTCTGAACAGATATAAACCAGCCTGCGAGCTGGTCCCTTGTCTTTTGTTCCTGACTAAATAAAGGTATGCTTAGCCGAAATCACTCTCCGTCTGCATATATCAATGTATCTATATTCTATCCTGAGGCACAGTACAGGAGCCACTCCAGGCTGGCAGCAGTGGCAACAACCAGTGGCTGTAGGTGGAATCCAGGAGCTGCTTCTGGCCCAGTTGCACTGGAAGCAGACTGCAGGAGCCATACCAGGTCCAGCCGCACCAGCAGTGGACTCTGGTAGCTGTGCCAGGCCTGGCAATCACTGCAGCGGTGACCAGGAGCTACTTGAGGCCTGGTTTGGTGATGGAGATGCCAGGGACCTATGCCTGGTGTCAGCAAGCTGCCATTCTGTGTTCTGTGACCTCTGTGTACATATCCTTACCCTGTTGCACCCGGCTTGTTTCTACTATCCTGCTTCTGTGCTGGAATGCCTAAGATAACTACCCTGGGCTCTGTGGGCAACAGAGGGAGGCTGGGATTCCTATCCATGAGACTTGCAGGTCCAACCCATATATTCTAACAGTCAACTCGGCCAGATCTGAGGATATTTAAATCTGGAGAACAGAGCTGTGAACAGACAAGATAGCTCTTTCTACAAACCTAAAAAACACTCCAGGCTTTCAGAAAAATCTGAACGTACTGTGCTTCTGTCTATGGTGCCCCAGACGTGGATCATTCAGAGCTTTAAAGTTCCAAATGAACATTTTGAATTCAGTCCATAAATGATTCAGCATCCAATCTTACTCTTGTAATACAAGAAGAAGAAGAAGAGGAGACTGGATTTATATCCTGCCCTTCGCTATCCGAAGGAGTCTCAGAGCAGTTTACAATCCCTTTCCCTTCTCCTCCCCACAACAGACACCTTATGAGGTAGGTGGGGCTGAGAGAGCTCTTTTGAGAACTGCTCATGAGAGAACAGCTCTGAAATAACTTGTAACTGATCCAAGGTCACACCAGCAGCTGCATGTGGAGGAGTGGGGAATCAAACCTAGTTCTCCCAGATTAGAGTCCATGCTCCTAACGACTACACCATACTTGCTCTCCATTCTAGCCCCAACAGCTACTACCCATTTAGGAATTTTGATGCTACATTTTGGACAACTAATGTACACCCTTAAGAGGATACTGAACTGATCAGACAGACCATCCACCATCAGCATTTCTGTCCTGTCTGTACTGAGTTTCAGTTTACTAAGCCTCATTCAATCCATCAGTGACCTCAAGCAGTTATTCAGGGACTCCATTGCTGCATCTGCATTCAATGAAGAGTTGAACAGCTGCACACCAAGTCTTTATAAAGATAATCAATAGTGTAGGAATCAAAACTGAACCTTGTGGAACTTCATAAGTCCCATGAGGAACAGTTGTCTGCAAGTATCACCTTCTGGTGCCTTCCTACCATTGGACACTGAATCACTGCTGTACCTCCAAAGAGAGCCAGCTTGGTGTAGTGGTTAAGAGCGGTGGCTCAAGTGGTTAAGACGCTGAACTGCAGGCTGTGGAAGGTCGGTAGTTCAGCAGTTCGAGACCCGAGTGTGCCGCATGACGGAGTGAGCTCCCGTCTCTAGTTCCAGCTCCTGCCAACCTAGCTGTTCGAAAGCAAGTAATTGCAAGTAGATAAATAGGGATCACTTCAGTGGGAAGGTAACAGCGTTCCGTGCACCTTGGTGTTTAGTCACGCCGGCCACATGACCACGGAAATGTCTTCGGCTTTGAAACGGAGATGAGCACCGCAACCCTAGAGTTGGATTCGACTGGCTTTCGAGCAAGGAAACCTTTACCTTTACCTTAGTCTAATCTGGAGAACCTGGTCTGATCCCCCACTCCTTGGGTCAGTCACAGTTTTCTCAGAACTCTCTAAGCCCCACCTACCTCACAGGGTGTCTGTTGTGGGGAGAGGAAGGGAAGGAGACTGTAGGTCACTCTGAGACTCTTTAGAGTAGTGAAGAGTGGGGTATAAAAACCAACTCTTCTTCAAAGTAACTTCAGAAGGATAGCTTGGTTGACTGTATCAAAAGCTGCTGACAGATCCAGGACATACAATCACAGTCCTACACGCCTTTCTATATAAGTCATCTGTCATGATAAACAAGGAAGTTCCAGTCACAACTGAGGGATCCGCAATGATATGGATAAAAATAAACTGGACATCTAAGAATGCCTGGAGCTGGATTACCACTTAACTCCTGGCCACTTTACCCAAAAAGAGTATATTAGACACTGTTCTATAGTTTGTAATGTCAGACAGATCTGATGAGCGTTTTAGTAGTAGCTAAAACACTGTTTCTTTCAAAGGGAGAAGAAAAGCTGCAATTATGTGTTGATCAAAATGGTCATCATACCAATTAGATTGTCTCCACTGCTGTTAATATGCATGCATATTATGGGTAAATCATAGATTAATTACTACAGTGCTACAACATATGAAAGATCTGCAGGTTTGAGGAGAGATTTAGATACTAAACTGAATATATAACATACAAGCACTAGGTAGTCATTTCTGCCTAACAAATGCTAAGGAAGCATTCAAGATCTAAGGCTGCTGTTTACATTGTAAAGAACGATTTAAAAAACCAACAATTTGCATTATGCTAAAAAGAACAAAGTAAAACTTAAAAGCTGTCATACCAAAGAACAAATCTCTTACTATACAGAGCTCTATAGTAAAGGCACTATTATTTCAAAGTTACAAGGAAATTCAAATAAACATGGTCCTGACTTTTGACCTTCATCTGAATATAATATGTACCTGTAGGGCTGCCAGCCTCCAGGTGGGGCCTGGAGATCTCCCAGTTTTACAACTGATCTCCAGCTGACAGTGATCAGCTCCCCTGGAGAAAATGACTGCTTTGAAGAGTGGACTCTATGGCCTTGTACCATGCTGAGCCCCCTCCCCTCCCCAAACCCCACCCTCTCCTGGATCCACCCCCAAAGTCTCCAGGTATTTTCCTTTTTTTTTTTTAAACCCTGGCCGAAGCCAGGGCGTTTTATTATTTTCAGAAAGAAAGAAAGTCACTACAATAAATAAAAGAAGAAGAAGAAGAAGAAGAGATTGGATTTATACCCCGCCCTTCACTTGGAGTCTCAGAGTGGTTTACAAACTCCTTTCCCTTCCCCTCCCCACAACAGACACCCTGTGAGGTGGGTGGGGCTGAGAGAACTCTGACACAAACTGCTCTTTTTCAAAGACAGCTGTGCCAGAACTTGTGACTGACCCAAGGTCACATCAGCAGGTGCAAGTGGAGGAGTGGGGAAGTGGAGGAGTGGGGAATCAAACCCAGTTCTCCCAGATTAGAGTCCGCACACTTAACCACTACACCAAACTGGCTCTCAATGCATGCATTATTATCTTAAGCATGAAACAACAACAACAATCTCATAACAACAAGACAATAACAAACAACACCTACTACAATAGTGGAGCTCGTACTTTGTCTCTGGTTAACTTTGTCTCTGGTTATCATAAGTAGTATGTCTGAATACTACATAAGTAGTATGTCTGAATCTTATCTGATTTTAAGCACCTATGTCTAGTTTATTTTAAGTGATAACTTTTATTTTTTAATTATTTTGAAGATTTTTAATATAGTCCTCAATCCATCTATAAAATTTTGTCCAAATATTTTCAGAAGTTCCATCTTTTCCCCCTTGCAACTGTAGAGTTAATTTGTCCATTTGTGTAGCTTCAAACAATTTATTGATTATTTCTTCTTTTGTGGGTACTTCTTCTTTCTTCCAATATTTTGCATAAAGTATTCTTGCAGATGTCACAACATGCACAATCATATAGACATGTTGTTTTATAAAGTTTTTCGGAACAATATTCAATAAAAACAATTCAGGGTTAAATGGTATACTTATTTCTAATATTTTCTGCAGTATTTCATGTATATCTCCAGGTATTTTCCAACCCAGATCTGGCAACCCTATGTACCTGAGAGCTATGAAAACTCTGCATATTTCCTCGATATTAGTGCTTTCAATTGGTTGACAATCCTTGTCACTTTCAAATTTTTCTGAGTAAGCTCCTTTCAGAGTTGTAAATGTAAATATACGAGGTCACTTAAATGAGGTCCTGAGTCAAACAATACCTCTCTTCAGTTGTTTCCTTGCTTCAGTTCATTAAAGGGGCCCATCTTTTTGCATGAAGCAGAAAATCTGGGACAATGTAAAAGCAGGCATTGACGTCGTTTTCTCTTTCTGAGCTTAGGCCTAAACACAAACTATGCATGGGGTTGCCAGCAATGTTCCCTCTAAGCTGTGAAGTCCTGTGAGCAAAAATTCTACTTTGTGAGCTGCTGGCATTAAAGTTGTGAGCAAGCGATTTGGCTACCGCATAAATTAGTTTGCTTTGGAGCCAACCTTCCTGAGCTAAGACAAAAATGGGTGAGCTGGAGGCTAAAAAACGGTGAGCTAGCTCACACTAAGTCAGCTTAGAGGGAACCCTGGTTGCCAGTTTCGGGTTCCAAAATCTCTGGCGATGCTGGGGGTGGAGCATGGGGAGGGAAGGGCTTGGAGAGGGAAGCGAGCTCAGCCATAGAACCCACCCTCCAAAGTATCCATTTTCTACAGAGCAATTCATCTCTGTCATCTGGAGATCAGTTGTGATTCCAGGAGATATCCAGGTCCTTCTTGGAGGCTGACAACCATAGGTGTCGTTGAGTTAATATAGGAGGGTTGTTTTTGTGTATAACCCTTTTAAGGGGAATCCTTGCACTCAGGGTAATTTCCTTTCCCACTAAATAGGAGTAATTCTTAATGTCTCACAGCCAGCTGGCAAAACAGTGTGACTGAAAAGCATTAGGTTGCATCCTACCCACTGTTCTGCTGGAACAAGAGGGGGAGGGTGATCCTGTCGCATTCTCCTCCTTACTGTAGCACCGGCATTTTGTCCATGCAAGACCCATGAAGCTCAGCACAGCCTTTTGAGGCAGGTGTCATAAGGGTCCCCTCCTCCTCATGCCAGCAGAAAAGCTAGCAGAGTCCAATATGTTGTCTTTTTGAGCTGGTGCAAGATTGTGACACAGATCTGTAATGTCAGATCTGTGATGACAACATTCTGTCATTGAGGCCCAGCTCAGAATTCAGGCCTATAACAACGGATGGGGACAGGCCTGCGACTAGGGCATCTCAGAGATAACGTCTTAGGTGAGTAGCTGCGTATTTCCATCTCTTTTGGGTGCGTGTATTAGTCTATAGCCTTTGCATGGCACAGTAGAACTGGCTTGGATCAGGATAAGGATGCTTTCAAATCCTGGCCATGCAACAGAGGCTACTAGGGTTGCTGAATCTGGGTTAGGAAAGTCCTGAAGCTTTGGGGGTAGAGTTTGGGAAGGGTGGATTTTGGGGAGGGACGGGAGCTCAGTAGAAATATGATGTCATAGAGTCCATGTTAAGTCGCGTGCTTAACAAATAGTCGGAGAGTGATTTCAGCAAGAACACAACTTTATTCTTCAACTCGAACACTTCTCCAACACGGATCAACATCTGATAGCCAGAACAGCTTTAACATTGCAGCTGTCCTGCTTTTAAACATTCCCGGCTAATATAGCCACGCCCACTGTACACATAACAACCAATAAGGTTGAAGCCATAAGGACCAATCACAGATGCTCCCGCTCAGGGAGCTTGCTGTCAGGTGATTGGTTAAGTGCTTCCTGGGCTAGCAATACGATTGGGTGTATTTGCATCCTAGCCCAGGACGAAGCTTAACATAGCTTTCCAATGAGATGATTCACAAGACATAGGCATTCAATGGTAGCTATTGAATACACTACAGTCCACTCTCTGACAGTGTCGCTTCCTCCAGTGGAACTGATCTTCTTAGACTAGAGATCACTGGTAATTCCGGGAGAACAGAACTCCAGGCCCCTCCTCCTAGAGGCTAACTTTGACCTTGGTGCTGCGTTCCTTGAACCAGCCTTCGTGTTCTCTGCTACTCTGATCATAGCTGCCGTCTTCATGCCTTGGCAAATCACCAATGACAATTTTAATACAGCCTTGAAATGACACACAGTCACCATCATCTGATGCTGGACGGGTGGCAACCTGAAAAAAGGCCTTCTTGGTTGTGACACTGAAACTTTGGAACTCCCTCCCCAGGAAGATTCATCTGTCTCCTCTGTCAATGTCTTCCAGTAGCAGGCAAAGATTTTGTTTCTTTTGTTGTACCCCCAGTAAACTCTTATTGGGGGCCCCCTCCCTGGTTGTGTTGTGTTTGTACGTTTATATGTTTTTATTGTATTGTTAAATATTTTACATATACATTAAAATGCCGTTTTAAATGATTTAATGCCTTGGTGTTTGCGACCTTGGGGACTCTGCTTGGGTGGAAAGGCAGCATAGAAATGTTTAAATAAATAAAACATAGCCGGCATAGTTTTTGTCCCTAGTGATGTATTTCTTTTATAGAAATGTAAGCAGTTTCTTTCATGAGGAAAGTTAATATATTTCAACAAGGAAAGAGTTTGTAGCCATAATCAACCTATAGTGCAATTCTAAATGGAGTCGCACCATTCTAAGTACGTTGAAGGTGTACTAAGTATATTGAAGAAGTTAGAAAAGTGTAACTGTTGCTTAGGATTGCACTACTAGAATTCTTTATAACAAATGGGGGGGGGGTTCGTTCAACTATTTAGAAAACTGATTGCCAGCCTCCTTCCACTCATCTAGACACATTGAAAAAAAAAGTTGTCTTTCAGCTATCTTATATTAAAATACAGATAGATCAAGATGGGTCGCCATGTTAGTCTGTCTGTAGCAGCAGACAAGAACATGAGTCCAGTAGCACTTTAAAGATGAACAACATTTGCAGCAGGGTATGAGCTTTCATGAAAAACTGCTCACTTCTTCAGATAAAATAAAACACAGAACGGTTAGCAACATCTGTGCAAATCAATTAGAATGACAGTTTTCATGAGCTATGAAAAGAAACAATTGATTCCTTTTACAATAACTTCTCTATTGACACATTTAATTGTTTTAATAGCTGTCACAGGAAGAACAGTAGCTGATTCTAGTCTATAGTTTGGGATGCCCAGAGCATTAAGAGTTTATCCATTTAACTCTCTGAGGATGAGATCATCCTTTCTTGGAAGAAGTTTCAACTGAAAGTAGCAACACACACACAAACACGTGAAGCCGCTTTGTACTGAGTCAGAACACTGATTTATCAAGACTGGTACTGTCTAGTCTTACTGGCAGTGGCTCTCCAGGGTCTCCTACTGAGGTGTTTCACAGCACCCACTACTTGATAATTTTAACTGGTGATGCCAGGTATGCAACCTGGGACCTACAGCAGGAAAAGCAGATATCTACCTTTACGTCATGGATGACTCTTTGCCCTGTAATGGCAAGTAAGACTGTCAGTTTTCCTATGGCACCACTCCTGTGCCTTTTAATTATAGCACAGACTGATATTAATTAGATGATTTTTTTAAAGTGGCGTGATGGTACAAGTAATGCTTACCTGTTGAATTTCTGTCTTGGGTGCTCTGAGACTGAAACAATCTTTTGATGCTGCTAACTCTTTGCTCTCCCCTATTTCCTCATTATCTATCTTTCATCCTGTTTTCATATATCACAGTACATGACACAACTGAGTCTAACTGGCTTGGCTTTCTTATGTGACAGTGGTTTGTTGTTGTTGTTGTTGTTGTTCAGTCGCACAGTCGAGTCCGACTCTTCGCGACCCCATGGACCAGATCACGCCAGGCCCTCTTGTCTTCCGCCGTCCTCTGAAGTTTGCTCAATTTCATGTTCGTTGCATCTATGACACTGTCTAACCATCTCATCCTTTGCCGTCCCCGTCTTCTTTGACCTTCAATCTTTCCCAGCATCAGGGTCTTCTCCAGTGAGTGCTCCCTTCTCATTAGGTGGCCAAAGTATTTGAGCTTCAGCTTCAGGATCTGGCCTTCCAGGGAACAGTCAGGGTTGATTTCTTTTAGGATTGACTGATTTGATCTTCTGGCAGTCCAAGGGACTCTCAAGAGTCTTCTCCAGCACCATAGTTCAAAAGAATCTATTCTTCGGCGCTCAGCCTTCCTTATAGTCCGACTCTCGCAGCCATACATGACTACTGGGAATACCATTGCTTTGATCATGCGGACTTTTGTTGGCAGGGTGATGTCTCTACTTGTTATCATGCTGTTTAGGTTCTGCCTCCCAAATGAAAACATGGGCAGAGATAATCCCAAATTCAACATTTTGGAGTCAAGTGCCAATATAGCTGTGGTTAAATTTTTGTCAGTATAGTAGGGAAATATGAGTTCAAAGTTCTGCTTAGTCTCGAAGCTCAATGCTTATTTCTCAATGAAATCAAGGTTATTCTTTGCAGAGGATACCTTCAGAGAAACCCTATGTGAGCTACTCCAGCCTAATCAATGGGCTTAGGTTGGAATATCTCTGTATAAAACTCTTCCATCAATTTCCTAACCATAGGCTGCAATAACCCACTCTCAGGGATTGTGTCCCAGGGTACTTCTACCCTCCTCCTGCATTTCTTCCCCCTCTTTGATCAGAGTGTTGACATTGGTTGGTGTCCAGTAAACATGAATCCTGATTTGGACACACTGGTTTTTCTTCCAGAACCTCTCTTTGCTTCTGGAGCAGATAACAAATTCCTTACATGGTCAAGTTTTGGCATACAAAAGCACAGCTGGAGTCTTTCAGCCACACAGCTTTTCTACTTGTGCACTAAATACTTCTCTCCTTTGTACTACTACAACCAATAAGATCAATTGAGATCACCTTCTTGACTGTACCATCTATGTGCCAGATCTGAACAGGAAGGACACGTCAACAGGTGTTCTGTGTCACTGCCCTGCAGTTGTGGAATTCCCTTTCCCTAGAAAGCCATTATAGCCATTGTCTGAATACCTTCCAGAAGAGTTGGAAAACTATCCTTTTTCTGCCTCCAATAATACACTTGGGTTAAGAGGAGTAATTTTTATTTAATTGGAGTTTTGGGGGTTTTTTTAATCTGTATGCATTGTTTTCTAAGTGGTTTTTTTTTTTTAAAAAACTCATCCTAAGTGTTTGGGAAGGGGCAAGAAAGAAAATGAACTGTTTCTTCAAATACAACAGTATTTATGGCAGGACTTCTGTGATTTTAATGGAGCATTAAACTAACTAAGGCCCCGGTCACACGAGTGAGATAATCCGGGGGGGAAGCAAGGGTTTTTGCTCTGGAGCAAAATGAAGCACAGTATCGCAATCAGATGTTCCCCCGAGGCTCCGCGCTCAGGCTGTCAGCCGCCGATCACACGTTGATGGTGAAGCGTGACAAAGAAGGGCGAGG
>NW_015160213.1:885337-904016 GCF_001447785.1 Gekko japonicus
GTTTGCGCGCATACCACGGAGGCATAAAACAAATCTGGTGGGACGCAGACGGGCACCAGATGTGACAAGATACCAGCGCTTCCGCAATCAGACACCCGTCCGCGCATTTCCCAGAAACTAGTGCACTTTCCCCGGTATCTTTTTGCTCCGCATCTTCGGCGGGGCAATACAGGTTGCCAACAGGTGCGGGACACTTGCCAGATGTTTTCGTATGATTGCACCCTTAAAATCTGCCCAGCATTCATCCCTATCACGCGGCTAATTCTGCATGTGACCGGGACCTAAATATATTAGTTTTCTTATCTGAGGTGGGCCCAGATCCTTTTCTTCTCCCTAACTGACTGATCTACAATCTCTTAAACTCTGAGACTTTGTTCGTTTCTAATTCTAGTGACTGGGTATTATACTCAGAGGGTATCCATCAACAGTCCTTGACTAGCACATGTGAATGGGCACCAGCTAAGGGTATGGTTGAAAGGCACTGGATACCTTGCAAACTAAATATGTGTAGGGGTCTGATGAGTGTTTAGACAAAAGGCCTCTTAAAAGGCCTGGATGAGATACCTCTTCTTTGCACTGCCTCAAGTTGACGGTAGGATATAAAAGCAATCTCCCTTATAAATAAAAGCCGAATGGTGGTGGCACTTCTCTAGAACATTCCACACGCTCCAAAATCAGCTCGCTCTGATCTGTCATTCAGAGGGTCTCCCTATCCACTGGCTGCTTTGCCTGAGTCCTGCCTCCAACATTCTAAACATTTTGCTGTTCCTCTCTCCCCCATAGCCAGTCAGAACACAGAGATTATTTGCATACACACCCTCATTGGCCTTTGCCTCGGAACACAGAGGTCATTTGCATATGCGACTTGATTGGCTTTTGCCTCTAACATTCTAAACAGTTTGCTCTTCTGAGGTAAAATGTGTCCAGTCTCCAGGTGAGGGCTGGAGATCACTCAGAATTACAACTGCTTTCCAGGTAGCAGAGATCAGTTCCCCTGGAGAAAATGGTGGGCTCTGTATCCTTATATGCTGCTGAGGTGGCCCCCATGAAAGCCAATGTGACGTAGAAGTCAGGGCTTCAGAGCACGGCAGGTGTGTGGGGGGTGGAAAGCTGAAGAGTGAGGGGGAAATAAAGGTAGGTTGATGATTGGCTGGGAAGGAGATAGGGTTGCCAACTCCAGGTGGGAAATTCCTGGAGATGTGAAGGATGGAGCCTGGAGAGGGTGAGGTTTCAGGAGGTGTGGGACCTTGGACAGGTACAAAGCCATAGACTCCACCCTCCAAACCAACTATTCCCTTCTGGGGAACCATCGTTGCCAAGCTCCATGTGAGGACTGGCGATCAGTCAAAATTACAACTGTTCTTTAGGTAGCAGAGATCAGTTCCTCTGGAGAAAATGGTGGACACAATGTCATTATACCCTGCTGAGGTCGCCACAGCAAATTGACACTGAGTGTCCAAGGCCGGGGCACCCCCCCAGAGCCTCTTCTAGAGGCCATTGTATTTATTTCCACAATGGGCCTTTTTCCTAATGAATACATACAGTTAATTAATCTTCCGTTTTTTGTACCTGAGATGAGATTTATACTAGGGTAGTGCTTCACACATGATTTAGTCTTCAACTGTCGAACAGACTGTGTTCAGCTATGATGATCAGATGTGAGCAAGTCACCAGATCTGTTCAGTTCAGCAGTGAATGATTTGAATGCCTACTGAATAGGCTTGCACTGGGTTTTTACAAAATTGTGTGTGTGCAAAAATGCTGCTGATTCAAACACAGTGGCAGCCATTAATATTACTAAGGATTACTTAGGTGAATGCCAAACAATAGGATTTTATTTTTAAAAACACAGTATTTATTTATGCCTTCTCCCTTCTGCAAGATTTGTTGGTTTATATTCATTTTGTACCCTGTAGAGAGAAAAGCTCCATGGGAAGGGTGGGGGTGGACTGCAGAAACAGTAAATGGGCAAGGGTCCAGCATCTCTTACCTATCTTTCCAAAATCAAAAAAATAATAATGTTTCTATATGTTCTATTAGACTACCTTAACAAGTTTGCACACACACACACACACACACACATACTTGCAAAGGATGACAATCCACTTAGACTGAGATAAACCAATACTCTTATATAATTCAATATGTAGGGCTGCCAACCTTCAGGTGGGTCCTGGAGATCTCCTGGAATTACAACTACGCATCAGTTCCTCTGGAGAAAATGGCAACTTTGGTATAGGATAAATGGACACAGATCTGGCATTAAGAACCAAAGAACTGAGAAACATGTAGGAGAACAGCCTTCCAGGACATTCAATGAGTGACCTCAAAGTAGCTGTTTTATTGCAAAAGAACTACCAAAGAACTGAGAAACATGTAGGAGAACAGCCTTCCAGGACATTCAATGAGTGACCTCAAAGTAGCTGTTTTATTGCAAAAGAACTTCAAGAACAGACTAGAAAGGGAAATTGCTGAGTTGCAAGTTATTACAACACTCAGAACAATGGAATCCCCAGACTTAACAGGGATATTGGTTTCTTATCTCACGACATATGCTAACTCTGCCAGTCCCCCAGAAGGGTCATTATGTTCTCTTCATTTTATTTTCTTATTTGGAATAACAGATTAAAATAGTAGATTGTAATGTAACAGTATAATGTAATAAACAGTAGAATGTAATGTAATTTGTATTGTAAAGTATTTATCTGGTCTGGGGACAGGGGAGATAACTCTACACAGCTGTTTTTCAAAGAAAAAGTTGTTGTAAGGTCACCTCCATGCTTGAGTGGAGATGGATGGAGCATAATGGCAGGGTCTCAGTTAATTACTCTCAGCACCCCACAATTATGATGGGTAAATTTACAATTATGAAGGGTACAATGACATCCAGTCATTCTGGCCTCCCCTGTCCATGGCCCCTTTCCCAGTGCCCTTACTGTTCTGAATACCATTTGGGCACTGGAGTTTCTTGGGGTAACTATTCCTGCCTGACACGAGGCATGGGTTTCTGTTGTCATATATTGCTGCCACCAATTGTTTTATGTTGTTGTTTTTTTTGTTATAAGCCACCCTGAGCCCATTTTGTGGGGGTAAGGCAGAGTATAAATAAAATAAGTAAATAAATAAAATAAATAGATTTGCACATCAATCTCCCAATTTTAACATATTTATTTCCTTCACTATGTTTTCTCTCTTAATTGTAAACCCAAACAAATGGTAACCGTATAAACTAAGCTTGTTATTCCTGTTCGGTCCTTTAATCTGTTAAACATCTTCATTGTGTTGTATGCTAATTTACTGCTCACCCTCTACCTATATGTATGGACTGGTAATTTCCATTTCACTGCATTTGAAGAAGTGGACGTGCACATGAAAGCTCATGCCCTGAATAAAACTTTGGTGGTCTTAAAGGTGCCACTGGACTCAAATTTTGTTCTGCTGCTTCAGACCAACATGGCTACCCACCTGAAACCTTCTGACATTTTAGTTAGTCTTGTAGCTTTTTAGTTAATCGACCAAGGAAACAAGTTATAAAAGGAAAAAAAAAACATACACGGGGGAAAAGACAGAATATAAACATTTGTACTCCAGGCATACACACCGGGAGCAACACTCCAGGCAGGAAAAATTAATATTGTTTTCCCTGTGTCGGTTCCAATTTACTGCAGCCGCCCGCGGGATGGCGCTCTTTGTATAAGCAATTACACCCAGGAAGGCAGCCTTGGCCGCGCATCTGTAACCGAAAGACTTGTCGAGATGTTTAGGGACGCAGTTTCACAGCGCAGCCCCGTCCCTTACTGCTGTTGCTTCTAAATCCTTGCGTAGGTTATATTTTACGTGATAGATACGGACCATCACAACATCCCATAATCCCTCGCCCCCCTTTGAGTCTAAATACACGCTAGAAGGTGGAGGTCGTTAACCTTTAAACTGCTGGATCCATTTCTGCGTAAGGTTCTCGTTTCGTTAGATCTGCCCGAACCTAACGTGTTTCTCCCCGGTGGGGCGTGTCGGCCACAAGACGTATGTCTCCAGTTCAGCGGGCGTGAAGCGAGAACCTTAACTGAGGTCGTCATGGGGAGTCTCTGCTGGCTTCTCAATCCACTCCTTCTCCGAAATGGCAGAACTGTTCTCTTGGACCATTCCATTCTGAATCATGGTTACTCCTGCCAAGTATTCGTGGACACACCAGAAGGCTTACACCTACTGCGTCCGGTGTAGGATGGGGAACCCCCCCCCCCCCATAATAGCTTATGGGATCATGTAGTGTTAACAGAATCCTGACATCTAAGGGTGCTGGAGCTTCAGGAAAGAGTCCCCCCCCCATCGGATATTGGGCTGTCGGTTCTCTCTGTGGGTGGGTGGGAATTTCAAGGCGCCCAGTCGACCCTTTCGCTTCTCCAAACCCGTCGTGTCACAGGAGGACGACAACGGGGGCAACTGCGGACGTCTGCCTTCTTTTCCACATAAGACTGTGGCCAGGTTGGGCTGTCAGTGCCTTGAGAAAACAACAGATCTTCGGTTTTCCTTCCCGCCTCTGGGTGCCGCTTGGATTTGTGCCATCACGAGTGAAAGCGAAAGTGGATGGTTGTAAAATGACCGGGAAAAGGACGAGGGCGGAACGCCTGAAACTGTACAATACTCTCGGGGTCGGGGTGGGGGTGGGAGCTGTAACTAAACCTCGGTCAACACTCAGCCTTCACAAAATGCTTGTCACTGGTGCAATGAATGCCATCTCTTGAGATTTTGAGGAGGAAACTCTGCATCCCCAGCAACTATAGCGGCTACCATTTCAGAAACTAATCAGTTTCTTATCTCCATCTGGAAATAATATACCTGGAGGGTCGGGATGCCTTGCGCGCGCGCGCTCTCTCTCTCTCTCACACGAGCACAAGGTCAGTTCAGTGCGCAGGAAGAGGGGAGGGGAGGGGAGGGGAGGGGGAGCGAAACTGCTTGGGAAGGCGTGCAACTCTCTGATCTTCTGGTGAAAGATCCTTCCCATGCAAACAAACTCCATGGGATGGCGTTGGTCACGACTAAGAGTTATATCTTCACACATTGTGTTTTTAGGCGCACCCTAAAACCGAATGTGTGCAACACCTGTTTGGAAACAAGCGTGCATTGCAGACAGACAGAAGTCCAGGTTCAGCCGTTCATGTTTGCTATCAGCCCCCTGTGAAGCTGGTGACTTCCGGGTGTGAATGAGACCTAACAGGCAGCACACACGATACTGTAGTTCACACGTTCGCTTGCAAAACGTCATGTGCACCGTATTAAGGGGTAAAGGAATAATAAATACTTCGCATGCATCTGTGAACCAGAGAGCCACGATCACAGGCACCCCCGTGTCTCCTCTCTACGGTTCTTTGTACGGAGTTCCGACCGGTAGAGCTATTTGCTGAACCCATACAGGTACGACTAAGTCTGCATCTAAATAGGGTTTGCACGAATAAACCCCAGAGTGATGTCGTTCACTGTTCTCCCCCGCGCTCCCTGTCTCGCTTCAGAGGACTCCAGTCGTCTGGAACCCGCAGTGGTGTGTTTTCAGCGGTTCTTTACGTTCCCAGGCAGCGGAGGTTTTTCCCAGCGACACTAGCTCGTCGGAAGCCAAGTCTCCGTTCACCCATCCCGGCAGAGCACTTTCAGTAGCGCATCGGGTTACAGACGGAGTGAGACGAGGCACGAGGCAAGGGAGAGGCGCGAGGCTTCTCCTGGGCATTCGCACACACACACAAGTGAAGGGAGGCAGGAAGTTCGCACACTCCGGAGACCCCAGCAGATTTTCTTTCACCCCCCTCCCCAATTGTTACCCTGATTGTACCTCCGCGTCCCCCTCCCCCTCCACGTGATGGGCCCGACATGCGCAGCAGAGTCAGGGGCGCCGGAGGCACATTTGCAGACTGACGTCAGTGTGCACAACCTCCCAGGCCAAAATAGTCCGCTGCTGCTGCAGCTCTAAACTTGGCTGAAGGCCGGTAGTGAGAAGAGAGCTCGAGCTACTTCAACAAAACTTTCTCTCCAGTCTTTCCTGCTCCCTCTCCCCCTCCTTTCTCCCTTCTTTCGTGCTGATGGTATTCACATGATAGCCTTGCATTGAAAGGGGTGCCAAGAAGAGAACCCCCAACCCCAAATTAAGTCCTTTCCCCCCTCCTTTCCCCACTTCCTTTCTTCCCCTTTCTTTTCTCCCCCTCCCCGTTGTAAAAGACAACATATGCAGGGTGCTAGGTAGACTGGATGAATTGATGGCATCCCTTTTTCTGCCAAGTCAGACCGTTTTCGAAACTTCCCCTTTCTAGAAAGCCTAGAGGATTTCATTCTGCTGTAGAATATAACTGGCGTGGCTTGCCAGGCGGGGGAAATCAGAGAGAGGAATACGGGAACTCTCCAAGTGCAATTTCTGTTGTTTGAAACTCACTTTATATCAGAGAAATTGAAGATGAAAACGGTAAGGAAAGACTTCACGGAATCTTTGCCTTCTGATTTTCTTGTCTCCCGGCTTAATGGTGCGTTCAGATGTGGAGTGGGGGTGGTTTATAACGCACTAGGCGAAGTGAATTTTGAATGATTACGCAGAGAAACCTCCGAGCTTTGGGGATTAAGGGGGGGATGGGGGTGCGAGGATGCTTGATTTTAAACGTGCTCTCAAGCAGGGCAAACTTTTTTTCTGTTTTAGCGTCAGTCAAAACCAGTTGTTGGCGAAATCATGTGAAACTTTTAACTTTTTGCTAATAACGTTAAAACCCCCTCATTTGATGATGTCAAGTCAGTGCCTGTATAAATGGGGAGACAAGTGCATATTTTTGAGCCCTGGACTCAAGAGTGCTGTAATAGTTAGAGCCCGGATGCTCGACTGAAGGAGAGAGACATTAAGCTCTTAAGAGGCTAATGGGAGAGATGGTCGAGTGTAGTTTTGATTTACTCCTAGACGCTGGGGATTTGCTAGACTCGTAACCCTCATGGATCTTATTGAATCGGTGTGTGTCTGTATGGCGTTCAAAGGGATTTTGGGGAAGGGGCAAAGATGTATGACCGGAGCGTGGAGTAGTAGCTGGAATTGTGCTCCCTACTAATGTGTGTCCAGTCTCTTGTCTTTGCTAATTTCTTTCATTGTTGTACAAGTAGGGGGAAAGAGAGAGAGAGAGGGAGGGAGAGAGAGTCAGTCTCAGACTCTTGTTTTTATTTGGACTGCCTTTGCAACGCATTTGGGCCGCATGCCAAGTGTCTGGGTCACACGCGTTTTATCCAAATAGATTTAGCGCTGCTGTCTGGAAATGGGCTGCTGAATGTTAACTTTAGGATCAGCTCCACCAGAACAGCTAGAGACTCTTCCCTCCTGTGGCGGGTGCTGGGTGGGGGAGGGAGGGCTTTTGTTCTTCAGGGTTCTCAAGGGGTAAATGTAAAACGTTCTTTTGTGCTCAGAAGTCTGTGTGTGCGCTCAAGGGGAGTTGGTTTAACGTTTAAAAAAACCGAGTCTGGACTTTTAGCAATAAAAATGACAGCTGAGCCTTTAGAAAGTTAACCGTGGCGGGCGGGCGGGCGGGGGGAGAGGGCGGTGCAAAACTTTACAGATAACTTCAGTTTTCGTGCCGCCGCCGGTCCCCTCCCCCGCCGCCTGCACCACCTAGGTGGCAACTGATCTGGTGAGCTGCGTTCGACCTCAGAGCGGGGGCCGCGGCGATTTGATTCGTGTTTTGTTTCTTATGAAGGCTGCAGTCCTACGCACACACTTGGAAGCAAGTCCCATTGAACTCGACGGTGGAACTGTTCCTCAAAGGAACAGGATTGCGTTGTAAGGCCCCCTGCCTTTTTGTGTTTGCCCCCTGCCATTTTAAACAAATCTGCAATTAAAGAGCCGTCCAGCAGACACCTCAACCGCAACATTTTAAACAAGTGTGCCTTCTCAGTGAGGCTTGTGGGAGAGGCGAGCAGCCCTCAGACAAACTAACCAACTTCTTCGGGAGCGGCGGGGTGGTGGTGGCGGTGGCGGTGGTGGGGGGAGAGGCGTAAAGCCAGTACCTGCGATTTATTTCGGTTTGATTTGCACGCACACCCGCACACCCCTTGCCGGCCCCTGCCTGTGCATTGCCTTAGCAACCTCTCGTAGCCCCAGTGATCACTGGCCGCTCTCTCCTGCCCATTCAAGACGCCGCTCTCCCTCGCCGAGCTCCTTGCCAGGCTCTGTGACTTGCATGTGAGCAGCCAGGAGCCGGAGCGCGTGAGGGGGATGGGTCGCTCTCGCCTCTCTGTCAATATGGAACCGGGAGCGCGCGCCAAAGAGTAAATTTGCCTCTTACCCAAAGGCGTAGCTGCCAGACACCCATGTGTATTTTAACCTTGAAAGCCGCTCCTGAGCTGCAGACGTTACCCATCAGGAGAGGAAATGGGTCTTTATCCCTGGCACCAGCAAGCAAGGCGACGCTTGAGTGATTGCAAAGCCAGCAACGACACCCCCCCCCCATTTGCGCTGTTTTGAAAGATAGCGTCAGATCTGTTTCTCCCCCCACCCCACCCCAGGCGTTTTACTGCGGCTTAGCGCCAGGGCATTAGCGAGCCACAGGTGCTACCGCAAGGGCTAGTAATGTCTGAGCAAACATTGCACAAGGAGATAGAGGATTGCGCTGGAGAATGAGGCTCATTGAAAAAGAGCGGCCGCCGGAAAGCCATCGGTTCTTGCTGCCTTTGGAGGCAGTCCCAAGGCCAGCGGTGGTGGCTGAGCCGCGAGGCGTTGCGCCGTTGCCAGGGCTCCGGGGAGTGGAGGGGAGGGAGGCCGCAAGTTGGAAGAGGCCGAGGAAACTCATGGGCAGAAGCTGCTACCTGTTTGCATTATGAAGGGGAGCAGTAGATCCCAGAGGTGAGTAGGGACACTTGAAAGGCCAAGGGTTTAATTTTGGGACAGGAAGACTGCCGTCAGTATTAGGGCAGAGTGTTCCTGCTCATGTGTAGAGTCTCTTTTGCTCACTGTTTAGCTGCCCCAGCCTACATCCCTGATTCCCCACCTGTATTTATGATTAAAAAGTAACGCTTCCAGGCCCAGAGGCCATGATTTACAGGATGACTTGGCTCTTGCACCTCTTTTTGAATTAAAAAAAGGAAAGAAATTAAGCACTGGAACATCTTCTGCAGCCTGCCAAGGTTTCCCCCAG
Source organism: Gekko japonicus (assembly GCF_001447785.1). Lineage (NCBI taxonomy): Eukaryota > Metazoa > Chordata > Lepidosauria > Squamata > Gekkonidae > Gekko > Gekko japonicus. Next base: position 894,481 of record NW_015160213.1, read on the forward strand.
CTTCAGAAAGAACAAGAAGCACCACAACCCTCTACATGGCCTCAGTCATTTGTAAGCTTTCTAAAATAGCCATCCTCTGCAGAAGGAAACTGAGGTGAATGTCAGTGTAACTATATCATATCCTCGCCACTGCTAATATATTTATAGCATTTTAATTGTAGCGTATTGAGGGAGAAGAAAGGCAGGTTTGTGCTTCTCAGGAAAAGGCTGCTAAACCAATCACCTGCACCTCCACAGAGCTCCCCTGTGCATCATTTATTGCCTGCTTTCTTCACCTATGCTTTACTATTCCAGGGAGGCTTTTTCCATTAGGCACATGACGATTGGATTTACATATGTGTTAAAAAAAATTAGTCCATGTGAACTAGTTACCCTTGCATACGGTTCTTTCTCTGAGCAGTATATATTTGCAGCTCGCCTAAAGATGTTACAGGGCTGAGATCCTGACCTTGTGTGATAGTTCACTTCTCTTTCAGAGCGTAACCATTGGGTTCACAGCATGCTTGCACTAGAAGTCCCGTCTCCTAGCTTCAGCACTAGAAAAATTGGCTGTGCCTGGTGACTCTACTGCTTCAGTCCAGGGGGAAGCCCTTTGGGTGTTGCTGAGCACTGTCAGAGAGCTTTGAAGAGGGGATGGATGGAGCCACAACTGGTGCCTAGGGCCCCACTTTGCAGGGACGTGGCCCCTTAAGCCACCATAGCCTGTGCTGTCTAGCAGCTGTAGTGAGATTTCACCTTTCCTTTTTAGAGTTAGGCAAGTGGAGCTGTCCACTCTCCTGTTTATTTTGTACAGGATGGTGTGGTAGCTGTCATTGTCACGAGCTGTTTGTGCCATCACAGTTGCTGAAGGGACAGAATTGGCTTATCAATGTCATAAATGTATAGAGAGAATATATTGCACTTTAATTGTATGAATCACTTTAGTTGCTTTGGGCTTGGTTCACAACCACTTATGACATATATAGGTCCATAGGCCTTAATAAAAATACTCCGGAGTAAATAGATCCTGAATGGTGTCCTCACTGGAAAACATGAGGGGCATTATGAAAAGAAAATAATATTAAAGAGGAGTTGGACGACATTTGCAAAAGGCTTTGTATAGTCTTCAATGGTACTCAAGTGGAGAGTTCACTGTAGGCCAGGTACTTGGATGGATCCTGCCCCTTCCCCTCCCGCTCCACTGACCAAAGTCTTCTTTGGCCCCTGCCACACGGCAGGGGAAAAGCCTCTAAAAGCGCGGCTTTTAAAAGCCGTGCCAACGTTGAGACGCCGTGGCAGGATCTCACGGATCCCCTGGCCACGGCGCCTTTTCTCCCCGGCACGATCTGACGCCGGGGAGAAAACACGGCCCTGACAGGGAGCCTGCCGAACTGCGCATGTCGGAGCATGCGCAGTTCGGCTAGGAGCTGGGGATGCACCGGCGCAAAGACGCGCCGGCGATCCGACGGCCCGGCTTGCGGCGCGTCATCCGGATGAACCACCTCGGTAGGTGGTTCACTTTTGACGCGCCGCATCGGGGGAAGGGCCGGATCGGAGACGGGAGCGCAACGCCAGCCAGATGTTGGCGTGGGATCGCACCCGTTTGCTCCGTCTTCGATCTGGCCTACTCCCGGCCCAAAACGCCTCGTGTGAACGGGGTCTTTCTTTCTTTCTTTCTTTCTTTCTTTCTTTCTTTCTTTCTTTCTTAATCGCCCAACCCTGCAAGCAGGCTTTGGCCGATTTACAGCATTAAAACAGATAAAATACAACCAGCATGATAACCCCCGTTTTCTTCTGGCTCAAGTTTGAAGTCTTCCTCCAATCTAAAGAGCCTTCCTTCAAATTAAGTGGTTCTTCCATTGGCGTAAGAGCCAGTTAAACTGGAGGAAGGCTTCTTGAAGGAGGATGGTGGGGTCCAATATACAGAGCAAGGGCTCAAAAGATGCAAAATGAGTATATACACACTTGAAAAATAAGGTATACATGTTTTCTAGTAAAGTTCTCTAATCATAGAAGCAACTTCTTAAGCAGGTATCAAATACATACATTTTATATTGATTCCGGCACATAAAAACATGCCTAAATAGTTGTTCAATAAAAAATAAATTGGGCCTGGTGATATAAGAATAACTAGATATAATTCCTTGACTCCTTTGATGAGGAGAGCCAGACTGTAGTAATGCAATAGTTTCTTCTGGTATTAAAATCTGTGAATGAAAATACTGATAAACCCAACTAATCTCAACACCTGCAACTTTCATTTAGTCAAAATTGTGCCACCTGCTTGCAAAATAATATCCTTGTGTCTCACTATTATTTCCATGGCTCCCAGGTGGACTAGTCTAATTTCTTACAGAATAAGAACATATGTGCCTACAGCAGAGCTTTAATAGATTCTCATTATATGCACAGTCACCTAAAATGTCATTTGCTCTATATTTTGAGTCTCAAAACCATGGCCCCAGTCCAGAGAAAAGGAGCTGCATCTCTTAAGCCATACTGAAACCTATGGGTTCAGGACTTCTCTTGCCTAATTTAAGCCTTGCTGGTTTAGAGAGATTGTGTGCTCAGATTAATTGACTCAGTAAAGGCCTTCAGTTTGCAAGACCTGAGTAAGGTTGTTAATGATAGGATGTTTTGGAGGTCATTAATTCATAGAGTCACCATAAGCTGCCACATCACAAACACACACAGGAACAGATAAGGTTTTCTGAACCATGACTTGTTTCTAATGAATTTGTATTTGCATGCTATTAACACAACCGTACATTGCAATCTCTACCCCAGAGTTGGGCAAACTGAATTGTGAATGGGAGTAAGTGCTACAGGATCAAGTGTTATTGGTTGTAAAACTTGCAGGGTTAAAAATTCTAATGCAAGTTTTCAGATGCTGAACTCATTCATTCATTGCTTTCATCTTGATCTGGAAGCCAGTTAAAATGAAATAGCTTTTTGCCTGTGTAGACTAACGGACATGAAGGAACCTGAATTTAATTAAATCCAAGCCCTTTTCTTTTCACTGGGAAGTGGATTGGACTGTTAATACTTAGTATAGGCAGGGTGGTCATATCAGAGTTTAAACGTGCATAATATCTTCAGTTACAGCAACTTAGTTTCATATTGGTTGGTATGGTTTATGCCAAATGAAATACAAATTTTGTGCGGGACTAATTATGTATTTAGTTTTAACAATTTATTCTTATTTTGCATATTTATAGAAGCTGAATTATTTTAGAAAGCTCTAGAATTGTACAAGACAGAGAAGAGTAAGACTGGTCTGGGCAAACAGTAGATGAGCTATGATGAAGTCCTATTTCTAGGAAATCTTGCTCATGGTCCCTTTGGTTTCTGAATTCTTTTGGCTTTGTATTTTACCAAAACATTTCTCTTAAATGACATTCAATTAAAATAAATACATACCCCTAAAATGCAGAAACCACATAAAGTAACATTTTGTATTTGATTCCATATGCAATGTTTGATGGCATCTGAAAGTCCAAAATTTGATGGCTGTTGACATTTGCATGTTAATGTTAGCATCTTTAGGGCCAAACTAGAAGTGACAACATCCATGGGTCTGACCTGTGGCAGCGCAAAGGGCCCAATCAGTATTAGCATGGCAAGCTGAGGCACTCCATCTTTTGAAATGCTGAATTAGCCACAGGGAGCAAGCAGCAAGGGCAGGGGAGGAAGATAAGTAACATATCCGTGTTGCTGCATAAACTGGACCAGTGGTCCCTCCCACTGATTCAGTCTTGTGCAACCTTCTAGTTGGGCAGAATGTAGATGGAGGTGACAACTGAATATGTATTCTGTCGTGCATGACTACATAATTGTAGCTGGATTACTTTGGTGAAACCATGAGTATTACACAGCCCAACAGTAAGTTGGTTAGGTAACCTGTTGGCACCCTGTTCAGTGGGAAGACTTTGTTTTCCCTTAATGAACTGCCACATAGCCATAGTCACTGGTATGTCATCATGTTCTGAACAATACACTTGATTGATTGGGATTGTGCAGTTAAGAAACCATTGACAGAATACTTTTAAGAAGCCCAAGGCAACAGCAGATTGGGATAGCTGAGAAGAAGTGAGAGAAAATACATGAAAGACTAGAAAGGGAAGGGTGTGGACCTTTTGCCCCTAAAATGCATCAGACCTTGAATATGATAATTCATTGCAGCACTATTTTAGATAATGTAGTGTATATCCCTGAACAATTGAGTGGTGGCAGCAATGATGTGGTAAAGCTTGTGTAAATGTAGGGATGTAGCAGCAGTCAACGAAGTCATCATAGTGTGAGAGTAGCAAGCAAAAATTTCTTTCATTGGAGCTTCCAGAGTAGGATATGTAGTCCCAAACTGCTGAATATTTCCCTTCCTGTGTGTAGCATTATTGGGAAATGCCACAGTTAAGGCTCCCTGTAAAATCCTGAGTCAACTCTTTTGTGTGAGTGCATTATGTAATAGTATCTAATTCCTACTCTCTTGAGAGTGTGCTTAATTGCAGACCATGACATAATCACACATAATTGTAGTCTTTCACTGCTTCTGCCACGTACTTCCTGTGTTGATAGAGGGCAATTCTCAGCCCACATGTGGATGCTTTAATTTTGTATTCCTCACTTGTTTAGTCTTGCTGATGAGCTAAAGAGTTGTCGGATTTGTGTTGATGAACTGGAGAACTCATAGTTATCACTGACAGTGTGTGGGCTTTGAACACGCAATCTATCTAGTGCATTTTTATCTTCCCCTTCCTCCAAAGAGCCCAGAATATATACATGGTTTCCCTTTCCACTTTTTATACAGAAGGATATGGAAACTGATATTTGATATAAATTCTTGATATAAAACCCTTCACTTTCCCATGCATGAAACAACCACAGTTCCCACAAGACAAGGGCCTTATCCATTTCCTGAAATATTGGTCAGGTGCCACATTTGGGGAATGGTGCTCAGTCAGAAGAGCCATAGTAGCATATCAATGAGCCATATGTGGCTCCCAAGCCACTGAGTGAGTGTCACTGCTTCAAACATTTTGTGTTTGGTTCCTGCCATTTTGCTGTGGCACATTAACTGTTCTCAAAATTCCGAAGGTAAGAAAAGGTTGGAGGCCTCAGATCTAAAGTGAAAATACGCTACAGTTTTATTGGATACAAGGAAAAAAAGTCCTGTGGTACATTAAAGTCTAACTGTGAGCTAAAGTCAACTATCAGGTACATGATATGTGTGCTCAGTTGGCATGTACGCATATATGTGTCTTCCAGAACACTCTGTTGTTTCCCTTAGGAATCACCATTATTAACTTTTTTTCAACTTCCAAGGGATACTTCAGCATGAAATTTGCCGAGTTAGAATGTGTTGGGAGGTATGATATCATCTATTTAGAACTCAATGACTGCTATGGTTTTATCACACTATCTTAGGTTAAGAAGGCCTGATTTAAGGGTCGTTTAAACACTGTTGGTGGGATTGTCCCGTCATTGCAAAATTCTGTTTGAAAATTGTAGAACTGATCAATAGAATTCTTAACTGCAAAATTCCTAAGACCCCTGAGTCTATTCTTTTGAATTTTTGGCCATCTTTACGGCTAACTAAACTAAAATCGGAATTAGCCGCACTCTTATTAAGTGCTGCAAAAACTTTGATTGCTCAAGTTTGGAAACTTAATAAAGCACCTACGATCTGTCAATGGTTTATTAAGGTATGGGATTTAATCATTATGGACAAATTAGCATCACAAATTTTGATGGCAGAAGTAATGCCAAAGAAAAATATATTTCTGGAAAAATGGTTCCCTTTTTTTGACTATGTTAATAACACAGAAAATAAGAGTTGTAGCCTTCCAAAGAAATATACTGATATAATTAGTTATTGAACAAGTTGTTGTTGTTGTTATTTATTGTTATTGTTAACTTTGTGTGGTACTTATATGTTATTAAGGCATTTGTATACCAAGACTTCATATTGTAGAAGCCCTATGTTAACATTGTGTTGTTTTGTTGTTATATATTTTGGAAAATTTAATTTTATACACACACACATAAAAGAAGAAAGCGGCCTGATTTAAGTGTGATGCTGTCAGGCAAAGCAAAGTCTCATTTAAACTTGTTCACCACACTGATAGTTCCTGTGCATGTCATGTTAGCACACATGATAGCATGCCTGTGCTGTCTTTACTTAGCATGCTGACGTCAGATGTGTGAAATATATGCTTACACACACTCATGTCTGCTGGCCCACTGTTGCTGTCGTAGAAATCACCATTACTAAAGTAAACAGTCCCACTCTGGGCATCAGTTCAAGCGAAGGAAAATGAAAAGTTTCAAATACCTTGCTGTAAGCTCATCAAGCTTGGCCACTTCCAGCACTCAACTGTGTTAGCAATCCCAAATATTCTAAGGTGTTGGCACACTAGACATAAATCTTGGTGGGGGTGCAGTTGTCTTCTTGGTACATCTTACACTTTTTGTGGGTTCTGCCGCTGCTAACAGCTAAGAACAGTATACTTCCCTGTTGATCATTCACTGAGTTTTGTTCTGCCGTTGGTGGCCTAGGTCCCATGTTCTTAGAGTAAATATCAGAACCATAATCGATTGTTCCCTGTATTCCCCTTCCCTGCTAAATTCCTCCTCAGGGCTTCTTGATTTGTTGCTGTGAGGTACAGACTTCAGAAAGAATATATTTTGATCTCCCCTCTACTTGCCTTGCCTTCTGAGAATGCAGTTTTACATACTAATGCTAAATGAAGAATAGGGTCAGGATAGTGTCTTGCACAACAAGTGGCATGCCCAGTCTTTGCTGCAGAAAGCAAAAAACTACTCCCCCCCCCCCCCATCGGGTTGACTGTTGTGCCATTCCTGAATTGTTGGGAGAGGCAATATGGAGTTACAACAGTTTTCTTCATCTTGCTTTTTTTCTGAGCTGACCTAGCCATTCTCATTCTCTCATGTGCAAGACATGTAGATTGTTCATTGCTATCTTACTGCTGTGGGAAGCAAATGAGTTTGCCTAGGATTGCTTGTATATCTTACACCTGCAGTTCTAGGTACGCTCGCTCAGAAGGGTGTTGACTCTATTCAGGATTGCCTTGCATGAGTCAACTCTGCTAACTAACATATAATGAAGTGGGCCTGAGTCTTTCACATTTCTGTCATTCTCCCTAGTTCTGATGAGTAGGCAGGGGCTACCTACATTTACAAAAAAAAAAAAAAGCTTCTCCACCATAAATATCACTTACCCACCAACCCCTTTTTCTGTTTCTAGCATATTATGATTTTTGCGTTTCAATTTGAAGCTACAGTCTTTCTTAGAACTGGGGGTGTTGGGATGATTTTACTTATATTGTTTTTAAAAATACATTGTTTTGTTTTGACTACAAGTAGATGCACATTCTCAGGTCTTAGGCAGCTGTTGTATATTAGTGCAAAATATTTTAGACCAGCGTTTTGAAAGAAACAAAACAAAATTACAGTTGCTGTACTGTGCGAGGGCCAACAATTTATAATGTGGCTGTTTCCTGAAAATGTTTAAATATGTACTTGTCATTGCAAATACTCCAATCTTCATGTGCAGTATTTTTGATAACATTTGTGGCTTCATGGGTTTTTATGAAATGTATAATTTTAAACACTGCTACCAACAACCAACAGGAATTTTGCCTGAATGAAGTATGCAAGATATGGTCTTGAAAAGCAGCAATAAATACATGCTGTGAGATCAGAAAGTACATACTTTCTTTGCCAGAAAATATGATATTTATCTGTCCAGGATTTCTCTTTAACTGTCAGCACATCAAGCCTAGTTGTTCACTGCTGAAACTGGTGTTTGTGTAGACATTCTACTCAGGCATGCAAAATATCCCTTATTATTCATATATGAAATATCAGGCATGGAATATGATTTACCAAAGTTGAGCCTGATGCTTTCAAAGCATTGTGCTGCCAGGGACAGTAGAATTACTGTGGTCATTGCTATTAATAGGGCAATTCTATATTTACAGTAGTACATCACTTTGCTTAACAGTTTCCTTCCTATTCTCACTGTGTGTGAGCTACCACATGCAGGTGTGTTGTTGAATTTGGTGGCTCACATTTTTGCACCCTCATTAGATTTATGCCTCTATACTCGAAATAAATAAATGGTAGGTTTGAACTATCCTGATCTGGATGGCCCAGGCTAGCTTAGGGTAGCCAGGTTGACTTAACTATCCAGCAGGGGGTCTCCTACTTCTGGGTTTGGGCCGGCTTCTGGTCGGGGGTGACACTCTGGCTTTTGGGCAAAACTCTATGGTAAATTTAGCTTCAAACCATAGAGTTTGCCCAAAAACCAGAGTGTCACCTCCAACTGGAAGCAGGCTTGAAACTGGAAGCAGGCCTGAAAAGGTCAGTTGGGACAGGATTTCCCCCACTAGCCAGCTGGCTGGCAATGGGCAAGAGCCTGCATGTCAGCAAGCTGCCATGGTGTTCTGTGTAACTTCTGATTGTACATATGTGATCCCTGTCCCTGCCAGCTGACCCCTGTGTTTTCTGTGCTGTAATGCCAAAGTAAAACAACTGGAGGATGTGAGGGGGAGAGTATGCTTCGCTGTTAGCTTCTTACTTATCAAGCCTGTGAACTGCACCAAGCCTGTGAACTGCACCTGTGTTTTGTCTACCGTTCGCCTGGTTCCCAAGACTTGAGCAGGCAACCGTTTTCTCCTGCCCGCCAGCGGGAACGTTATCCATTGGTTGTGTTTCTAACTTGAATCCCTTTATCATGTCTGCCCTAACTGCTTGTGTTCAGTTCTAACAAAGAACGTGTTTGAGTATCTTTCCAATGCTTTGAAATAAACTTTACTTTCTTTGAAACGTGGATTTATTCTCGATGCTTGGGGATCCAACATATTGTTAGAACTCTTTTTCTCCTATCGTCCCGATTCTGGCGAGACCATGAGCGGGTCTGAGGGAAACCTACCTACCACGGAGGGGGACACAGGATCGGTCCCCACTACCTCCGCACCTTTGATTGTGACGACTACCGCACCAGGGGAAGGTGCTGTGGGGGGAGCGATTCCCCGACTGCCTGCCTACCTGTCTTGGCCGCCTCCAACCCCTTCGAATTGGGGTGCGCGGAAGACACCGGCGCAGGACGACTGGGCTTTGTACAACACCCAAGGCACCAGGGAGGTGTACTCCCGTCGAGGCAGTGGGCTTCGAGAAAGTCTTTTTGACAAGGGAATGTTTCCCGACTCCGGGAGTTCGGGGGAGACTGGGAGTTATCGGAGAGACGTGGAAGACTGGATGTTTGAGCCGGTGGGGGACGGGGCCCGTGCAAGATCCTCGGAGGGAGCTGCAGACTTCCAGACGGAGGGAGACTATGGGCCGCCTCCTGAATACCAACCCCGGGAGCCGATCCCGGAGGAGTCGACCGGGGAACGGCTGGAGGAGCTGGAACAATCGGTGAGGGATCTGATGCGCACGGTCCACGATGTGATGGAAGCGTTGCCGGGGATGATGGACATTCGAATGACTAATTTCCTAGCAGATTATGCCCCGCAACCACAAGTCCCGCCTGCACA
>NW_015160213.1:907689-928714 GCF_001447785.1 Gekko japonicus
GTTACTCGCGCGCAAGCGCGCGCCACTTCCCGGCCGGACATTTCTCCGCTCTCCCCGCTCCCTGCGGTGGGGGGGGCGTGGGTCCACAAGTATATCTCTGCTTTCTCCAAAGAGGATGATGATTATATTTTGGGATTGCCTGACTGTATCCGCAGCCCTGAGGGCTTGATTTACTCTGGTGATAAACTGTTTGTCCCTACTTCCCTCCGGAGGGAAGTGATGGAGTCTGCCCACGGTTCCAAGCTGGCGGGCCATTGGAACTTTGTTAAATCGCTTCAACTCCTCCGCAGGCAATTTTGGTGGCCCCACATGCGCAAGGATATGTTGGACTTTGTACGCACCTGTCAGACCTGCGCATTAACCAAGCCAAGGGGGGGAAAACCTCCTGGACTTTTGCATCCTTTGCCTACTCCTTCCAGACCGTGGGAAGTGGTCTCTATGGACTTTATCACTGATCTCCCTGTGAGCAAGGGGAACACTGTTATTTGGGTGGTGGTTGATCTGTTTTCTAAGCAAGCCCATTTTGTTCCTTTCCCTTCACTGCCTACCGCGCAGAGGTTAGCTGCGGCGTTCATGTCTCATGTGGTGAAAATCCACCAATTGCCTACTAAGTTAATTTCTGACAGGGGGACCCAATTTGTTTCTAAATTTTGGAAGGAACTCCTCGCTATTTTGGGGGTGGAGCAGGGGCTCAGCAGCGCTTACCATCCCGAGACCGACGGCCAAACAGAACGGGTTAATCAAACTTTGGAGCAGTACCTTCGTTGCTTCACTAATTACCAACAAAATGATTGGGCTGATTTGTTACCCCTGGCTGAGTACTGTTACAATAACACTGTGCATAGTTCGACTGGCATGTCTGCATACAAGGCTGTCTCTGGGTATGACAGCCCCCCCTTCCTTTCCTGGAGGGGGTCTCTGACCGTCCCGTGGGTGATGCTAATACCTGGTGTTCTTCTCTGAGAACTGCATGGCCACTTTTGTGTCAAACTCTCGATGCTGCTAAAGCAGCTTATAAGGCCCAGGCAGACAAGGGTAGGGTGGTGGGATTTGATCTGAAACCTGGGGACCTTGTGTATGTTTCTACTAAAAACATCAAGATGTTGCGCCCAAGCAGGAAGCTGGGTTGGAAATTTATCGGGCCGTTCAAGGTGCGCAAGGTGATTAATGATGTTGCTGTTGATGTTGTATTACCTAAGAATTTGCGCTCTCTGCATTCTGTCTTTCACATGAGCTTACTGAAGAAAAATCCTGGCACCTCTACATGGAGGCCGACTGTTTCTCCCCCGCCTCCGATCATCCTTGAGGGGGATGAGCATTTTGAAATCGCTGATATCCTTGATTCCAAGCTGAAACGTGGTAAACTCTGGTACCTCATTGAATGGGTTGATTTCGGTCCCCAGCACCGCGAATGGGTGGAAGAAGGGGATATTCGGGCCCCTTACCTGCTTCGTTGTTTTCACAGGAAGTTCCCGGACAAACCGGGAGGTCTCCCGCCCAGCCCGGGAGATCTCCCGCCCGGCCCGGGAGGTGACAGTTAAGGTGTATTTTTGAGGGGGCAGTATGTCAGCAAGCTGCCATGGTGTTCTGTGTAACTTCTGATTGTACATATGTGATCCCTGTCCCTGCCAGCTGACCCCTGTGTTTTCTGTGCTGTAATGCCAAAGTAAAACAACTGGAGGATGTGAGGGGGAGAGTATGCTTCGCTGTTAGCTTCTTACTTATCAAGCCTGTGAACTGCACCAAGCCTGTGAACTGCACCTGTGTTTTGTCTACCGTTCGCCTGGTTCCCAAGACTTGAGCAGGCAACCGTTTTCTCCTGCCCGCCAGCGGGAACGTTATCCATTGGTTGTGTTTCTAACTTGAATCCCTTTATCATGTCTGCCCTAACTGCTTGTGTTCAGTTCTAACAAAGAACGTGTTTGAGTATCTTTCCAATGCTTTGAAATAAACTTTACTTTCTTTGAAACGTGGATTTATTCTCGATGCTTGGGGATCCAAGCTTGGGGATGCTTGGGGATCCTTGGGGATGCTTGGGGATGCTTGGGGATCCAAAGCAGGGGCTTCCCCGCTCCCACTGGGGGGCTGGCAACCCCAGGCTATCTTGATCTCATCAGCTCTCAAAAGCTAAGCAGGATCTTGGATAGAAGAGCACCAAGGAAAGCCCAGGGTCACTATGCAGAGGCAGGCAATGGCAAACCACCTCTGAACGTCTGTTGCCTTGAAAACCCTACAGAGTTACCATAGGTTGGCTGCAACTTGATGCACTTTTCACCACTACCTCCACCAGGTTTGAACTTGCATAGTTTTCCAAGATCAAGTTGTATTACAGGTCACATAGCATGAATCCTGTGAGGGACACCTATCCTCCAACCCTTCCTCTATGTAGTGCTTCCATCTCTTTACAAACTAGAATTCCAGAGGGAAAGGCACATTAGTCTGTTGCCCCAAAATAAACAGGAGTCTTGCTGTGCTTCAGCAAGTTTTTATTTCTATGTTAGCATAAGTTTTTATTGACTAGTGCCTTCTTCATCAAATGAAGTATTTAAGATGCCCCAAAAGGCTTGTTTATTTTAACTAGCTAGGAATGCCACTAAGCCTACTATTGTTTGCCAGCTAGGGTCACACATAAGAGTCCCTAAGCATTTTACATATGTCTCTTGGGCCCTCACTCTGTTTAACTGAAGGAACGCATCTTTCTGCATGAACCTTTAGCCAGTTAATGCTCACTGTGCCTACCTGGAAATGTTCGTTTCTCCTCCATTCATTCTAGATCCTTTTCAGTTCCAGCATCAGTTATTTAGAATGGTCTTTTGGTGTAAGCTTGGAGGGTACCTATGTTGCCTATCCTTAGGAAGTGTAAAGTCTGTCTTAATGATGTTTTTTTTTATGAGCTGCTTTGATCTTTGGTTGAGGTCATGTTTATTTTTAAAAAACTTATTATGATTTAACACTGCAACACAAGTAGGTATCCACAAAAAATCCATAGTATAAATAAATCATTCATTCCAGTCATCAGATTATTTAAAATGTCCATTACAAATTAAATACAGTATAATTCGGTGGTATTTTAAAATACCTTTAACGTCACAAACGCGACACAAAACACAAAGCTAATCTAAATCAAAATTATTATGATCTGCGCAGTGGTGTTTATTGGTAGAAAGAGTCTTACCTCAGTGATTCCATGTCACCAGACAAGCTCTAAAATTATGGACCATTTCAGTGGGAAGGTAACAGCGTTCCATGCCGGCCACATGACCACAGAAATGTCTTCGGACAGCGCTGGCTCTTCAGCTTTGAAACGGAGATGAGCACCGCAACCCTGGAGTCAGATTCGACTGGCTTTTGAGCAAGGGAACCTTTACCTTTTTTAACCAGCAAACAACAAACATCTTATTATGCTTTGTTGTTTTTAAACATATTTTCAGCAGCAAGATCTTCCTTTATACCCCTTAACCATTTAAACATCTTTGAGTACCTGTACTTTAGGTTCACAGTTTCAGTACTTGACTTGCCGTCCACTATTATTCACGTTTACACAGTTATCCTGCATTTGGCAGGAATAACTGGAACATTACTGAAGGAACAATATGGGACAATCAGCCAGAAATTATGGAGCAAGAGGTGTGACATTACAGTAAATGGACATTCTGATGACTGTAGGTGTTCCTTGACCTAATTGATTAGGTAGCGTAATTAAATACAGATATACCTGTTGAAGTCATGTTGAAATTTTTACGGAAATTAATTTATTGTTGGCCAGTGGTATTTATTTGATGTTGGTATTGTCTGTTTTTAACCATTCTGTTGTATTTTCCCCATATCTTAACATTTGTTAGTTGCCTTTAATCTTTTAGAAATGTTGAATGTAAATATTTTAATGAATAAATTGCACCCCCACAAGTCTATTAATGATGCTGCCAGTACTTCTACTGCTTCTTGTAAAACATATAGATCTTGGATGCTTATCTGCTTGTCCTGCCTGATACAGATTGTGGTGGCAGCAGCTGCAGTGCAGAAATTTTGTGAAGCAGAAACCAACTACAAACCCTCAAGATGCTTCCATAGGCTTAATTCACATGCTTTTATTTAAGGGTGTCTTCTTGGAGCTCACTTAAGCATGTAAGCAAGTGAGTGCAGCAGTGTTTTCTTCTGAATGTTTTCGCAGGTTATTAGAATCAAGTCTATAGGTTGCCAAAAACAAAACCCTGATGTCAGCAGATGTTTGTATTGTTTGAATAAGAAAATACCAGGAGTAGCTGAAAGCCTGCAGTTTAACCTCTGTTGTGCCCAGCTGGCACTTAAGCTTCCAGATTTCGTTGCATGAAATTAAATATTTGATTTATGTTTTTTTAACAGATTGCAACCCGTGGTGCTATGATTTCTAGAAGTGTCTTGTGCCATTTCCCCCTCAAACATTGCTATCTCCAAGTTCATTTTATCCCCACTGGAGAAAATTTACATGTATTTTTCTCTAGCTAGGGCAGCAGAATGGAAATGATGATTTTTCAAGGGAGAAATGGCACCGGGAACGTATAAAAATCTTCTTCCCACTAATATTCACCATGTATTGAAAAAAAAAAATCCTTTGCCCTGTTATGTGGGCATCTTGACAAATAAACCTTCTGTTTGTTAGGTGATGGTTTTACTGTGTCCCTAATTGTGGACGTAGTGAAACTCCTTATCCCTCGCTGTCAGAGTTTCCCCACTTTTCGTTGATGATGCGTATGTGTATCTAGTCACTAATTTCTATCACTGCTTCCTTATGCGTTGTTTTTTGCGCATCCTAAAGTTACTGCTAGCATTGGATGAAATGTTATATTTGCAGAGTAGAAATATTCAAATGGTTTAGGAATGCTTTAACAAACATATAACTTCATAAGGTATTTACAAAGCAAATGATATAATACTTGCTTGCATACATTTCCTCTCCTATCCCCAGTCTTTCTGTTAATGCTTTTTCAGTTCCATGTGAATTTGCCATAGACCAGCAACTGGAATAGGGCACAACTACCTGCATTTGTGACCTCTGATCTTGAGAGAAGGGACTGGATTTCCAACACTCTCTGTTAGAGAAGAACCACTATAGGAGAGGAATACAGGAGAGGAGATGGTTGTTCTACAAAATAAAAAAACTCAAACATTTTTATGTGGCCACGATCTTATCCATGCAAGTGCAAACTCAAAAGCATGATATATGGGCACAAGAAAACTGGGATCTTATAGGCATAGTCTCTTCTAATGCAACTCTTAGTACAGAGTGCCTGTGGATCCCTCTTCTATCTGTCACTGGAACTAGCGTGGACTAGCAACTTAAATAAACCCTTTCTTCAGAATCTGGAAAGGCAGGCAGACAAGTTTATGCTCTTGCTGGGAGGAGGGCATTCTAGGGGGAATAAGCAGATGGAAAGACCACTTCACATGGAGAGGTGATCTTCTGTTTGGGTCTGTGTATGAACCTTACTGAACATCAGGGATTCACCACACTGCATTCCAGAAGCTTTCAGGAAGTTAAGATAGGATGAGATCCTTTCTAAACCGGTTCTCTTCTCTTCAGTGCATATGGAACATAGCTTTTTGACTATCCACTATCTGGCAGAGTCTGTAGCCTCCATGATAAGGCGCTGTCCTCTTGCTGCAATAGGGTGGACTGTTATGGGCTGTGACAGGCATGATGTAGGGACCGCCTATGCAAAACAAAAATGTTAAAGTGTTGCTCGTGTAAACCCTATCCTACCTTTTTTGGTGATCTCAGGACAGTCATTTTCTCTCAGCTTCACCTATCTTACACCATTGTTATGAGGCTACGATGGAGGAGGGGAGAAGCATTTATGTGGCCCTGTGCTCCTTGGAGGAAAGGTGGGATGAAATTGCACCAAGTAAATTTTCTGTTTGTTTAGCGTTCTACTGAACTGACTTATAATGTTCTCTGTGCTTTTCAGGTAAAGAAATGGACAACGTTCAGTTGCTATTCAGTTTAATTCATTGACATGTGAAGGAATTAAAATATTTTGGACTGAAAATGTCTGCAGACATAGAAAAGAGAGCAGATTGTTGCAAAACATCTGTCAAGAAGTGGAACCACCAATAGCTAATCCTGAAGAAATAAAAATTATTGGTTATGGTGCAATTCTGGAGTGGAGCTAAAGGTGTAGCACATAGGTAGCCCCACTTCTTTCAAATTATGGAAATTTTGTGGAAGACGTTGACCTGGATTTTGTGCTTAAACATGGTTTTGTCAGAATTTCACGGGGACAACAGGCTTTCATATAGTTCTCAAGGTAGGGATCCTACTTTTTAAGTGAATATCTTTGATGCTTATTTTGGTTCCTCAGTTTTCCTTAACTGATGTTAACAGTCATTGTTAGAGGTCACATATTGCTCATGAACTATGATTTTTGTTTATTTTATGAGGCAGCACAATTAAAAAGGTGTACTTATTTTATTAGCAAGTCAAGAGGATATTTTGATATATTAAATAATAAAATCCCCCCAGTTAAATGATTGAGTGACTTGAATAATTCATATGCTCCAAAAATGTCTTGCTTACTAAATGTGTATTTAGGTAAATGTATATTAACACAGTGATCTGTGATTTCTCTGCACTGCAATACATACATTTTTATGTGCAGGTTCACTTCTCCTGTTAACTTCAATGGGGATAGCAGGCTTACTCTTTTTAGATGAATGCCATTCATTGAAGTTAATATAATAGCCTTTTGTTTGGCAAGGTAAATTTGTATATAGATTGAATCTTGTGTGTCCTTAGCCGCTCACTGGAACAAGTCACTGTGCTGGAATCCAGCATAAGGTTTAATTTATTTATGCCTCTTGAAATCAGTTTGTATTGGATTACACATTTAGGTATTTATAAAGTGAGTATTTCCATTCAAATTAGTTGTTCTTCTGGCAGGTAAATATGCAGTTGCTTATGTCCTGCTGGTGGCAGCCTGGAATGTGCACATGGTAGAGTAGAGCTGGCAAAATATGTAGCAAATTTGGAATAGATGAGCAGAATTTCTATTTAAGGCAGATTAGCATTGCTTGGTTTAGTAAAATGTGGATAATGTTGTACTACTCCTTGTGTCGTGTTATATTTTCTTCTTTTTTATGCCCATATCTTGGACTGATTTACCTTGTGGTTTCAAAGAGGAATTCCTGTCTTACCTTGAACACTACCAACTAACAATCCCAGTAAGGGTTGATCATAATGGAGCCTTCCTCAGCTTTACTGTGAAAAATACTAAACTCTCCCGGAGAAAGAAGAGGAGTACTGAACATTATGACCAAGAACTGGCAGTATCTAAATTATTTTTTAAACTTTCTGCCTATGGCAAGCACTTTCATTTAAACCTGACTCTCAACACAGATCTGGTCTCCAAACACTTTACAGTAGAATACTGGGGGAAAGACGGACCTCAGTGGAAGCATGACTTTTTAGACAACTGTCATTACATGGGATATTTACATGATCAGCACAGTACGACTAAAGTAGCATTAAGCAACTGCAATGGTCTGGTAAGTGCAAATTATGTATTTTGACTTGTTGGTGTTCTTGATACTTTATATTTACAGAAAGGAATAGTCTGTATCTATACTGGTGTAGCTCCATTACAATTCTTAATTATTTGGTTTCTGGTCATATTCTTGCCCCTTGTCTAGTTACTTTTTGGTTCTGATCTAGAGAACATTAATCACACTTTCTTGAATGTAGATGAGTGTATTGTAAAATAAACATGCATAGGATTAGACTGTATGTCTCATTGAAGGTGATGAGACTTCAGTTTTGACTAATTTGTCCTGTGTTTCAATGAAATATATGCATGTCTGACTTTATCAGGAATGGGTCCATGTGTCTTGTGTACTTTACAGTACCTACAGTATCATATGGATCACAGTTTTTTCTACTTGTAGGTAGGCCTTGTGCTGTAAAAAAGAGCAAAAACAATGATAATTGTACATAGCTATATACGCACCCTGAGTGTGTGAAGTTCATATACTGAGAGAAAAGCAAAATAAGTTTGTGTGAGTAGAGATTACTAAACTTATTGGCTCTTATTCTGTTTTACACATGCCTAGACATCTAGCTATCAGTGGTGTTTGTTATGTTCTATTTAAAACCCTGTAAGTGGAGTGCAAATTGTGGAAGGACTGGAAAAAACCCTGTGTTGGGTACAAACAGTAGAAGATAGTAGAAATCCCTTCAGAAACCATATGTATATTGGCCAGATACATATTTAGGCTGGGGTCTAGGGTGGCCCATAGTAAGTTATTTGCATGCAGCAGTGTTCGGAGATCCTTCTAACCTTCTCACATTGCCGAATGAGACTCTCCCACATTGCCTAATGAGTCTCTCCCAAACTCAGTAGAATTTTAGGCATGGCTGCCAATGTACCATGGTCTGAAATTTTAAAAAAATAATAATTAGAGAACCTCCAGTGTGCCCACAGAGCACATTCTTTTGGGTCTTCTAAGGGTTTAGCCAGATAATAATTCAGTGCATAATGAAGCCCTTCTGCAGTTGCCCCTCAAGTACTTAAAGGCAATTGTGCAATTTCCAATCCATGCATTACTGGAGAGTGGGACTGGAGAAGAAGTTTATGCTATGGTGAAGTTTGTATTTCCACTCCTTCTTTAAAAAGAAGAAGCAAGATAGGGATGTACACTTCAGCACCAGAGTGTACAATTTTCAAAGAGTATAATAAACAGATGCTCATAAAATTATGCTGTATAAGAGAATAGTGGCTTTGCCTCTGTTTTTGTTAGTTTCTTTATAAAGGTGTAGTGGGTATATGCATGTTTTTGGTACAGTGAGGGAGTACAATGCTGATTGTAAAGCATTACAAAAATTTATCTTTAAAAGTTGTAAAATCTATGTGGGTAGAGAGTTTTGTTTCATCTCACAAGCCAGTGGCAACTAATGAGGTAGGTAGCTTGTAACAAACACTACTGGCTATTCAATAGCACATGCCTGCATCTTGTCCCCCCATGCTTATTGATGAGGATGGGGAGCTCCAATGCAGGGGAAAGTGAGGTGCCCCCTACAGGTACCTGAGAGTTGGCTACCATGATCATGGGCCTGGCCCAGTGGCCAGCACCATACAACTGGCCACAGATTTCCTAGGTCAAGTCAGCTGGTGGGAGGAGAAGGCAAGCTGGAGACAAAGGGTCAGATAAATGTAGGTTTGCTGTTGGTGGGAAGCAGAGAAGAAATCAAGAGGAAAGGCTATGGGGGCTTTCGTGGAAAAGAAAGAGGAGGGAGGGGGAAATGAGATATCTCCCGCAAGTCCTTGGGGGTTCTCACTTGTTGATTCTGATAGCAAAAAATTGCTTTAAACATATTTGGATGGTAGACCGCCAAGGAGGTCCATGGTTGCTACACAGAGGCTGGTAATGGCAAACCACTTCTGAATGTCTCCTGCCTTGAAAACTCTATGGGGGCGCCATAAGTTGGCTGCGACTTGACAGCACTTTCCACCACCACCACAGTGTGAGCAAAAGCAATATTTTTTTGTAAGCTGTCTACTTGTTGATGGGACTCTGGGTTATTTCAGCAGTAAGTCTTATATGGAAAAAGACTTATACTGTTGTAAAGTAATTCAGGCCTAAAAATAAACCACAGAGTAGTCACTTATAAAATGATAAAAGAGAACACCATGTTTGGAAACCAACACACTACTCTTCACTGTAGTAAATCTTAAAGTGTATTATGCATGATATCCAGAGGTTGCTTTTATTCCATGCAGAGGTGCCAAACATGATTTGCAGTGGACTTTTAAAGATTTGCTATCTTTTCAGTAGTAGGAGTATTTATCTGAATTTGTTAGTGTTAACAGGCCCTGTCTTACATTGACCTTTGTTCCATTTGTTGGCCAAGTTTTCTGTAGATTTCTCTATAATTACCATTCACAACAGTCTTCAGAGTGGCATACTCAAGAGTAAAGAACAGTATTTCCTTCCTATCCCACATAGGGCTTTACATAGGCGTATGAAAAGCCTAGAGCCTGTGACAGAGAAGCCTGGTTACTTGCTGTAGATAAATCTGACAGGTAAGAGGAGAAGCAAGATTCTCTTCCTGGTTTAGGAACTGAAAAGAGCTGACATACTGGGCTTGCATTAGCTCAGTGCAACTGTTAATTGTTTTATTTGAAAAACTTATTCCCATGCTTTCTCAAAAACTGTTCTGAAAGCCTACTCAGTCTCAAAAACAATGTTTCACATAACATGGGGTAGGTTAGGGGCCGCTGCTAAAGCAAACAGTTTAAAGCTTGGTTGGGCTTGCAGAACTAGTGATTCTTTAGATCCTGGTCAATGATCGTAACACGATATAGAGCCAATGTGGTGTAATTGATAGCATTTTGGATTTGGATAAGGGGAGTCATGGATTCAAATTCTCCCTCAGCCACCAAGTTTAGTGAATAACTTTGGGCAACTCACTCAGTTTAAATTACCTCACAGGTTTGAGGATGAAGTGAGACAACCCCTTGAATGCTGACCTGAGCGCCATGAAGGAAGGATGGAGTACACATTTGAGAGATTTTTAATGCTAAGTACCACAGAAGTCCACAATTTAGACACATTGCAGCTTTCATAATTGATAGGCTTATTCATGTGGCAGACATGTTCTGAGTTATTTTTTCTCATGGTATAAAAAGTTTCATGAAGATTTCAAAGGGTGACAATTTTAAGAATGTTAATTAAGATGTATTTCTTTTCTGGATGTGACATAGCCCAAGTGGTATATAATATACTGGGGTGGGAAGGATTTTTTCCACTATAGCATGCTTGTTCACTTTAAACAATGTAATTTGCTGTGACTGGAGAAAGTACTGACTATAAATTCAATCTTTTACTAAATGTATACCGCTAGGTTATTCTTTGCTATCAATTTTCTCTTGTGGCCTCAGCTGTCGAAAGGATTTGGATCCATTGTAGCGCCCACAAGCGACTTTTGTTTTTTGACTCATGTCTTAAAGACTTGCTTTGCTTTATTTATTTTAATTTTTTTGACTTGCTTTGCTTTAGATGGCCGCCATGTGCAAATATTGAAACTGCATCCTGTAACAGCTGCTTCACACAGTGAAGTGTTCAGATGGAACAGCTCACCGAGCCTGCTCCGAATCCTGTATATCTTTCCTGTGGGCGTTTTTTGTTCTGTGGAGAATTGCATGGAAAGCAACTGCACAAAAATGGCTCACTGTTTACTTTGTTTACTTCATTTATACCCGGCCTTTCTCCCCAGTGGGGACTGTTCTCTCCAGCCACCACAGAGAAGTGCAATTTCACATGGCGGCCATTTAGCGTGTCTGTGTTTAGAGCACTGAATCTTATTCTCTTTCTGATTGTAGTAGCTTGATAGAGCTAAGGTCTCCACAGCTTTTCCCCACTATATGTTGATTTTAGACTGAGTGGTTTTTCTTTAGTATATATAATATAGGGGCGCTGGTTGCCCTTAGTGCCCTTTTCTTCACTGTGTTTGGCTGAACAGGAATATACTGACTTGCCTCAGTAATGTATCTGTGAGGCAGAATAGGATTAACTAACATTATTATTATGACGCAATGCACCTGGTGAAATTCAGCGGGTTGTAATTCATATTGGATGTCTCTTCATAAGAACATAAGAGAAGCCAATGTTAGATCAGGCCAAAGGCCCATCCAGTCCAACACTCTCACATAGTGGCCAGAAATACCAGGTGTCATCAGGAGGTCCACCAGTGGGGCCAGGACACTAGAAGCCCACCCACTGTTGACCCCCCCAAGCACCAAGAATACAGAGCATCACCTGCCCCAGAGTCCCTATCCAAACCTTGTGGCTAATAGCCACTGATAGACCTCTGCTCCATATATTTATCTAATTCCCTCTTGAAGCCGTCCATGCTTGTAGCCGCCACCACCTCCTGTGGCAGTGAATTCCATGTGTTAATCACTCTTTGGGTGAAGAAGTACTTCCTTTTATCCGTTCTAACCCGACCGCTCAGCAATTTCATTGAGTGCCCACGAGTTCTTGTATTGAGACAGGGAGAAAAGTACCTCTTTTTCTACCTGCTCTATCCCATGCAAAATCTTAGAAACCTCGATCATGTCCCCCCTCAGCCGTCGTTTCTCCAAGCTAAAGAGCCCCAAGCGCTTTAACCTTTCTTCATAGGGAAAGTGTTCCAACCCTTTTATCATTCGAGTTGCCCTTTCCTTTTCTGCACTTTTTCCAATGCTACAATATCTTTTTTGACGTACGGTGACCAGAACTGTACACTGTATTCCAAATGAGGTTGCACCATTGATTTATATAGGGGCATTATGATATTGGCTGATCTGTTTTGAGTTACCTTCCTAATAATCCCCAGCATAGCATTGGCTTTTTATTGCAGTCACACACTGTCTCGACATTTTCATTGAGTTATCTATTACGACTCCAAGATCTCTCTCTTGGTCAGTCTCTGCCAGTTCGGACCCCATCAATGTGTATTTATAGTTAAGATTTTTGGCTCCGATGTGCATCACCTTGCACTTGGTCACACTGAACCCCATTTGCCACATTGACGCCCACTTGCCCATCCTCGACAGATCCCTTTGAAGTGCCTCACAAGCCTCCCTGCTTTTCACCACCCTGAACAACTTCGTATCATCCGCAAATTTAGCCACTTCACTGCTTACTCCCAACTCCAAATCATTCTTTTATCCTGTGGTTTTCGAGCTTACTTAGGAGCCTTTGATGAGGAACTTTATTGAAAACTTTCTGGAAGTCAAGGTAAACAATATCTTTTGTGTCCCCCTTGTCCACATGTTTGTTCACCCCCTCAAAGAACACTAACAGGTTAGTGAGACAAGATCTTCCCTTACAGAACCCATGCTGAGTCTGCCTCAATAGTTTTTGTTCATTAATGTGCTTACTAATTCTTTCCTTAATAACAGTTTCCACCAACTTACTCGGTTTTGACGTCAGACTGACTGGCCTGTAATTTCCCGGATCTTCTCTGGAACCCTTTTTAAAGATGGGAGTGACATTAGCTACCTTCCAGTCCTCAGGAATGGAGGCATATTTTAATGAAACATTACATATTTTTGTAAGGAGAGCCACAAGTTCACATTTGAGTTCTTTCAGAACTGTCGGATGTATGCCATCTGGGCCTGGTGATTTACCAGTTTTTAAGTTGTCTTATCAGTCGTAGGACCATCTGCTCCATAGCACGGTCATTGAGAGTGTCTAGAAATTCTTTTCCCCCCTACTTGAATACATATTGACCCAATCAATGTGTGGGTAGTTAAAATCACCTATTAGGACACAGTTTTTTCATCTAGCTGCTATCTTTAATCCATTCATCATTTTATAATCCTCCTCTATCTTTTGATCTGGTGGGCGACTGGACTTGCCTACCACAAGATTGGACTTGCCTCTTCTCTTGTCACCTCAATCTGACTCAAGTCTTTCAATACCCCTCCTGAAATTAGTGTTTCTGGAGTGGGCAAGCACTTCTCATCTTCCACAGTGAAGACAGAGGCAAAAAATGCATTCAGCTTCTCAGCCATTTCCCTATCATCCTTCAGTACTCCTTTTATCCCTTGGTCATCCAAGGGCTCCACTGCCTCCCTGGCTGGTTTCCTGCTTCTAATGTATTTGAAGAAAGTTTTATTGTTGGTCTTAATGTTTTTTGCTATATGCTCCTCATATTCCCTTTTTGCCTGCCTGATCACAGACTTGCATGTTATTTGCCACAGCCTGTCATTTCAGATGTCATTGTGTTGAGAGCAACAGAGTTCTGGTAAGCTTGATTTCAGTGAACCTTTTTTTGTACCCTGTACTATGAACACAAACCTCTTTTGGTCTTTGGTGCTTGTTTAATTATCCTCACAGGATAAGGTTTTGTTTAGACACACTTCTAAATGAGTATTTTGAGAGTGTTTGTTCGAAACTGGGGATATTATTAGATAAAAATGTGGAGTTTGTTGTTGTTTTCTTTTCCCTCTCCATCATTTCAAGCATACTCAGGGTGGGATTGCTAGCTTTTGACATCTGCTAAAGAGAGGAAAGGATGGACATATTCCACCACATACTGCTAAATAATAGCCATCAGTTTTCCTTGTTCAGGGAATGTTAAGCATCCCAGTATTGGTAAAGTGGAGATGGGTCTTATGGTGAGTGGGAGAGGAGTGGGCATTCTAAAACTGTTACTAACTGACATTCTGTGTGGGTTCAGATAGGCTGTATACTAAGCCTTGGGGTTTATTTACTTTTCTCTCCTCGCTACTTCTCATATTCTATTTTCATTCAACAACCAAAAAGGAATAATAAGTTTGAAAGTTTCTACCTTACATAGGAAAATAAGAAAATTGCCTGTGTGAAGAGAAGATCAATGTTTAATGGCTGGGGGACAGGGGATGCTGTCAAGATGACCTAACCCACATCATGGAACATGGAAATTGTCCTTTGCTGTAGAAACTAGAACTATTTTCCCTCAAATTAACTTAAGTGGCAAACTTAATATGGGTTTGAGCTAAATGCCAGTTATGTAACACAACATGGAATTTATTTTCTGTATAAATAATGCTTGAGGAAGCTGTTAGATAGATGTCCCTAGAAATAGAAATTGGGGGCCTGTGATTGGCATACATAACCATTACAACCATCCTTACAAGAAATGAGTAGAGAAGGTATTTTCTGAAGCTATTTTCTAGCTATGTACTATTGTAATAAGTATCAGTTTTTAAACTCAAAACCTTGCCCTAGCATAGGATGACTAAGTGGTATTACTTTCACTTTAAAGACTTTGAGCCACTGGACTCAAATTTTGTTTTGTTGCTTCAGACCAACACAGCTACCCACCTGAATCTAACTTTAAAGACTGGAATTTGCAAGGACTGAAACTTGTGTTTGTGAGAAATCAGTGGCTTGAGCAACTGGAATGCAAGTTAAGAGTAATTGCCTATTTGCCTTCCTTGTGCTGGATAGAGTAACTTTGTCAGTGCTGATGTTGTAACAGATAATACAAGTAGAACATGGAAAATGTCATTGTACCTATTACTCAAGGTGCTAATGGCAAGTACCCTCTTACAGCTAGGCATCTGTCATGAGCCTGTCATCATTAATGCTAATGTATAACTTGGCAAATTCACCTGCTTGCCTAGTGGAGTGGTGTTGCCTTATTGGAGAAGATGATTGATTATGCAATAATCCTGGAAACAGATATATATTTACAATAGTAACATAATCATGGTAAACGGAATTTAGCAGTCTGGAAGATAGTTTTAAAAGAGGGTAACATCTTAAATTGTCAAAGATATGAGGCCTAACAGGGATAAAGCATCAATCCTTAGAAATTCTTTTTAAAAATTCTGAGTAAATTAAATTATGATTGCAATTACAGTTAAATTTGTCCAGATTTTAATCAAGAATTTTTTTGCTTTATCATAATCAAATAACATCCTTATGGGGTGATCCTGTGAATTGCCGAGTTAACAAAAGATTGTAAAATCAGACAAGTGACTATTCTGATTTGGCATACTGATTTGGCTAAACTGTTCACTGGCAAAATTAGAAACAGAATATTTTTGTTCTTAGTAGAGTTAGGTTATCTTGAATTACCTTTCTATACCTTAGACTGCACATAATGCTTCATGTACAGTTAGTTGTTTAGCTCTTTCCAGCTATGACTATTAGCCCTATATTTCACATAGGGGCTGAGGCTGAGAATGATTATGTTGTGTAAAGATGAGGGATAAAAAGACTAAGGTCCTTGGAACTTTCTGGTTCTTTTTTTACGGTCGTGGAAGTTTGTGGCGGCTCTCCAATTTGCAAACATAGGTTCATGAGCTGGCCAAAATTCATCACAAACCCATCCCTATTTATGAACACATAAAGTTGCCTTACACTGAGTCAGATCACTGATTTATCAAAGTCAATATTTTCTACTGTGACTAATTGTGGCTGTCCAGGGTCTCAGAGGCCCCCGCCACACGGCAGGGAAAACACAGTGAAAAGCGCGGCTTTTAAAAGCCGCACCAAAGTTGCGACGCTGCGGCGGGATCCCACGGATCCCCGAAGCTGCAGCGCATCGCTCCCCGGCACGATCAGATGCCGGGGAGGAAGAGTCGGAGGGAAGGGGGAGGCTGCCGAACTGCACATGCTCAAGCATGCGCAGTTCGGCCGGGGGCCGGGATGTGCTGGCGCAAGGACGCGCCGGCCGATCCCACGGCCGGTTTGAGGCGCTCTGCTTCGGAAGAACCACCCAGGTAGGTGGTTCTTTTTAGTGCGGGTTTTCGGGCGGGAGGGGCAGATCGGGGACGGGCAGGCAACGATTCCCAGATGTTGCCGTGGGATCGCGCCCGTTTGCTCCGCACCCTTTCTGTCTCGCTCCCGGACCAAAACCCCTCGTATGAACAGGGCCAGAGTGTGTTCTTTCATATCTAGTAGCTGATGATTTTAACTGGAGACACCAGAGACTGGATCTGGGATCTCCTCCATGTAAATCAGATGCTCTGCAACTGAGCCACAGCCACCATGCTCAGCATTGTTTTGCATCCCATTGGCAGCTGCAGCAGCAGTAAGTGTTCCATTGCTCATTCTCTAAATCAGATTCCAAGGATGTTAAGTCTCCAACTCCAATGAATGAGTTTCAAAACTTTTGACAGAAGTGGCAAGGGTAGCTCTAGGAATTGTCAGAAACTCTAGATTCCTAGCTACCATTGTCAGGTCTGGGAAGCTCTAGGAATTGCCAGGAACTGTGATCAGAACTTCCTGTAAATAGATGAGGTCTTTTAAAAAAATTTCTCCCAGGATGCTGCCCCCAACCCTCCCACTGGTTGCTGGCAACCTTACCCTGACTACTTGTTTATGTGGGGAGTTCTCATCTTACCCCAACACAGTTTTATCCCCTTGGTTCTAGTGGTCACGACCTCATTAGACCACTACCAGGCTTGGTTAGATATCATGCTTTTGATCCTCAGACAACCAAAGTAATCAACTGTTTCTAGTAATTTGTGAACCTCATAGGATCTGTAATTATTGTACTGCCAAGTGCCTGTTTTATTTTTAGTCTGTCTTTTTTGCTGAGACTCAAGATGGATCTTGTTCTGCTGTGCTTTCTGGAATGTTCTACCTTTCTTGACGTCATCAACCCAAATTTCTGATTCTTTGCTTTCCATTCTAGCATCTCTTCTTTGTTGGCTGATTCTTTGTGATTGTATAGGGCTCTTTTTGTAGCAGGAACTCCTTTGTATATTAGGCGAAACACATCTAATGTAGCCAATCCTCCAAGAGCTTACAGTAGCCCCTGTAAGAAGAGCTCTGTAAGCTCTTGGAGGATTGGCTACATTAGGGGTGTGTCGCCTAATATGCAAAGGAGTTCCTGCTACAAAAAGAGCCCTGAAGGTGGCATGGCCTTCTAGCCTCTCAAAAGTAGATTTTCCTTTTAACTATAGATGCTTCTAATCTCAGGTAGGATGCTCCTTGCCAAGGCTTGTCAGCCCATGGCTTTTGATTTCTGGCGAAGAGGTAAACCCAAGTAAATCTGCTGTACAGTCAAGACAGTGGCCTCGATGACCTGTTCAGAGTCCAGTGCAATATAGCTACAAAGTTTTGCCTCTCCTTAAAGAAGGTGCTTCATATCCTGTCAATGTGGAGGTAGGCAATGGACATTTGAGTGTGAGATTTAAGCCAGTATATTGGTTTAGTGGCTGTTTATTTATATAAGGTACACATCTGAGTGAATTTCTTCAGTTAGTCTAAACATCTTCTGTGTGAATGTTTTACCTGTGATGAGACAGCATCCAACCTTGTTCATTATGAGACCAATCAGAATGTCCATGGTTTGGTACCAGGGTCCACAACAATCCTGCTTTGATAAAGACAGCTTTCCCATTTCATAGGTATTCAGGAAAAGTTATGTTTTCCCTCCGTTCTCCCACTGAGGTGGAGGACATCTCCATAGGTGGAGGACATCTCCATGGGTTATTCCTATCGTTCCTTTAGGGAGGCAGGAAATACTTTTTTCTCCTTCCTGTTGGCACCTTAGGGAATAGCCCTGTCCTCAGTTCTATTCCTGCCTCTTAGGGAGTAGCAGCTAGGGACAGAGCTCTGCGATTCTGTCCATCTACTTTCTCTTTCAATTCTTTCTCTTTTGCTCTATATTGCTCTCTTTTATTCCTCAGAGTCTCTCTCTCTCTCTGCCTCTCTCCCCCTACCTTTTACTCTTTTTTTCCCCTTCTTGCTCCTGCTTAGAGCCAGAAGACATCGAGAGGCAAGTCCCTCCCATGTGCTCGTTGGGCCTGCGTGATGGCTACCGAGCACTCAGAAGACTTTTCATAGGGGGATGAGGCAACAACGCTCACCGCCGCGGCGAGTAGAGTGCAACTCAGCAGTGGGGCCTACCTGCCTTTGGGGCTTGTTGTGCCACCCCAACGAGTGCAGCAGAGGCGGCGGCGGGGGCGCAGCATGCACTCAAGCGCTGCTGGCCGCAAGAAGAAGCAGGGCCCGGTAATTCTGGGCGGGCAAAGATCGGCGGCCATCTTGAAGAAGCGGAGCCGAATCCGGATGCCATCTCCAGGCCTCTGCAGCGCGATGCTGGAATGGACGGAGTTTGTAAGCCCTCCGATTCGCGTTCCCTGGGCCCAGAGTTAGATCGCAGGGAGGGTACCACCTTCCATGGGGCCTTAATCATCCCAGCAGATCTGATGCTAGCCTTTCGCCAGGCCATACAGGAGGGCATCTCTACCTTCTGTGAGAGGGCGGGTATTCCCGGACAAGGGCCCTTCCAAGGACAACCGTCCCAGCCTCCTTCAGCTTGGCTCACTAAGGCTGCCCCAAAAGCACCCCCAAGACTCAGTAGGGGTTCTAGAGAGGAGCAATGGGAAGATGAGGAGTCTTTTGGGTCCATGCAGGAGGACAGAAGGGAAGGGGAATTCCTCTCAGATGAGGAGGTGGAGGATCTTAAGATGCCTGAACAGTCTAGCCGCTTTTTTAAAGCGGAGGACTACCACTATTTCTTGTCCAGAGCCATGAAGGCTTTAAAGATACAGGAAACTCCTCCCTCCGAGGACTCGGCCTCTTCAAGATCTAAACTAAAATCCAGATCTAGAGGTGACCAGGAGTTCTTCCCTCCTGAAGAGTATGTGGAAAAAGTCTTTCCCTTTCCGGACTATTTTGAATGTCAACTAAGGGTGGCATGGGACAAGCCAACTGCTAACAAGCAGTTCCCAGGTTTTGTAAAAAAGATGTATGCCTTGCCCAGTTATGCCAATGAACTGTTACAGGCTCCACCAGTGGACGGTCCCGTGGCGGCTATCCAGTCAACAGGTCTAGTCTTGGAGGATGGACACGGTTCCATACGTGATCCTATCGATAAAAAGGCTGATGCCACACAGAAGAGATTACATGAGTCCATCGCCATGATTGTCAAGGCGGCGGCTACGGCGTCAATCGCTTCCAGGGCTTCCATCATCTGGATAAGAAAGCTCATTCAGATGTTACCGGAAAACAACAGAGGCCTGTTGGAAGGTGCTATGCGCATTCTTAAAGGAGCGTCCTTCACTGCTGATGCCACCCTGGACATTCTAACATTTGCGTCTAGGGCGCTGGCTTCCACGATAGTGACCAGAAGGCTTCTCTGGCTGAGAGCATGGCAAGCGGACTTTCAGTCTAAAATGACTGTCACCTCGTATCCTTTCCAGGGAGATCGCCTCTTCGGAGAGGCTTTGGACTTGTGTAAATGCGAGACAAGAAAAAAGCATTGCCCCGGAACCTACGCAATGTGGACAGACGGAATTCTCATTCCTTTCGCACCAACCATGCGCTCCCACGTTTTCGCCAGGACCAGCAAAAAAACACCTGGGGCTCATCTAAGCCTACTGGGAAGAGGAGTTCCTTCAATCCCAGATTCAACAAACCCTTCAACAGACCTGAGAGAGGTGACAGGGACAACAAGCCCAAGCAAGCATGACTATGCTCTTCTTCCAGTGGGAGCAAGACTTTTGAAGTTTTCCCTGGCCTGGAAGGACTCCCAAGCAGATGCCTGGGCCATAGAAGTTGTATCCCAGGGTTACACCATTGAATTCCGTTGCACTCCACCAGAAAGATTCCTGGTCTCACCTATCAGAAGGTCAAGCACCAAGCAATCTCTAGTGAACAGTTCCTTACAGCATCTACTAGAGATATGAGCCATAGAACTGGTACCTCCATAAGAACGCGGACGCGGCCTATATTCTAACTTGTTCCTGGTTCCCAAGAGAAACGGAGATTGGAGAGCGATCCTGGATCTCAAGTTTCTCAAGTTCATAAAGCTGCGCCATTTTCGCATGGAGACACTACGGTCCATCACGGAGAACCTGTCACCCGGAGACTTTCTGTTATCAATAGATCTTACGGAAGCATATCTCCATGTTCCCATCCACCCAGCTCGCAAGAGGTTCCTTTGTTTCTGTGTGGGCAAACATCACTATCAGTCTCGGGCGCTACCATTCGGGTTGTCCACAGCACCCAGGCTGTTTTCCAAGCTTCTGATCAATCCTTTGGTACACCTCCGGAACCAAGGTATCCATATTCACCCGTATCTCGACGATCTGCTTGTGCGTGGCAACGACAGAGCATCAGCAATCCAGAACACCGAGCGAACTTTACTGTGTTTACAGACACACGGGTTTGTAGTGAACTTGGCCAAGAGTGTAATCCAGCCGTCCCAGAGGCTCAAACACCTGGGAGCGATCATTGATACGACACGCAATGCTTTCTTTCTGCCATCAGCCAAGGCCATCAAAATTCAGGAACTGACATCCAGTGTTGTACGCAACTTGGTGTCCTCCCTCATGACCCTGGCCAAGTTACTTGGGTCTCTTGATATCTTGCATAGACATGATCCAATGGGCACGCCTACATGTCCGACCGTTACAACGCTTTCTCAGACCCTATCAGCGGCACATCATTGAGCGAAGATTCTACTCTCTCAGGGTCCCTGCCTTGGTTTGCACCAGCCTGAGGTGGTGGACATGTATGCAGAACTTGACAAAGGGCAGGGTTTACTACGCTCCTGTGGCTG
>NW_015160213.1:929409-932360 GCF_001447785.1 Gekko japonicus
CATCCCGACTGGCTGTCCTTGACCGCGTGGAGGTTGAACGGCAACGTTTCTCTCAGCTAGGCTACCCGGACAAGGTTTTGGCAACCCTTATGGCCTCAAGAAGGCAGTCCACCATTTGCATTTATAATACCACTTGGAAGGCATTTGTGCGGTGGACTAGGAGGAAGAAGCTGGATCCTCTGTCTCCTACAACGGCGGACGTCCTTTCCTTTTTACAAGATAGTTTGGATTCTGGCTTGAAGGCAGCCACCTTACGACGGCAAGTGGTGGCATTATCGACCGTCCTTCCTCGCATAGGAGGATATAGGATGACCAAGCACCCCCACATACAGCTGTTTCTACAAGGGGCAACAGCCAAGTCGCCTCCTCAGATACACAGGTTCCCAACCTGGAGGCTATACATGGTTTTGACAGCCCTTACCAAAGCGCCATTCGAACCTCTCAGGGAAGTCGGAATGAAGTAGCTCTGGATGAAGACGTTATTCCTGGTGGCGATAACCTCAGCACGGCGGGTCTCAGAGCTGGGTGCTCTATCGGTAAAGGCCACGCTCTGCGTCTTCCACAAGGATAAAGTGGTACTTAGGACCGATCCCACCTTTCAGCCAAAGGTTTCTTCCGCTTTTCATCATGCTCAAGAGATCTATTTACCTACTTTCTATCCAAAGCCACAACATCCCAGAGAAAGGCTATGGCACACCCTTGATGTCAGATCGGCATTAAAGATTTACATTGTGCGCACTGAATCTCTACGAAAAACGGATTTCATGTTCATTAACATCTCCTTTCCACATATGGGAAATTGTATGTCCACGGCTTCCATCAGTGCAGTCTTTAGGTCATGCATCACGGAGGCCTACAAGGTGTCGGGAATGGAAATTCCCAAAGGGATCACGGCCCATTCCTTGAGAAGTGCAGCAACCAATGCGGCGTTCACGAATCGAGCTTCAGTCGAGGAGGTCTGCAGGGCCGCTACTTGGACGTCGGTATCTACCTTCATTCGTCACTACAAGCTAAACACAATTGTGTCATCCGACGCAGCATTTGGAAGAAGAGTCCTTCAGCACATTCTCCCTTCGGCTGGTGATGATGACCCACCCATTTAAGGGACACTGCTTTTGGAGGTTCCATGGAGATGTCCTCCACCTCAGTGGGAGAAGGACCTTTGGCACTTACCGTGAAGGGTCCTTCTCCTCTGAGGTTAGGAGGACATCTCGGCCCTCCCGCTTTCATCATCGTCCTTTTGCCTGTGCTTCTCTGTGATGTTCTCTTCTTCTTCTTCTGTGTTCATGTTCTACTGTTTTATAGTTCTATCATTAATGTTGGAAGTTTACCTGCTTGGCGCAGGGGAGTTAGCCTTAGTTGATACTGTTTACGGAGTCCCAGAACTGAAGGGCAGGGCTATTCCCAAGGTGCCAACAGGAAGGAGAAAAAAGTATTTCCTGCCTCCCTAAAGGAATGATGGGAATAACCCATGGAGATGTCCTCCACCTATGGAGATGTCCTCCTAACCTCAGAGGAGAAAGACCCTTCACAGTAACTGCCAAAGGTCATTTCTACTCATTCTAAGGAAGATAATGGACAATGGGACCTTTTGAATAATCTCATCAGTCTACACTGGCCATGCCAGTCACAGGTTCCAGAATTCCCTATCTCGTCCAGGCATAAACATCTACTTTCAATGTCAGTTTGGTGTAGTGGTTATGAGCATGGACTCCAATCGGGGAGAACCGGGTTTGATTCCCCACTCCTCCACATGCAGCTGCTGGTGTGACCTTGAGTCAGTCATAAGTTCTCTCAGAGCTGTTCTCTCAAGGGCAGTTCTCGAAAGAGCTCTCTCAGCTCCACCTACCTCACAGGGTGTCTGTTGTGGGGAAGGGAAGGGAAAGGAGATTGTAAGCTGCTCTGAGACTCCAAGTGAAGGGTGGGGTATAAATCCAATATCTTTTCTTCTTCTCTCTTCTTCCAGTAAGTAGTCAATATAGTACCAAGTTGGAATTGTGCTAAATAAAAAGGAAGGAAAGAAGGGAGAAAATTCATTATTAAATTTGGGATAATACTTATAATATTATAGCTATGATATGAAAATATGTTTTTCTCACAGAAACGTATTCAGAATTACCGTATTTTTCGGACCATAAGACGCACCTGACCATAAGACGCACCTAGTTTTTAGAGGAGGAAAACAGGGGAAAAAATATTCTGAACCCTGGGGCTGTCATTCCAGTTCCTGAACACTCCTGGCCCTGTCATTCCAGTTCCTGAACACTCCTGGCACACCCTGGGGCTGTCAATCCACTCCTTGGCCCTGTCATTCCAGTTCCTGAACACTCCTAGCACACCCCAGGGTTCTCATTCCACTTTGTGGCCCTGTCATTCCAGTTCCTGAACACTCCTGGCACACCCTGGGGCTGTCAATCCACTCCGTGGCCCTGTCATTCCAGTTCCTGAACACTTCTGGCACACCCCGGGGCTATTGGGGGGGGAGGTGCACATCTGTCCTCGCAGAGGAGAGAGAGCTTGTGCCTGAATAAAACTTGGTCTTAAAGGTGCCACTGGACTGTTTTGGTTTACTGGCTATGGGGGGGGGGATGAGCAGATCTGCCCTCACAGAGAAGCCAGAGCTGGTTCCTGAATAAAACTTGGTCTTAAAGGTGCCACTGAACTGTTTTGGTTTACTGGCTAGGGGGGGGGGGGAATGAGCAGATCTGCCCTCACAGAGAAGCCAGAGCTGGTTCCTGAATAAAACTTGGTCTTAAAGATGCCACTGGACTGGAGAAAGACTTCCCCTTCCCCCTCCCCCTCTGGATGGAAGGAACTTGAAGGGCTCAGCAGCAGAAAACAAAAACACAAACCCACCTCCAGAGGCAACGCTGCCAAGGGAGAGAAAAGGGGGCAGCCTCCCCCTCCCCCTTTTGCTGGAAGGAACTTGAAGGGCTCAGCAGCAGAAAACA